>NC_054383.1:32270169-32587981 GCF_017654675.1 Xenopus laevis | reverse complement strand
AATCCAGCAAATAATTCAAATTCTTAAAAATGATTTCCCTTTTCTCTGTAATAATAAAACAGTACCTTGTACCTGATCCCAACTAAGCTGCATGCATCCACATTAATACCAAAGGAATCCTGTTGGGTTTATTTAATTTTTAAATATTATTTAGTAGACTTGAGGTATGGTGATCTAAATTACAGAAAAAAACCTCATTTGGAAATTCTTGGGTCCCAAGAATTCTGGATAAGGGGTTCGATACATGTAATTACCTTTCCTAGTCTAGTATAAGTAATCAAGAAAGCAAATGGCTCCTATAAAGTACTATAAAGGACATAAGTGAATTATTTGAATCATAATGTTATATGTAAAACTGCAGAATTTAGAACTGTATGTGTAACAATGCCAGTGATTTTAAATTCTTTTCTTCACTTTAACTTCAGATCAAAGAGAATGCTCAGTATTCTTCATTGGATGGATCATAGTCCTGGTTTGCCTTACTGATAAACAGAAGCAAAGCAAGCCCTGAAACATCACTGGGGTTTCTCTTTAACTTCTGATTGGCTATCCTTCTCAGAGACGTCTCACACTGTTGTCTGTATTCATTCTGGTCAGGGATCAGCAGCCCTTCCTTGTATTGATCTACAGCTTCATCTTTAGATTTCTTGCAGTTTTCCAGAAATGTTCCATACTCTAAGTGGGCTTGTTGTTTCTCATATTCAGAAATGGTTGTTAGCTCTGTGGCCTTTTTATAGGTTTCCTCTGCTTTTTTAGATTGATTTGATCTGATGTACATTTCTGCTAAATCAAAATGCGCATGTAGAAATGCCTTTTTCACTTCTAGCACCATTTCAAAGTGAAATATAGCCTTTTCCATTAGATCTTTTATTTTTTGTGTGTCTTGACCACTTTTATCACCTCTTCCTGTTCTGTCCCTTTGTTTAAGCATTTGTCTGTAGCACAGTCCCAGCTGATGATGGAGAAAACCAGAGGTAGGAGTTATGCTTACAGCCTTCTTCAGGACTGCAATAGCTTCCTCAAACATCCCTGCTCGTCTGTAAAATTTGGCAACATAGCGAAGCACATAGGGAAGATCTGGTGTCAGTTCTAGGGCATCCTTAATATACTTCATTGCCTCTTCTTGCTTATTTAACTCCTGTAGTTTCAAAGCAAAAAGTGCCTTAATCACAAATTCTTTTGGATTCAGCTTAACTGCCCTTTCCAGTAGCTGGAATGAAAAACTTTTGAAAGATGGCCAGTTTCTGCCTCGGAATTCCTCCAGACGATAAACTACAGTTGCCAGTCCAGTATTCCATTCGGGGTCATCTGGATTCGCTTTAAGAGCCTCTTCAAAACAGTCTTTTGCTTTTTCATAGTATTGGCCACAAAAGTTCACCAGAGCCCATCCTTGTTCTCCATAGGTCTCAGATTGCACAAGATCTTCAATCCCTTTTGATTGCATATAAATAGTATTTATCTTCTCAATATAGAGCTTGGAGCTTTCCCTATCATTAAGATAGTAATGGACCCATGCATAGTTGGAGAAGGTCATCAGATATTTCATGTCGGTCTCCAATACTTTAGAATACCAAAGAATAGCCTCTGCTTTTTGGAGATTCACAATAGCCTCTGTATTATTATTCTTCAAATGGTTTACATAGGCCAGCATGTTATATACCCTCCCTTTAGAATATACGTTCAAATATTTCAGTTGATTGTTAAGTCTTTCTTCCAGTTCTTCAATATCAGCATCCTTTTCCTGTAGCCCCCATGTAAAGTGACACTTCAGCTCTTCCAAGCGAGATTTCAGTGTAGCCTGTGACTCACTGTAAATACAATATAAAGCACACAGTTGGTATTTGCGATATTTTAGCATATTTATTGAACAAACCCTCTCTGGAGGGTAGCACATGGGGTCCCCTGCAGAATTAGAGCTCACCACATCAAACCTTCCAATGAGAATTGGGGGATTTTAGACCAAATTACCCTCAGGGTTGCTTTAAGGTTCTGGTGGACTCCGGTGCAAAAATATAATTGGGCCACCACAACCCCCTCTCCCAAACAAATCTGTGGCAGTAATATCCTCCCACTACTAAAGACATGTTAAAAAAGGATATTAAATGAAACAGTTATTTCTACCGTTAAACTATTCGCTTTTTAAAGTGACACAAACATGTTTTTAGTAAAAGCTATAGAAGAGTTGAGTTCTCATAAAGATAAATAAAGAGAGAAGGTTTCTCCTTGAATTGAATGTGGCCCATCACAGGGAGTTCCCGTGTTACAAACATTCGACTTACATACAACTCACACTTACAAACTGAGGCTATTTATTATATTATTTATTAATTTATTAGCATTTACCTGTAATAAACCACCTGCCCCAGCCCCCCCCCCCCCGACGTGTGTTGTCTACTGCGAAGCACAGAAAAGTAAAAATAAATACTTTGTTAAGATAAACATCTGTCTAACTTGCTTTTAATAGGTAAATGTACCTGTTCCAACTTACGTACAAATTCAACTTAAAGGAACAGTAACATCAAAAAATTAAAGTGTTTTGAAGTAATACAAATATAATGCAGTGTTGCCCTGCACTGGTAAAACTGATGTGTTTGCTTCAGAAACACTACTATAGTTTATATAAATAATTTGCTGTGTAACAATGGGGGCAGCCATTCAAAGGAGAAAAGGCTCAGGTTACACAGCAGATAAGCTCTATAGAACATAATGGTGTTATCTGTTATCCACTATTTAACCTGTGCCATATAGTCTTTTTTCACTTTCCACCATTGCTCCACAGTAGCTTTTTTATATGAACTATAGTAGAGTTTCTGAAGCAAACACACCAGCTACAAGTGCAGGGCAACACTATATGATATTTTCATTACTTTAAAACACTATCATTTTTTTATTGTTACTGTTCCTTTAAGAACAAACCTACAGACCCTATCTCGTACGTAACCTGTGTCTGTATGTGGAATACTGCAGAGTTAACTAACTATCCTTGATGTATGCGTGAAGGCACACAGAGAAGAGGTTTGCCCGAAAATGCCCGCCACAGTATGTTTTTGCCAGAAATCTTTGTACAGATATAGGATCTGTTATCCAGAATGCTCTTGACCTAGGATTTTCTGGATAAAGGATCTTTCCATAATTTGGATCTTCATACCATAAGTATTCTAGAAAATCACATAAACATTAAATAAACCCAAAAGGCTGGTGTTGATTCCAATAAGGATTAATTATTTCTTTGTTTGGATCAAGTACAAGCTACTGTTTTATTATTACAGGGGAAAAAGGAAATAATTTTTAAAATCTGAATTATTTGGATAAAATTAAGTCTATGGGAGACAGCTTTTCCCTAATTCTGAGCTTTCTGGATAACGGATCCCATACCTAGTAGTAACATTCGACTGCAAAATACTGGATCCCACAATTTGCACATAAATTCACAATTCTAGGTTCACATTATTGTTCATTTTGGTAAATTCCATGCCAATTGTGGTGTCACTTCTGGTGTGTCATCTATAATAGTATAATTTTACCCTTAGCACTGGTGCTTGCGTTTGTAAATGAGCCTTTATAAAACAAATACATATTCAGTTTGCTATTTCTAAAATAACCATTTCTATTATAGCCCTAATAAAAAAGACAGAGCATTACACGGTAAATGACATTTATGAACATACCCTGATTGCTAATAAAGGAGTAGAACCTGCATAACTATAACTATATTTACCTCATTGTTCGTGTTATTCCTGTTTGTAGAGAAGCTGCACTGCTTGTATTACTGAATCTCTTGCAAGTGACTGCTGCTACCGATCCTTATAAAGAGGAGATCCTATGATGTAGTTCTGGGAGGGAAGAAGGCAGAAATGAAACTAAGTTAACATTAATGTCTTCATGTGAAGGGAAACCCAAAACCAAAACCGAATTCAAAAACCTGACAATGCAGGTACATAGATTATTTATAAACATGGTTGTGTATATGTACCCCTGTCACCAATGCAGGTGTAGCACCCCACACTTATTTACAAAGTTTGTTGCTGTTAGGGCAAACTGAAGCATTATTTTTAATGGGATATTAGTCCAACAGAAATTTGGACTAAAACTAGGGAACCTCATCATAATGACCATCGTCTTTTTTGCATAGTTGTACACAGTGGCGGATTGCATACCTCCCAAGTGTCCCATTTTCAGGGGAAAATTGGGAGGTATGTAATTATTATTAATATTACATTTCTCTTTGATCTCCTGCACTGACACCAGCAAAAGATACAAAGTTTCTGAGACTTAAAGAGATAAGGAGGATTTTGGCAGAGAGCCCAGAATACGCAGCACCTGCACTGAAGTACATCTGTAACTAATAAGATAAGCAGGTCTCTTGGATGAACCGAGGCTTGCAGCTTAAAGGGCAATTTCACCTTCATTAGCAAAACTGTAATAACACATAAAATGTGCCCCGAAATCCCCCTGAAATGTGTTCAAACGTTCCATAACCCGGCAAATTGTTTAAAATGGACATGGTATTTAGGGGGTGTGGCCACAAACTAGGCATGGTCAAATTTTTAATCTTTTTCTCCCTCTTTCCTTTTTTCAAATGCTGGGAGCTATGGGATTAATATGTGGGCTACCTAGGCTACATACACAGAGCCCCCCTTCTAGCCACTGCTTCTGTTCCAAACCTCCTGTGTATATTGATGCCAATTAAACCTGGAGTTACTGCCACCGTCAAGCTGGCATTAGCATCAGGGTTCCAGTTGCGGCCGCAGCAGACTACAGCAGACTTGTATCACCACAATCTCTGACAGACGCCATTTTGAAGCAGATTGGCCCTGGGCAGTGACCTAAAAATCTACTGAGCAATTCCATCTGATTGACATCAAAATGCCGCACAATTGCTTGTGCTTCGACCAGTGCTTGACCTGGAGGGAAAAAAAGCAGAAGATGGTGCCCATGACCCCTGCTGAGCTTACTCTGCACCTATAGGAGAGTAAATGATTAGGGGCACTTATAGGTGTTACCAAATATGTGGGGGGGGGACAGGGAGGGGGGACTATGTAGGGTACTGGTGGGGGGGGGTTCAGTTCTCCTTTAAAACAAAGACATTTTGTTTTGGTATCCCCTTCTAATGAACAGTTAAGGGCCCCTTAGCGAGTTAGCGAGTTTTATTTGTTCACACTGTAACTGAAAATTAGTCACAACATCGTTGCCCAATATTCTTTCTCAGCTATGTAGGTCTTCCAACTGCCCCAAATAATCCAGACTTGAGAACCCAGCCAAAGGCCTTTTAACTGCACCACCTACTGGTCAGGTAGTCCATCATTCGCTCTATGATACTCCACCTCGCCCTGGCAGGACTTTACTTTGTGCCACTGACCTTTCCGGGTAGGTTTTTTCCCGTCACCTTGGCCTGGGTGTTTCACACTGTCCTAATCTCACTCTCTTTCCCTCACTATGGCTGAGCCACGGCTGCTAAGCCACTCTCTCCTGGTTGGGGTGCCAGCTACCCTTGCTAACTAGTCCTAACTGGCTAAGACACCTGTCAGATGGGAAGACCCCTCTCTGGGCAAAACCTGCCTTTTTATATCTTTTACCACTGCCCTCTAGTTCCCTCTAGTGGCCGGGGAGAATATTACATTAATAAGAACCTACTGCCCTCTTGTGGCCAAACTCTGTAAATACACTTTTAAACATTACAGTTTTCATCATTCAAAACCATATATACAGTACACATAGCAGGCATTTTCACATTTACACCATCATACACTGTACTTTCACATGACCTCATTTTCATCCACTTGAGTTTGCATAGATTTACCGAATTATGTGGCCTGTAGGGACTCCAAATAGAAAATGTGTATATGACTTTTCTTGGCTGCTAATTCAGCATCCGAAACACAGCAACCTGCCTGTGTCATAACACAGCAAAACAGCACAACCCCCGCAAATTCTAGATTACCCCACATTATTTTAAGTATATCATTCTCTCACCATTCCTCAATCTGCTACACTTCTCTACTTTCACTTTCTCTTTTCATTTCCCCTGCTTTGTTCTTCTCTCCTGTTCTCTATAACCCTCTCTGATGCCTCCACCTACTTTATCTATACACTTCTCTGTCTCTTCCCTACTTTTCTTCCAGCAATCTTATATTTCCTTTTATCCTTATTATGCTTTTAACCATTGGTGTCCACAGAAAATTTTCCGTGGGGGGGTGGCAAGGAGGCAACGGAATCGCACAAATTACTTTAACAATATTTTGGTTTCAGAATCTACAAAGCTTTTCTATAATATATTAAGTAGTACAAATCGCATACATAAATCATTCTGTTACTGACACTACCATCAATTGAATTATTCCAATTTGGCCCAGTATGTGGGTGGCCTAATCAAACTTAGATACGTTCATTTAGTGACCTCTCCAAGCGAACTGATATTGCAGTATATGGCCAGTTTAACTGTATTCAGTTGTGCATTGAAAGGATTTGCATAAGAGACCAAACAACACACAGTATACAAGGTTATTTTGAATTCTTTTATAAATGCCTATAAATTAAAGAGTATTTTTTTTTAAAAAAAACGCAGCCTAGTAAAGGTCAAGGGTGTCTGCTCTCTGGATTTACATTTTGACTTTTTGCTCTTTCACAAAACTAGCCAGCATTATACCTACACACACATTATTCTGCGCTAATAGTTACATAGTTACATAGTTACATAGTTAAATTGGGTTGAAAAAAGACAAAGTCCATCAAGTTCAACCCCTTCAAATGAAAACCCAGCATCCATACACACACCCCTCCCTACTTTTAATTAAAATTCTATATACCCATACCTATACTAACTATAGAGCTTAGTATCACAATAGACTTTGATATTATGTCTGTCCAAAAAATCATCCAAGCCATTCTTAAAGGCATTAACTGAATCAGCATCACAACATCACCCGGCAGTGCATTCCACAACCTCACTGTCCTGACTGTGAAGAACCCCCTACGTTGCTTCAAATGAAAGTTCTTTTCTTCTAGTCTAAAGGGGTGGCCTCTGGTACGGTGATCCACTTTATGGGTAAAAAGGTCCCCTGCCATTTGTCTATAATGTCCTCTAATGTACTTGTAAAGTGTAATCATGTCCCCTCGCAAGCGCCTTTTTTCCAGAGAAAACAACCCCAACCTTGACAGTCTCCCCTCATAATTTAAGTCTTCCGTCCCTTTAACCAATTTAGTTGCACGTCTCTGCACTCTCTCCAGCTCATTTATATCCCTCTTAAGGACTGGAGTCCAAAATTGAACTGCATACTCCAGATGAGGCCTTACCAGGGACCTATAAAGAGGCATAATTATGTTTTCATCCCTTGAGTTAATGCCCTTTTTTATGCAAGACAGAACTTTATTTGCTTTAGTAGTCACAGAATGACACTGCCCAGAATCAGACAACTTGTTATCTACAAAGACCCCTAGATCCTTTTCATTTAAGGAAACTCCCAACACATTGCCATTTAGTGTATAACTTGCATTTATATTATTTTTGCCAAAGTGCATAACCTTGCATTTATCAACATTGAACCTCATTTTCCAGTTTGCTGCCCAGTTTTCCAGTTTAGACAGATCACTTTGCAAAGTGGCAGCATCCTGCATGGAACCTATAGTTCTGCACAATTTAGTATCATCTGCAAAAATAGAAACAGTACTTTCAATGCCCACCTCCAGGTCATTAATAAACAAGTTGAAAAGCAAGGGACCTAGTACAGAGCCCTGCGGTACTCCACTAACAACACTGGCCCAATTAGAAAATGTTCCATTTACCACCACCTTTGTAGTCTATCTTTTAGCCAGTTCTCTATCCAGGTACAAATACTATGTTCCAGGCCAACATTCCTTAATTTAACCAGTAACCTTTTGTGTGGCACTGTATCAAATGCTTTAGCAAAGTCTAAGTAAATCACATCCACTGCCATCCCAGAATCGAGGTCTCTACTTACATTCTCGTAAAAGGAAATTAAGTTAGTCTGGCAAGATCTATTACGCATAAAACCATGCTGGCACAAACTCATAGTATTATGATTTGCTATGAAGTCCAGTATCTTTTCCTTTATTAACCCTTCGAAAAGCTTTCCTAATACTGACGTCAGACTAACTGGCCTATAGTTTTGAGGCTGAGAGCGGGATCCTTTTTTGAATAGAGGCACCACATTAGCAATTCGCCAGTCTCTCGGCACTATGCCAGATCTCAATGAATCCTGAAAAATTAAGTAAAGAGGTTTGGCAATCACAGAGCTAAGCTCGCTAATTACCCTGGGATGAATACCATCTGGCCCTGGACCTTTGTTAATCTTAACATGTTCAAGTCTCTTTTGAATTTCTTCATGTGTGAACCATGCATCATTAGTTGTATTACTAGAATTGGGAGTGTTAAGAAGGAAACCTTCACTTACTGGTTCTTCATTTGTGTAGACAGATGAAAAATACGAGTTCAGAATCTGCGCTTTTATTTTGTTTTCATCAACCAGCTGACCCCCCTCTGATAGTAAGGGTCCCACCCCTTCCTACTTCATTTTTTTACTATTGACATATTTAAAAAATAATTTTGGATTTTTTTTACTGCTTGCTGCAATATCCTTTTCTATAGCAATTTTAGCTTGCCTTATAGCTTCTTTGCATGATTTATTGGCCTCCTTGTACCTTATAAATGTTTCGGCTGTACCAGCTAACTTGAAAGCCTTAAAAGCACGTCTTTTCTTACCCACCTCAACACCAACGCTTCTATTGAACCAAAAAGGTTTTGCTTTGCAACGACATTCCTTGCTTACAAGTGGAATATACTGACAAGTATATTTATTAAGCAGCATTTTAAAGACTTCCCATTTTTGTTCTGTGTTTAACCCTGTGAAAAGCATTTCCCACTTAATATGTTGCAGAGATGCCCTTATACTGTCAAAGTTTGCACGTCTGAAATTTAGTGTTTTAGTTACTCCCTTATAGAATTGCTTCAGCAACAGAATCTCAAAGGAGACCATGTTATGATCACACTATTCCCTAAATGCTCCCCCACACAAATGTTAGAGATGAGTTCAGTATTGTTAGTTATTACAAGGTCCAAAAGAGAGTTATTCCTAGTAGGTTCTTGAACGAGCTGGAATAAAAAGTTGTCATTCAGCATATTTACAAACCTACTAGCTTTTTCTGTCTTAGCAACCCCATTACCCCAGTCAATGTCTGGATAATTGAAGTCACCCATAGCAACAACTTGACCCAGCTGTGAAGCCGCTTGTATCTGCAAGAGTAGCTGGGCTTCATACTCGACACTTATACAAGGTGGTTTATAGCATACACCAATGATAATTCTTTTTGATACCTTTTGCCCAGTCGAAATCTCTACCCAGAGTGATTCTACACCCTCACCAGTGCCAGCTATTTTTATTTCTTTAGCGCATGGCTTTAATTCAGGCTTTACATACAAACACACTCCTCCACCCTTTTTAATCCCTCTGTCCCTCCTAAAAAGGGTGTAACCATTTAAATTCACAATCCAGTCACATGTTTCATCCCACCAGGTCTCAGTGATACCAATTATATCATAATTTTTAGAGCATGCAATTAATTCTAGGTCTCCCATTTTACCTGACAAACTCCGTGCATTTGCCAGCATACAGCGGAGGTTACTACTTTTACTTTTGAAATGTGCATTACTTAGTGAAGAATTATACGTTAAGTTAGTATTATTCTGTTTTCCTTGTAACAGAGGGACCTCCTTAGCTGGTAAACTGTATGCCCCCCTCACTCCTCCCCCATGACCCCTTACTAACCCCACTGCCCCATCTACACTAGCTTCCCCATAATCCTTTATCTCACCCACCCCCCCCTTGCCTAGTTTAAACACTCCTCCAACCTCTTAGCCATTCTTTCCCCTAGCACCGCGGACCCCCTTCCATTGAGGTGCAAACCGTCACGGCTGTATAGGTTGTACCCCAACGAAAAGTCAGCCCAGTGCTCTAGGAACCCAAACCCTTCCTTCCTGCACCAAGACTTGAGCCACGCATTAAGCTCCCTAACCTCCCGCTGTTTTCCTAAACTTGCCCGTGGCACAGGCAAAATTTCAGAAAAGATGACATTGGAAGACCTTTCCTTGATCTTAGAGCCTAATGCAACCAACTTTATTAGCCAAATCAGTACCATGTACTTGTAGCAAAGCGAGTCAGTCCATCAGATAAAAAAGCCAGTCTGCTAGTCTGTGCATAACCAAAGCCCTTACATTTCAGAGAAATAAAAATGTTCTTGTGGACTAAGAGTGAACAAACTGATTATTAATCAACTTTTTAAAGTAATGACAGCAGGAAGACGTGTACAACAAATGTCCTTTTCTTGGTCTGCCAACAACCTACTTTCTAGGTGGTTGCCAAATGGGTTGACATAATGACAAGAGTTTAAACATTGTTAGCCAGGGGAAAGCTTCATTATTATGGTGTTGTGGTTTAGAAGGCAAAGGGTTAAAAGATAAGAGTCATCCAAATAGAAGGCATGATCGTATAGTACTTACATTGTGGGGAGGAATAGGCAAAAGTGGGCTTAAAGCAGAAACATAGAGGTAGAAGAAGGACAGGAGCGAAAGGGGCTGAGGTTCAAATATATAGATATATTAATATTATAAATCTAATAGTATAGATATTTATAGCTATACAAATATTTAGATACAGTATATTAATATTATACATCTAATATTATAGATATTTATAGTTCTACAAATATATAGATATATTAATATTATAAATCTAGTGTGTGCCAGGACTAGGTCAGCGCTTAGCTAAAGTGCATAGTGCGGAGAACTAGGCCGTGCAGTAAGGTTACGGGTGAGCTGGGAGACAAGGCTGAGTTAGTGGTGCTGTGTGTCCAGAGCAGAGGAGGACAAGTGTGCAGAACGGGATCCCAGGCAGAGCGGGGGCCAATCCAGGAGGAGTACATCGGGTCAGTGGAGGATAGCGGGTCAGTGTCTGGGAAATTAAAGGAAAACTATACCCCCAAAACGCATACTTGAGCAACAGAAAGTTTATATCATATTAAGTGGCAAATTAAAGATTCTTTATTTAAGTAAATATTGTCCTTTTACATCTCTTGCCTTGAACCACCATTTCATGATCATGGTCTGTGCCCTGCCTCAGAGATCACCTGACCAGAAATACTACAACTACAGGAAGAAGTGTTGAAGCAAAAGACGGAACTCAGTCTGTTAATTGGCTCATGTGACCTAACAAGTATGGTTTGTTCGGTATGTTTATGTGCAAAGTGAATCGTATGATCCCAGGGGTCGGCCCTTATTTTTTAAAATGGCAATTTTCTTTTTATGATTACCCAATAGCACATACTACTGGAAAAGTATATTATTATGAAAATGGTTTATTTACATGAAGCAGGGTTTTACATATGAGCTGTTTTATGCAATATCTTTTTATAGAGACCTACATTGTTTGGGGGGTATAGTTTTCCTTTAAAGCAGCAAGGGATGTGTAAGCGAAGGCCTGGGAGAGGGTTGAAAAACTGTCCTGAACAGGACGAGTAAGGAGTCAGGGCCCGGTGATAAGGCTCAAGCTTACCATCCCTCATCCGCTAAACTACAACTACAACGATGTCTTTGGAGTCAGCCGTAGGCAGAAAGACCTTGTCTTATTGTGTCACAGAGATTGGTCATTGGCTCTTCCACATCTTAACATCCTGTTCAGATCCCACATATAAAGTTGTGTTTCAGTGTGTATGCTCTTGGGTGTAGGGGTGGCAGGGTGGTGACCATCATTTTTTTGAAGTCTGTGTTATGGGGTGCCTCTGTACAGTACTGTATGTGCAATGTATGCTCTTGGGGTGACCTGCTAATGGGGTGTCTCAGTGTCATGCTGCATTGTGGTGTAAGTGCTTAACGCTCTTGGGGTGGAGGTGTTATAGTGAACCGCTGTGTCAGTGTCATGCAGCATTTGTGGTGTCAGTTCTGTTTGATGTTTGCTTTTAGGGAGGAGGTGATGTGACAGAAGTGGATTACACTGATTTCTCGGTTTGTTGCCTTTTCCATTACATCATCTGGAAAGTCGGCCACATACTAAGGAAGAAGACTTGTACTGCACAGTATTCTGACATTAAGGAAGACCTAAGGTAAGTTCAGAACAACAGAAGTATGTACTGTATAACCATGTGAATAAACTGCAATCATTCTTACTGTCTCCTTTCTTGCCCCCTAGAGCAAATCACTTGACCACCTATGAAAATGTACCAGTGTGTCCACAAAAGCAGCTGCCATATCGTAACAGGAATTGTCATCATAAAAGGGTAGTTTTGGAAAGTGCAGCACTCATGAATACAGTGCTGTATGTTGTAAAATGTGAGTGCAGTGGGTTTTCATGCATTTGGTTGTGTGATGCTATGTTAATGTGTGTGTGTTTGATGTGTACTGTACATATTGTGTATGTTTATGCAGTGAAAAATTAAAACCCCTTGTAATTGGCAAGTCAATGAACCATCGATGTTTTAAAAATGTCAACACTCTACCAACAAACTACACTGCAAATAAAAAAGCCTGGATGACAACACAATTATTTGAAGAACAGATGCATGTGTTGGATAACAGAATGAGGCTTCAAAAACGCAAAAAGATACTCTTGTTTCTTGATAGGTGCCCTGCTCACTCAACTGCCTTACATCTTCGCAATATCAAATTGGTATTCTTCCCCGTTAACTGTACTAGTCAGCTGCAATCACTAGATTTAGGCATAATCCATGCTTTTAAATCCTACTACAGAAAAAGTCTTGTGAAGAGGGCCTTGAGTGAGCTTGAGAGTGGCCAAGATCCCAAACAACTGAAAATAAATGTGCTTGATGCTTTCACTATACTGCACAAGCATGGAATCAGATTAAAGGAGAAATCAACCTGTACGGGGAAAAAGATCGGAAGCTTCGTGACTTTCAGGCGCATGTGCAGTTGGAGGCATTTGCTGGTACGGAGCTACTGCGCAGTTTTTGATCTTTTTTCGGAAACTTTCAGCGCAAAGCAGGAAGAAGAGCGCTCGGGAGAAGATGGTGCCCGTGAACTCCACAGCAGAGGACCTGTGCCAAGGGGTGAGTAACAAGTTAGGGGCATTTGCTCAGGGGGGCAGGTAGGCCCTGGGGGAGGAGGGAGGGGGGCCTACACAGGGGAGGGGGGAGGATTTTTTCCCCGTACATGTTGACTTCTCCTTTAAGCAATCTTAACTGCTTCCAGAAAGCTGGCTTTCATGGTGAAACTGAAGAGGTGGATGAAGACAACCTGGAAGAAGAGAATGATGAACTGAATGATACTTGGGAGCAATTGCAAACAGGAACAACATGCAGCAACTTTGTGGCAGTTGACCACGATGTTTCATCTTTTGATGTCCGTAACACTGATGAAATCCTGGATAATCACATTAATGAAACAGATCAAGATGATGAAGATGAGACCTCTGAGCCAGTAGAAGACGTGGAAATCCATATTCCCACAAGTTCTGAAGCACTGTCAGCAATTGTTACACTCAGAAATTACCTCTCCGCTGTAGAAATGAATGAATCTCTTTTTGTACAAGTTGTACAAGGTGCAAAAAACAAATTGAGCAGTTTAGCAGGCAAAAAATTACAAAGCAGTTCAAAATATCAAATTTTTTTGACAGGTACATGAGATGTACAGTGTATGTACAGTTAACGTGCTGTAAAAGTACTGTACCAGGTTATACCAATTTGAAATTGCAAAGATGTAACTCTGCACAATGTTAAATACAGTAAATGTACAGTTCAGCCCAACAGGATGTAATATTGTATTGTGGAGACACTGTACAGTATTTCATGCACAAGGAAAATAAATTCTCATATAAATGAGAGTTGTAAATGTGTAGAGCTGAAGTACAGTACTTTGCAATAAAGTATTGTACTACTACAGTATACAGGTACTATTTGTTACAACTTTTAGCAAATATGCATTTAATGCAAAATATTTTATGATACTGTATGTGTATAAAGTTGTTTCAGTACTTACTCAGTAAAGTAACTGCTTTGCAAATTAAAAATTATTCCTGTACTTATTTCCTTTAAATACTTGACATTTATGTGTCCTTAGCCCTATTAGAGCCGATTCCTGTAAGTATCTCTCCACTTTGTGGCCAATATATATAAATTTATTTGTAATTTACCTTTCCTTCTCCTTTAATGGAAACCTTAAAATCCAGGGGGGGGAAAGTGCCCCCTGTCCCTATTTGCGGACGCCCATGCTTTTAACCTCTCCATTTTATTTGAATGCAGAAGAGGGGAGTGGCAGAAAATACTCCGTTATTACAATAAAAAATTTCCAGGATTCAAAACTCTATGTCACAGAAATAAAGACATGTAGGGGCTGATTCACTAAATTCGAGTGAAGGATTCGAAGTAAAAAAACTTTGAATTTCGAAGGTTTTTTTGGGCTACTTCGACCATCGAATGGGCTACTTCGACCTTCGACTACGACTTCGAATCGAAGGATTCGAACCAAAAATCGTTCGACTATTCGACCATTCGATAGTCGAAGTACTGTCTCTTTAAAAGAAAACTTCGACCCCCTAGTTCGGCAGATAAAAGCTACCGAAGTCAATGTTAGCCTATGGGGAAGGTCCCCATAGGCTTGCCTAAGTTTTTTGGATGGAAGGATATTCCTTCGATCGTTGGATTAAAATCCTTCGAATCGTTCGATTCGAAGGATTTAATCGTTCGATTGAAGGAATAATCCTTCGATCGTTCGATCGGATTTTCTGCGCTAAATCCTTCGACTTCAAAATTCGAAGTCGAAGGATTTTAATTCCTAGTCGAATATCGAGGGTTAATTAACCCTCGATATTCGACCCATAGTGAATCAGCCCCCTAGTGATATCATTCCTGTGCATCCCTCCCCAATTCCAGGACTGGTTTTGACCCATTGGTCCAGACTCAAATCAACAAGTCTGGAATTGAGACACGTTTTTCCCAACAAATTAAATCTGGCTCATTGAGCAAAATTGCCTCAGACATATCTCCACCTTGCAATTATACTGGAAAATACAGCATTCCATTTGAAATTAAACTTTGCACAGTGCACTTGCTTAAAGGCGACTAATGCAAAAAGTTCTAATTGAAATATAATCAATTAAAAATGCTGCACTGTTTAGGAAATCAGGTTTATTTTCCCCATTCCCTTATTTTAGCATCTATTTCTTTTCATTCTCTATTGATGCAGGAGTCGGGTGTGAAGAGAAACTAGATTATTTCAAAAGTGGGTCAGAACTAACTTAATTCAGTATAATGAAGTGTATATTACATTTTCATTTTCACAATAGTTCCCCTTTAAGTAAATGACTGTGTAAACTTAATTAAATTAACTTAAACCTAAGACAGTATAATGATAGAGATGCTGGGGTTAATGTATAAAAACTGGGCAATAACCCAAAGCAATCAGTGACTGGCATTTTAAAGGCAGCTGCAAATTAAACAATGGAAGTAAACATTTCATTGGTTGCCATGGGTTACTGCCCAGGTGAATATTTGCCCAGTGTTTATAAATGAGCCCTGCTGTATTTTATATACTAACTTTCTGTACTAGCCAAGAGGTTCAGCAGACCTATAAAAATAATAATTCATGTCTTCAAAGCTGTCCATAGGTGTTTGCCATCTTTAGATTTTGTAGATTATAGTATATATTATATATTATATGGTTTCTCTGTTGCCATGCAACGCAATTGAAATGAATTAATCACTAATCAGTCTTGTTTATGGTGGCACAGTTGCAAGGTCATTAATTCGAAATAGGATGCCTCTGAGATTCAGATGTTGCAGGACTTATCAGTGAGTAAAACTACTAAGTAGCTACTTGTCTAAATGACATTTTTCCAGCAATTGACTCACTGCTGTACTTTGTAGACTGCATGGCTTGAGACATAGAATACAATGAAACCTATTTCCCCCTGTTTAAGTTGGCTATGATGATTTCCTATTGAAAATTAAACCTGCATGGACATAACAATGCTCTCAAAAACCAAGTGGAAAAAGACAAAAATAAAAAATTCACAAAGAGGTGAATCCCACTCAGCCAATGCACAGGTGGGAAGTGCAACTAGAAAGATCCAAGTGCCATCTTATCATTATGGGCCATCAACACATCTGTTATTATAAGTTACTATTCCAAGATCAAATCACTTTTTGGCCAGTCATTTTGGCCAGAGTCTGCCTATAAGCAAAGGAGCCATGTATATCTATAAGTAGGGCCCTCCATTCTCGACTGCCACCAAGCTCCCTCAACTTCCATTTCATCACAAATGTGACTTTCTAGTCATAATCTTTATTTAGGTTTAGTTGATGATAGGTCCTGGTTATGCTTTGGCATGTTTTTCTGGCCATGTGTCCTGAACTGTGCCTGCCATGACTTGTGGCTGGTCTTAGAATTACTGTTTGTACTTTGTTACATGAATTTTGCCTTTATTGCCTGTTACACAAAATGTATTCAAACAGCAAGTGAAAGACAGTTAAAGAAATGGGAAACTACTTAATAAGGGGTCCAGTGTTGGACTGGGACACCAGGGGCCCACCAAAAAACCTTAGACCAGGGGCCCACTCTCAGTACTATTTTTCTTCTTTTCCTCACTCAACCTCTATTCTCCTAGTCTGTTTTCTTTACATACTATAATCCATTATTCCATCTATTTAGCCTCTTTTTCTCATAGAAATAGGGAATAACCATGAAATAGGCCAAATGTTTAGCAGCATGAGGGCCCACTCACACCTGGGCCCACCGGGAGTTTTCCTGGTATCCCAGTGGGCCAGTCCGACACTGAAGGGGTCTCACTGTTGGAGTTAACATTAAAAGGACACATGTTCATCAATTACAAAACACACATATTGACAATCTCCATTATAACCAGCAGTGTATTGAGATACAATTTAATAAATGTATACATATAATCCCCATGTGTTATAGTATCTGGGTACTGAATAGGGAATCACAATGATCCCTACTTACATCCTTATGATGTTTTTATGCAATATCAGGTGACAATCCAACAATAATATAAAAAGATGTCTAGATCACTATACAAGATAATATGGAAACTTTAATGAAGTGTTTAGGTGAAATGCAGTAGCCAGCGGTGGTGAGGTGGTAGCTTGAATTAGTTTTCAGGATCAAGGTAAATTAAATAATAAATTAAAATGTTACCAAAAAAATGAAAAAAGAAAACAAATATATAGTATATATATATATATATATATATATATATATATATATATATATATATATATATATATATATATACATAGATATATATATATGAAATTAAAAGCAATTAAAATTGGGATTTGTAGTGGAATGCCACTTATATATATATATGATTTATGTATATTCATAGCAATTCATGTCAGGGGGGTGGTTCTTATACCATAAATAGGAAGTCTTAATATATACTATTTTTTTTTATATTCATAGAACAGCCTTTGTAAAATTTTAATCTTAATTGCTTTTTCTAGCTACATATATTTTGTGTTTTTTGGGAGAATACAATTATTTTAGTTGCAAATAACAGTTATATCTCACACTCTTTAATAAGGACAGTTAGCATGTGGGATGGGCCAGTCGAGGTCAGTTTTTTTTACTCGATTGTTACTTGTTCTGCTAGTCTTGAAATCTACTTTTCAGATAATGTTTATTACAGTAAGATTTGTTACAATAACCAACAAAGGTGGGTGGTGGTATAACCGTGTATAGTTAGTTAACAGCTGAACGCAGACTCACCCAGATTTCCTTTGTTGATTGTCCTGGAGGGACTACATAGAGTTTGGTGCGCTAAAAACCATGTAGAGCTCCTCAGGTTGCAAAAATTCAAAACTAATAAATTAAATGACACACCGTCTTATAAAATAAAAACAAATGTTTATTAAGTCATTAAAAAAAAGCCAGGTGGCTGGTGTGTAACAGATGCCTAACGTGTTTCGGGAACACCCCTTAATCATAGGCTAAACGAGATGGCAGCGAGATGTTCTTTTTATATAATGAGCATCAACACCATCTATTGTCCAAAAGGTAAAATACATGCAAAATAGTAAAACATTGAAAACCATATGTTAAAATCAAACCAAGTAAATGAGAGACAGAGTGACAGAGACCCCCAACAAAATAACCTGTATGTATAGTAAATAATTATATAATAAACTTCAATAGTTGGTAGATCAGACGTAATCGAAGTAATTTGTTGGATACTTCGACCATTGAATAGGATACTATGACTTCGACTTCGATTCGAAGTAAAAATAGTTTGAATATTCGACCATTCGATAATCGAAGTGCTGTCTCTTTAAAAAAACTTTGACTTCAATACTTTGCCAAATTAAACCTGCCAAAGTGCTATGTTAGCCTATGGGGACCTTCTACAGCAGTTTTCTAAGTTTTTGGAAGTCGAAGAAAAATCATTCGATTGATCGCTGAAATCCTTGGAATCGTTTGGTTCAAAGGATTTTATCGTTTGATCGAACGATTCTTCTTCGACCGCAAATGGCCAAATTTGATGAAAAAAAACTTCGACTTCGATATTCAATGGTCGAAGTAATTAAATTCGATGGTCGAATTTTGAAGTACAGTATTTTCAACTTCGAAATTCAATCCTTGATAAATCTGCCCCTAGGTAATATTTTCCAATATGGTGCTTGAAGAATTCATTGTAGCTCTAGGAAAAAACTCCTTTGTTTCTAAAGTACGGGTAAAGGATCCATTATCCCTAAAGCTCAGAATATCTCCATTATTTTAAAATAATTTACTTTTTTTCATTAAATAATTCACATTTTAAAAAATGAATTATTTTTTCTTTATCATAAAACAGTACTTTGTACTTATTCCTAATTAAGAAATAATGAATCCATATTGGAGGCAAGACAATCCTATTGTGTTTATTTAAAGGGGTTGTTCCACTTTGATATAACTGTTAGTATGATGTAGAGAATCATATACTGAGATAATTTGCGTTTTGGTTTTCATTTTTTATTATTGAAGGTTTTTGAGTTATTTGGCTTTTTATTCAGCAGCTCTCCGGTTTGCAATGCCCAACAATCTGGTTGCTAAGGACCAAATAACCCCAGGTCTTTAGCATTCTGGATAACAGGTCCCATACCTATATGTAATCTATTTTTCCCTTAAACAGGGATGCGAGAGTGAGAATTCTAGTTATTTGCACAAACATACCTTCTCTACCCAGGGCCGGATTTCGATCTTGGGCGCCCCTAGGCCGCGCTGTTCGAGTGCCCATCTGCATAGTGACTGCGCAGTCCTAGCATCCTCCACCAGCATGAGCACAGACGCTGGAGCACTGGCGAGCTGTGCTTCTCAGTATATATATATATATATATATATATATATATATATATATATATATATATATATATATATATATATATATATATATATATATATATATATATATATATATATATATATATATACAAATTTTGCAAAGGACCAGCACGCTGTTTTCTCAAATATCCAAAATGTTTTTATTGTAAACATCACAGTGCCACTGTATATATCGTTTTGACCAAGCACCTGGAAAGTGGATCAGGTGACGGAGTGCGGGTATCACTTGTATTGATATATATATATATATATATATATATATATATATATCACACAAGTAAGGTCCGCACTCTCAGGTCTTAGAAAAAATTATAATGTTTATTCACATGGATGACTAACGTTTCGGGCCTCCTCCGAGGCCTTTCTCAAAGTACAAACAAACATAATGGAAATGCTTAAGTACATGGTTTGGTGGGAAATTACCCATTTGGATTTGACATATCAACAGCATCATCAAAATGCGTCAAAGAGTTAACATACACTTTAAAGCCATATACTCTATCAATACTAGATCTATCAATCACAAACATTTATATTACACATCCCCTACTTTGTTAACAGTTAAAATGGTTAAAATCACCATACTTTGTAACAAAGTGCTACTCATTATCACTGTTTACTGTTTGCAAAGTGTTACAAAAGTATCCACATTTTGAGATAAGATTACAGGTCTATCATGGAATTCCCTCACTTACAATTATATTCATTAAAACTATACTTAAGTGGAAAAGCCATCAGGTCAAGTCAGGAGCACCCCCCCTATAAAACGAGTACATTTTTATTCTTCTCTTAACGTGGGTGTCCACAAGTTAGGGAGTTAATGCCTGGGCTATGCACTGGGTGAAAATACCATACGTATATTTAGGCATGAACGTCTATACAGGGGCATGCATATAAATCAATATTGTGGCACTAATTAAATTTTTAACAATACTGCGACCACTACCTTCATAGTAAAAAGTGTTGTTGTTTAAATGACAACTAAACAAAAATATATTGTGCAAACATCACAGAGTGAAAAACGAACCCTTTGAACTAAACAATCCCTTATAAAATGGGCATTGGCATAAAATGAGTGCATATGTCATGTCCCTGTGGATGTCCCAACCCCCTCTGTAGTCCAAAAAATAAAATTCAACATGATAGTGAGTAAAAAAATACGTCCAAAAAAATTAAAAATAATTTATTTTTTATTTTTTGGACGTATTTTTTTTTTATACGTCAAATCCAAATGGGTAATTTTCCCACCAAACCATGTACTTGAATCTGCCTGGGTGCAGAGTCCATAATTAGTATCTATTTCACACAAGTAAGGTCCGCACTCTCAGTTCTTAGAAAAAAACGTTAGTCATCCATGTGAATAAACAGTTTTATTTTTTCTAAGAACTGAGAGTGCGGACCTTACTTGTGTGAAATAGATACTATATCTGCATCCAGGCAGATTCAAACCCTTTTATGGTGAGTGCCAACTCTGCTCCGGTTTATCTATGCACTATAATGGGTCTAAATTTATTATGGAGAAAAATAGGGTTTAACAACATATTTAAGCAGAACTAAAAGCCTACATAATACTAAGGCCCCCACCGTAAAAACCCCCTCACAAACCATTCCACTGGGGACCCCCAAAACATTCCACTTTGGACAGACATAATATCAAAGGCTATTGTGATACTAAGCTCTATAGTTAGTATAGGTATGGGTATATAGAATTTATATGAAAGTATGGAGGGGTGTGTGTATCGATGCTGGGTTTTCATTTGGAGGGGTTGAACTTGATGGACTTTGTCTTTTTTCAACCCAATTTAACTATGTAACTATGTAACTATATTTTGTGTGTTAATATTCATTCCCCTTCAGTGGCCTTTAGATGTGTTCCACCGCAAATGAATGGATAAGTTAATGGAGCCCACACTTTCCAATAGTGGCTGCACGGAACCACCAAAGCAGGTGCAATGCAATGCTGGATCTGCATTCCTCCCTGTCACATGTAGGTGCAGTTTCCCAGAATGCCTTGCACATACAGTATTCTTGATTCACTTTCTTTTCAAGCCCTGTTAGTCCAAACCCACATACAACAAGGTGCCTGGAAATACTGTCACATTAAATGCTTGGAACCTGGGATTTTCCTGATAAGGGGGGTTTCCATAATTTGGATCTCCATATCTTAACTTTGCTAAAAAATCTAAACATGAAATAAACCCAATAAGAATATTTTTACACTAATATGGATTTGTGCAGCTTAGTTCCCATCAAGTACAAGGTACTGTTTTATTATGTGCTTAAAGGGACAGCATACAAACTAAACGCTAAACGGGGCAAAGAGGAAAACTGAAGCTACTTTGGTCCCTGCAAGGCAGATAATTAGATTCTCAGTGCTCAGATAATTTGACTTCAGTTTGAAAATAATCCCTGGGAAATACTTCATTACTTTAATTCATATCACTCAGAAAGCTTCACCTAAAAAATTTAAAACTGCAAAACTATGACTATATTTACCTCATTGTTTGTCTTGTGTTGCTTGTTAAGAAACCAGTTTGCTTGTGCTTCTGAGTCTCTTGCAATGAATAGTGACTGACTGCTGCTGTTGTTTATAGAGAGGACATCCTAGCTAGTGATGTGCAGGCCCAGCCAGGCGTCAAAATCGCAGTTTTGCAAATTTTTTCGCCAGTTTCGCGAATTTCATGGGAAATTTGCGAAATTCGTGGTGAAACGGGACAAATTCGCCCATCACTAATGTTATCATAACCCCCTTATGCAGAAAGCTCCAAACTACAGGAAGGTCTTCTCCTATAGGAATGTCCAAAAGGGAAAGGCCATCAGCATATGACAATTGAACCGTTATGTTGCAAGGGCAAGGTAAAGTAAATCACTATGTAACTTTGTTACTTGCATAGAAGAGGACAAGTTAGTTTTTTTTTGACGCGCATCTTTTTTATTTTGACGCACAACGCCATAGAGAGCCAATAGGCGTCATTTCTTTGGCGAAAGAAGGAAAAAAATTCACCCATCCCTAGTTTTAAGCCTTGATATTGTGATACAGTGGGGGTCATTTATCAACAATGGGCAAATTTGCCCATGGGCAGTAACTCATGGCAACCAATCAAATTGTTGCATTCATTGTTCTACCTACAGCTGGCTGAAGAAAGCCACTCACTATAGGTTACTGCCTATGGGCAAATTTGCCCATTGTTGATAAGCGAGGCCCAATGTCTTTAAATTTTCCCACAGGCTTTACTGGATACAGTATATATATAATTAACTACTGGCACTTACTTTTGGATTATATATATATCTATATCTATATCTATATCTATATCTATATATATATATATATATATATATATATGTGTGTATGAACAAACCTCTTTTGGTTTGTTTTGGGATAATTATCTGGATTATTTTTTCTCTTTCTTTTCCTTATGGAATTTTTTCTGTTTTTGAATTTTGTTCATATGAAAACTTTTTCCTTATACAATATGTCAATATGTAATAAGTTTGCTATTTTTTTCTTTGGAACTTTCATCAAAGAACCTAATAAGTGACGGAAGGATTGACAAATTACACACATATTTTACTTGGATTTCAATTTATGTTAATGATTATGCAAATAAGTGGGTTTAAATGTTCACTACTGCTGTTAGTTTGCTAGCCTGACAAAAGGGGCGTGCCCCCGAAATGTTACTCCGTAATAAACATGCAGGGCTTGGCCCGCTTGCATTAGGTCCTGAGTGCCGGTAATTTTATTCTTAATCCATCTCCTATAGGGCCAGAATTTTTGCCAGAAACTGTTTCACATACCTCTCACCACTACGCCAGCCACAAACTAATTCACTACTAACACTGGTGACTTTTCACTGGCATTACTTCGGCAGTGCGAGCATTTATAAGCAAAGTTGCAACATCGTTCGTTTATGCCTATCGAAAATTCGCTAGTGATCTTACGCTTAGTTCAATTTGAATAGGGCAGGTACATTAAAGTTGTATGGACGTCTTTATTATATTGGTGCAAATGCTTGAAGTTACCACTTGTTATTACAAATGTCCAGGGAACCTTAATAAAGACTAAAGAGTTAATATTATGCCCTACACATGAGCCCACTGTAAAATGAATGTTCCATATGTTCTCAAATGTCTTGGGAAAAATGTTAAGCCAAAAAAAGTTCACGTTAGGACTTTTGCAGGCAATACCGCTTAAAAATATCTGGGTGATTAAATGTTTTTTTTTTTTTTTTTTTTTTTTCTTTCAAAACATTTTTATTGAAAAACAATGTCATATTCTCTAACATATCTTATTTTTCTTTTTATGCAGATGGAATATAATTCTCCTGCGCAGAGGAGAGCAGTATTTTCACTTTTCAAGCACATTACAGAAAGCAAAAGAATCAGAACTGTTAGAGTCCTTATTTTATATATAAGTCTCTCAATGTAACTATAGCAAGGATTCAAATTACATGTCAACAATGAAATTGAAATTAACAAAAATAGAATAAAATTTAAACCGTCTAAACTCTTATCGTCTTTCTGTTACATATCTTAATGTCTCCTATTAAAATATGTTAGTTGGTCCAGGAATCTCCCTTATAGGTTTCAACTCAAATAAATAAATACTATTACTTGTTCTAAATAATTCCATGCCCAGGCTCAATAACTATCCCATACCGATTGCCAAATCACAAAGTGGTATAAGCAATCCACGGTGACCATATTTTGGCATAAACATTATAATTATCTGTTGTGATACTTAACAATTTTTCATTAACCATTATCCAGTTCATTTTGAGGCGGAACACCGCTATAGGAATGGAACGTTTTTTCCAGGATGTTGCAATGGACTGTTTAGCAGCTATAAAGATAAATTGAATCAATTTTCGAGTAGACTTATCCAAATTGGGTATCGATGTATTTAGCAGTGCCTGCATGGGATCCTTACGGAGATTAACACCCGTAATGGAATCAATCAGAGTGAATACCCTAGACCAAAATCTAAATACCTCTTTACATTTCCACCAAACATGAAACATGGTACCTTCCATCCCGCAGTTCCTGAAGCATAATGAACTTGAGTTAGGGTAATATTTATGCAACTTGGCAGGGACCATATACCAGCTAGATAATACTTTATATTGTGTCTCTTGAGCCAGGATATTAGAACTTTTGGCTGTATTTTCCCATATCTGCTGCCACGTAGTATTGTCAATTGTTTTATTTAATTCCTTTTCCCATTGTGTTGTATAAGTAGGGGGCGCAGTATTAATTGAATTTAGGATTTCTTTATATAGGATCGTTATTATACCTTTGTTACAAGGAAATTTAAGGCACATTTGCTCCCATGCTGTTAATGTTAAAACTTTAGTATAGCCTACAATTACCTTATTAATAAAATGGCGAATTTGGAGGTATCGAAAGCTTTCAATCCTAGGGGGATCATGTTGGGCAACTATAGAGGACCATTGCATAACACCCTGTAAACCCAGAAAATGGTTAATATAAATTTTATTTCGCTCTAACCACCATTGAAAGTCTTTTCCCTGTAAACCTGGCTGAAACTTAGGGTTTCCAAATATAGGCATGGCTGGGAGATGCGGAGACTTCAGAGGCGTATTTTGTGTAACCTGGTCCCATATAGCTAAGGACATTTTCAATACAGGAGTTGAAACTTCGGGTCTCTCTCGTTTAGGAATCCAAGGCAACACAGTTGGATTTATAGGTTTTAACCGTTCCATCTCAATTTGAGCCCACAATGGAGGAAATGGCCTATAAAAGTGAATCAATGGCACTATTTGTGCTGCTTGATAATAGAAAAGAAGATTAGGAGCACTCAGCCCTCCTTTATTTTTCGGCAATGAGATAGTTTTCTGTAATAACCTCGATTTCTTATTTGACCAAATAAATCTATTACGCTTTGACTGTACCTTGGCTATAACAGTTTTAGGAACTTCTGTAGGTAATACTCGAAAATAGTATAGTATTTTAGGAAGAATTATCATTTTTATAGCATTTATTTTGCCAAACCAGGAGACATATAATTTTTTCCATCCGGACAGTGTCTTTTCAATTTCTAACCAAAGTGCAGGGTAGTTAGCTTGGTAAAACTCTTCCAATTTAGAAGTTATTTTGACCCCCAAATAAATCAAATTCTTATCCCTCCATTGGAAGTCAAAGTTAAGTTGGAGCAATTTCTTTTGCATCAAAGATATTCCTAAAGGTAAGGCTTCTGATTTTGTCGGATTTATTTTAAGGCCTGAAATCACGCCAAAGCTATCAAGAATATTAAACAAGTGGGGTAATGATGTGAGTGGTTTAGTTATTGTCATTAACATATCGTCTGCAAATAGCATTTGTTTATGCATTTGCTGACCTATTGAAACTCCAGTTATTCCAGGATCTTGTCTGATTAAAGTAGCTAAAGGTTCAATTGCTAATATGAACAACAATGGAGATAGGGGACATCCTTGCCTTGTGCCCCTATGTAGCATTATATTACTGGATTCAAATGGACCCCATTGATTAAATGTTTTTTTAAAAAAAGGAAATGAATGTGCTACCCACCAACCTCATACCTCCCAACATTTGAAAAATTTAAAGAGGAGAGAAAAAAAATGTTAACCATGCCCATTTGTGGTCACACTCCATAAATGTCACACTCATTTAACCAAATGTGGCAGGTTATGGAAAGTTTGGAGACATTTCTGGGGGTTTTAGGGCAATGTTTTATGTGTTATTACAGTTTTGCTTATGAAGGTGAATTTACCTTTAAGCTGCAAGCCGCCTCATTTCTCCCAAGAAACCTGCTTATCTTAAGTAGTTACAACTGTATACTGGGTTATTTGCCAAAAGGCTCTTATCTAATTTAGTTTCAGAAACATATGTATCTTTTTTTGACTGTTATGTGCTCAACGTCTCTGGCGTGTCCTATCGGGTCACACTGCTGCTCCCTTGTAGTTACGCAACCGTGTCCCCTGGGCTTGTCTGATTGATGGTCAGCTCCTCAGCCAGATTGAGTACATATCACACAGCTTGTCAGTGCCCCCCCTGGGAAGAGTGTTACCATGAGCTGTGCTGAATGCACAGGGCTGATGGTACAGAGATGCACCAATACTCAGGGCCGGAACTAGGGGTAGGCAGAAGAGGCACCTGCCTAGGGAGCAACGAAAGGGTGGCTGCTGGGCAGGTACCTGTCTTCTACCTACCCCACACTTGACAAAGGGCTCCGCCCGAAACATGGTGTGTAACTCTACCTCCCACTAAAGAGTATTGCAGTCAACTTGCTACCTTGGGTTTGTTCCACAACTAACTGCATTATTGATACATTGATTTGGGATATCAAACACAGGATAACCAGTGGAATTAAACCAAGAAAGACTTTTGGTGAGCCGCACCCATTCCTTTATCCGTACTGACTTCCCAGTTTGTTCCAATGCTGGCCTGTCTGCCTTGTCCTGTGCCCCAGGAATGGGTCTTCTGTTTGGGAGGGAACTGGTCATGTGTCCACTCAATGGCATAAATAGAGGGTCTGGGTGCACCTGCCCCCCTCGTCTCCCCAGTCTTCCCCTGACTCGCCTTGAATTTTTTTGTTGTGTGCTCAATGTCTCTTGCATGTCCTATCGGGTCACACTGCTGCTCCCTTGTAGTTACGCCACCGTGTCCCCTGGGCTTGTCTGATTGATGGTCAGCTCCTCAGCCAGATTGAGTACATATCACACAGCTTGTCAGTGGCCCCCCTGGGAAGAGTGTTACCATGAGCTGTGCTGAATGCACAGGGCTGATGGTTCAGAGATGCACCAATACTCAGGGCCAGAACTAGGGGTAGGCAGAAGAGGCACCTGCCTAGGGAGTAAGGAAAGCCTGCTGGGCAGGCACCTGTCTTCTACCTACCCCTAGTTCATGTTAGCTGCTCTCTACTACCTTCCAGCACTCTCTACCCTCCCCTCCTGCTCTCTCTCCGCTCCCTGCCGATGCTCTTTCCCCTCCCTTCCGGCACTCTGTGCATGCGTGTGCAGTCAATCAAGGGGTAGTGCGGTGGAAGGCCGGGTTGCCTGATCGGCTTGGTCCTGCGCTGCAAGTACTGCCACTAATTAGGGGGTGTAAGCAATGCCTTTGGCATGAAGATTTGGTGTTTGTTCCCTATACCAATGAGTAGCTTATAGGGTCGGACTGGGCCGGCGGAACACCAGGAAAAAACCCCGTGCTCCTTGCTCTAAGCCAATGGTCTGGCAATAGGAGTGATGGGGGGGGGGGGGGTTACAGCTATGCCAACTAAGAAAGCATCTGTGCAGTGCTAAGCCTAAGGTTGCAATTGTAGGTATATGATATATGATGAGTTTCCATGGTATCATAAGCAGGGCCACAACCCACACAAGCTGAACCCAAAACGTAGGATAGGGGATAGTGGGAACATGAATAAGGTCAATAAAGGCAAGGATATTAACTGGAGCAACAGTACTGCCAGATCAGTTAATGGGAATAAGTTTATAAACTTGTTGCATGACAATTTTATGGCACAGGCTGTTGAGGAGCCAACCACAAAAAATGCTATTCTGGATCTAGTGATCTCAAATGACCCAGAACTTATAGCATTGAACCCCTGGGTAATAGTGACCATAATGTTATGTCATTTAATTTCTGGTGCAAAAACCAAATATACACTGGGGCAACAAAAACCATGAATTTCAGAAAAGCTAATTTTAGTGCCTTGAGGGCTTCCCTTCAGAGCATTGATTGGGGCATTAGCTTTTCAGATAAAAATAATATAATAAATGTTGTAAATTAGCAATCGGGAAGGCAAAGAAAGAAAAGGAAGAGTGCTTTGTGGCAGAAGGTAGGACTAATCCCAAAAGTTTTTTAAATACATTAATAGTAAAAAGATGCAGGTTGAGAGTGTTGCTCCATTAAATAATGGCATCAGTATGGTTGTAACAGATACAGATAAGGCAAATGTGTTAAATCAGTTCTTTTCTTCAGTGTATACAATAGAGGAGTCTGGGTTCCCAGGCTCATTTCATAGCTGCACTGATGGCTTCGCTCAGTCTAGTTAGTGGCTTACTCAGGATATGATCCAAAAAGCTTTAATAAAAATTAATGTTAACAAGGCTCAAGGGCCTGATGGCATGCACCCCCGGGTTCTAGAGCTTAGTTCAGTCTTAGACCAGCCCTTATTTCTGATTTTCTCCAATTCACTTTCATCTGGTATGGTACCTATGGATTGGAGAAAAGCTCATGTCATTCCAATATTAAAGTGGACCTGTCATCCAGACATAAAAATCTGTGTAATAAAAGTCCTTTTCAAATTAAACATGAAATCAAATTTCTATTTTTTATTTAAGCATTCATAGCTGTTGTAAGCTCATTTAAAAATCTCAGCTGTCAATCAAATATTGTCTGCCCCTCCTCTATGCCATGGGCATAGAGGCGGGGCAGACAATTACTTTCACTTTCCATTCAGCACTTCCTAGATGTCACTGCTCTCCACACATTCCCCCCGTTCTCTTTACCATTTAATTGTGTAACCAGGACATGGGAATGGACATCAGGTCCCCCATTCTGGTGCACAAACAAGATTCTGAGATGATACAAGGCTTTCCTTAAAAGCAGTGTCCACAAAATGGCTCCTGCCTGCTTGCTATAATTATGATTCCCAGACTGAAGGAAACAAGATTCAAATAATTTATATAGTGTAATTAAAGTTCATTTTGCTTGACTAATGTGATAAAATAGGATTTGGAATAATTTTTTTGGGTGACGGGTCCCCTTTAAAAAAGGTATTACGATCTCAGCCTGGCAATTATAGGCCAGTAAGTTTGAAATCTCTGGTGGGCAAATTATTTGAAGGGATCACATTCAAAATTTTGTCCTAGTGAATGACATTATGAGCATCAGCATGGCTTTATGAAGGATAGGTCACGTCAGACTAATTTCATTGTTTTTTATGATGAGGTAAGTAAGATGCTGGACAGTGTGGGGGGCAGTAGATGTGATCTATTTAAATTTTGCCAAAGTGTTTAATACCGTGCCCCACAAACAACTGCTTTCTAAACGAAGGTCTGTTGGGCTTATGAAGTCGTTTGCACATGAATAGGAAACTGGCTACAGAATCGGGTGGTTGTTAATGGTACACTCTCTACTTGGAGTAAGGTTCTTAGTGGGGTCCCTCAGGGTTCAGTATTGGGTTCACTTTTAATTAACTTGTTTTTTAATGAGAGGGAGGGTATTGTAAGTAATGTATCAGTGTTTGCAGGTGACACAAGACTATCCAGCCCAATTAATTCCATCCAGGATGTGGCATCCTTGCAACAGGGTCTCGACAAACTGGAAATCTGGGCAGCTAAGTGGCAAATGAGATTCAATGTTGATAAATGTAAAGTCATGCACCTGGGATGTAATAATATCCAAGCCACTTATACCCTTAAAGGGACTGCACTAGGCAAATCCATTAGGGAAAATGACCTTGGAGTCCTTGTAGATGATAAACTTGTCTGTAGCAAGCAATGCCAGTCAGCAGCATCAAGGGCAAATAAGGTCTTGAGCTGTATTAAAAGGGGCATGGATTCGTCCAATTTATAGAGCACTGGTAAGGCCCCATCTAGAATATGCCGTACAGTTTTGTCGTCCATCACTCAAACAGGAGACTTCCAAAGAGAGAGGGTACAGAAAAGGGCAACTAAGCTGGTGAAAGGTATGGAAAATCTTAGCAATGAAGAAAGACTGGCCAAATTGGGGATGTTCACAATGGAAAAGAGGCGTTTAAGGGGTGATATGATAACTATGTATAAATATATAAGGGGATCATATAATAATCTCTCTAATACTTTATTTACCAGTAGGTCTTTCCAGCTGACACGAGGTCACCCATTCTGATTAGAAGAAAAGAGGTTCCGCCTAAATATTCGGAAGGGGTTTTTTTTACAGTGAGAGCTGTGAAGATGTGGAATTCTCTCCCTGAATCAGTTGTACAGGCTGATACATTAGATAGCTTTAAGAAGGGGTTGGATGGCTTTTTGGCAAGTGAGGGAATACAGTAGTGATGGGCGAATTTATTCGCCAGGTGCGAATTCGCGGCGAATTTGTGCGATTCGCGTCCAGCGAATAAATTCGCGAAACGCCCGTGAAAATTCGCCGGAAAAATTCGCCGGCGTCAAAATTTTTCTTTTTCGAAAAACGGACGCCGGCGTCAAAAACGGGCGCCGGCGTTAAAAACGGGCGCCGGCGTCGAAAAAAACGGGCGCCGGCGTCGAAAAAAACGGACGCCGGCGCCGTTTCGCTAATTTCGCGCGAAATTCGCGAATTTTTCGGCGAAGCGAACGGCGCAAATTCGCCCATCACTAGAATACAGGGTTATGGAATATAGCTCATATTACAAGTTGATCCAGGGACTAGTCTGATTGCCATTTTGGAGTCAGGAAGGAATCTTTTCCCCATCTGAGGCAAATTGGAGAGGCTTCAGATGTTTTTTTTACTTCCTCTGGATCAACTGGCAGTTAGCAGGTTAAAAAAGTTAAAAAGTTGAACTTGATGGACGTGTTTCTTTTTTCAACCTAACTTACTGTATTACATGAACCATATTGAGTGACATGGCCATATGTCAATGTCAGGAAGTTGCAGCACTAGAAGGTAAAGCTGCTTGTATACACAGGGTGTGCTCCCAATACTAAAATGTTGTTGCATTGTGAGACATGCATCTAATTAAAGAAAGATTCTTGAATGAATTGATGCTTCTTACAATGTATATACAGTGCCTTGGTTGAGCCTCCTTTAATGAACAGTGTGAGGGAACATGGACCTAAAGGAGCCCTACAATTAAGCTGCCTAAAGAAACTTATACCCAGGTTTATTCCATTACTGAAGCTGCGCATCAGAAGTACCTCCATTCATGCAAACAAATTCAGAGAGAAAAACTTGTATTGAATAGTGTTCATGATTTTCTAAAGTAAACTCTGAGAAGAACCACAGAAAGCCCCTTTTTTATGCGCTTAAACTATTTGTCTGGACCTTTCTCAGCACTCCCTATTACCATTCTCTACTCCCTGATCAAATACACAAAGGCAAATTGTGGTAACCTGGTATGAATGTATGTCGTAGAGTTGCCATCTGTATTTGACTCGGACAGCCCCATTTTCAGAAAGGCTGCCCGGGTCAAGACAGTCAAGACAGGAAAACCATCCAGGATATCCCCTGATTGACATGGCGATCAGCCAATAGCTGATTGCCACATTATAGCCCAGCCCATGCCCTGCCCACATCATCACTGACCCCTCCCAGTGATGTCATGGCCCCACTCCCTGCCCGGATTGTGAGCCGCACAAAGGTGGCAACCCTAGAATGTCGCTAAATATCATCAACAACCTATAGATTTTTGAGTTAACAATGACTTGTCAGAAATTTTAGTATCCATCATTTGTTAAACACAAATGATGAATTTCACAGAAATGAAACAACAGATTTTACCAATTCTGCTTCTTGCTCACTTTACAAATATCATCTTTATTAGGACAATTTAATAAACAAACACTGCACCAACATAGTGTATCTGATCAAACAGACATAATGTACACACATTCAAATATGTACAGTATATAACCCATTACTTATATACGTAATTGTTATATTAACAGACATGCCATGTCTGTGTTATATCACTTTGTGCAAATATATTACTGATTTCCTGCCCTCTCTATACAAGTGGGAGGACAGGTCACTCTAATTATATAACATATATTATCCCAGATATTAAACAAATTAATGTAGCAATCAATACTGATACAGGTTATAAGAGATCCCTAAAGATCCCTAACCAGTTTCTCAGGGGTCTGTCCAAAACTCTGTGCATTCTGGCACTTTGCAAAATAATTCTCAATCTAATCTAATCTTTTTTACAGTGAGAGCTGTGAAGATGTGGAATTCTCTCCCTGAATCAGTTGTACAGGCTGATACATTAGATAGCTTTAAGAAGGGGTTGGATGGCTTTTTAGCAAGTAAGGGAATACAGGGTTATGGGAAATAGCTCATAGTCCAAGTTGATCCAGGGACTAGTCCGATTGCCATTTTGGAGTCAGGAAGGAATTTTTCCCCCTCTAAGGCAAATTGGAGAGGCTTCAGATGGGTTTTTTGCCTTCCTCTGGATCAACTGGCAGATAGGTAGTTAATAAAAAAAAAAAAAAAAAAAGGTTGAACTCGATGGACATGTGTCTTTTTTCAACCTTACTTACTATGTTACTTACTTACTATGTAATCTAATCATGTAAGCATTACTTTCTTACTTAGAAACCCAATATCCAGGAAGTTTAAAATTATAATACGGCGGCCTCCCATAAAATCCAGCAAATAATTCAAAAGTTATTTCCTTTTTCTCTGTAATAATAAAACAGTACCTTGTACGTGATCCCAACTAAGCTGCATGAATCCACATTAATACCAAAGGAATCCTGTTGGGTTTATTTCATGTTTAAATGTTATTTAGTAGACTTGAGGTACAGTGATTTCAATTACAGGAAAAAACCTCATTTGGAAATACTTGGGTCCCAAGAATTCTGGATAAGGGGTTTGATACATGTAATTAATTTGTAATCAAGAAAGCAAATGGCTCCTATAAAGTACTAAATAGGACATAAGTGAATTATTTGAGTCATAATGTTAGATATAAAACTGCAGAATTTAGAACTGTTTAACAATGCCAGTGATTTTAAATTATTTTCTTCACTTCAGTCAGCTTCAGATCAAAGAGAACGCTCACTATTCTTCATTGGATGGATCATAGTCCTGGTTTTCCTTACTGATAAACAGAAGCAAAGCAAGCCCTGAAACATCACTGGGGTTTCTCTTTAACTTCTGATTGGCTATCCTTCTCAGAGACGTCTCACACTGTTGTCTGTATTCATTCTTTTGAATCCGCAGCCCTTCCTTGTACTGATCTACAGCTTCATCTTCAGATTTCTTGCAGTTTTCCAGAAATGTTCCATACTCTAAGTGGGCTTGTTGTTTCTCATATTCAGGAGTGGTTGTTAGCTCTGTGGCCTTTTTATAGGTTTCTTCTGCTTTTTTAGATTGATTTGATCTGACGTACATATCTGCTAAATCAAAATGCGCATGTAGAAATGACTTTTTCACTTCTAGCACCATTTCAAAGTGAAATATTGCCTTTTCCATTAGATCTTTTATTTTTTGTGTGTCTTGACCACTTTTATCACCCCTTCCTGTTCTGTTCCTTTGTATAAGCATTTGTCTGTAGCACAGTCCCAGCTGATGATGGAGAAAACCAGAGGTAGGAGTTATGCTTACAGCCTTTTTCAGGACTCCAATAGCTTCCTCAAACATCCCTGCTCGTCTGTAAAATTTGGCAACATAGCGAAGCACATACGGAAGATCTGGTGTCAGTTCTAGGGCATCCTTAATATACTTCATTGCCTCTTCTTGTTTCTTTAACTCCTGTAGTTTCAAAGCAAAAAGTGCCTTACTTACAGAGTCCTTTGGATTCAGCTTAACTGCCCGTTCCAATAGCTGGAATGAGACATATTTGAGGTAGGGCCTTCTTTTGCTTCGGTATTCCTCCAGCCGATAAACTACAGTTGCCAGTCCAGTATTCCATTCAGGATCATCTGGATTCGCTTTCAGAGCCTCTTCAAAACAGTCTTTTGCTTTTTCATAGTATTGGCCACAGAAGTTCACCAGAGCCCATCCTTGTTCTCCGTAAGTCTCAGATTGCACAAGACCTTCAAGCCCTTTTGATTGCATATAAATAGTATTTATCTTCTCAATATAGAGCTTGGAGCTTTCACTATCATTAAGGTAGTAATAGATCCACGCATAGTTGGAGAAGGTCATCAGATATTTCTTGTCGGTCTCCAATACTTTAGAATCCCAAAGAATAGCCTCTGCTTTTTGGAGATACACAATAGCCTCTGTATTATCATTCTTCAAATGGGTTACATAGGCCAGAAGGTTATATACCCTCCCTTTACAATCCACGTTCAAATATTTCAGTTGTTTGTTAAGTCTTTCTTTCAATTCTTCAAGATCAGCATCCTTTTCCTGTAGCCCCCATGTAAAGTGGCACTTCAGCTCTTCAAGGTGAGATTTCAGTGTAGCCTGTGACTCACTGTAATTAAAACATAAAGCACACAGTTGGTATTTGAGATACATTTAGCAGCATTGCATTAAGGAGGGGTGGGAAGCACATGGACAGGCCATGCTTGAGAAAGGGGTCAAGCCCCGAAACGTTGCATCCGCAATAAACGAGCAAGGTTATACAGTACTACCTGCTAGTAGTACCCATGTTGTGCCGGTGTGTTCTGTGTCTAAGCACATGGACAGGGCCACCATCAGGGGGAGGACAGGGGGCAGTGTTGTACCGGGCCCGGAGCGTAAGGTGGGCCCGGCCATGCTACACCTACTTAATTAGCCAGGCCCCCTGCTTTGAGAGAGCTGCCGAGCTCGGAAGGGAGGGCAGGAGCACAGGTTGAGGCATCTTTGGTCCATTCCCTTCCCATATTGATCACAAAGTTTAAGTCCCAGTTGAGCTGCTCATGGATTGGATATCTGAGGTTTGAACTTCCCCTCCAGCTCATCCAATCGCCATGCTACTTTATCAGTAGTGATGGGCGAATTTGCGCCGTTTCGCTTCGCCGAAAAATTCGCGAATTTCGCGCGAAATTCGCGAAACGGCGAAAAATTCGCAAAACGGCGAAAAATTTGCGAAACGGCGCCGGCGTCTCGTTTTTGACACCGGCGCCCATTTTTTCGACGCCGGCGTCCGTTTTTTCGGAAAAAAAAATTTTGACGCCGGCTAATTTTTTCGGCGAATTTTCGCGGGCGTTTTGCGAATTTATTCGCCTGCCGCGAATCACGCAAATTCGCCGCGAATTCGCGCCTGGCGAATAAATTCGCCCATCACTATTTATCAGGCCTTAAAATTCTGTGACCAATAAGGGAAGAAAATGCTGTCACTGGAAGAAGATGCAGCCATCTGTGCTCCCTCCATCCCTTCCAAAGTTGCAGCTCACTGACAGCAGGTGGGCCCTGCTAATCAAGTAACATGGCAGCTCCCCCTAAAGTTAACCATTTGTGAACCCTGTAATTGTATGGAGGGGACCCTGGCCACCAATTTATTTTTAAACTTCTCAGGGGGGCTGTCCACAATTTATTTTACATGGAGGTGTAAGGGGGGCCCTGGCCACCAATGTTTTTATAGCATGTGGGGGGGGTCCTGGCCACCAATTTTTATTTTTACCGTGTGGGGCCCAAGCTACCAAGATTTTTTTTGTTTGGCCCTGACCACCAATATTACTTTTATGGGGGGCACTGACCAACAATGTTTTTCCATTAACATCTGGGGGAACCTAGCCACCAATTTTTTTTTTTTACTGGGGGGTGGGGGGGTTACTTGTGGGTGGGGCTTGCAGTGGGGTGGGCATAGACCATGGGGCCCAGGACATGTTCAGTGAAGAAATTTTTCGTACAGCACCCATCAATTTAAAATGCCTTTATTGGTACATTATATGGCAAACAGCCTGGTCTGCGATGTTTCAGGCCTACCGGCCTTTTTTCAAGCGGAGCTTGAAAAAAGGCCGGTAGGCCTGAAACGTCGCAGACCAGGCTGTTTGCCATATAATGTACCAATAAAGGCATTTTAAATTGATGGGTGCTGTACGAAAAATTTCTTCACTGAACTTATGGTGGATGATGGACCGCTAATGGTACGTGCACCTGATACTGCTTTCTGATTAAGGAATTTAGCTGACTCAAGTACACAAGAAGCCCAGGACATGTTGTCATATGGGGCCCTGTGATTTCTGATGGTGGTCCTGCACATGATATTTTTTATTTTGCACAGCCTAGCTATTTACCCAGTTTTATTTTTACACTGAACAATTCCTTTAAGCTAAGAGATTTTTAAATTGACACTAACATGTTTCTGTAAAAGCTTGCAACATGTCAGTATCATTTAATAAAGTATTTAGCTCATGTGTTTTTTTAAAGGAAAGGCCTATTTACTTGGGGTGCTAAAAGTTAAGAACCCCCAAGTGTAATTACCTCACACCCCGGGCCGGTGCTCCTATTAGGAGAAAACTGCACCGGTGTGGGGGTTCTTCCAGCGAGCACCATGGAGCGATCGGCTCTTTCTTCAAATTTCCTAGTTCAGCTTTTCACGCTACTGCACATGCGCACCCACACAAAGAAAGAAGAAGAAGAAGGAAGCCGATCGCTCTTTGGAAGTTTTCTGCTGAAAGAAGCACCGGCCTGGGGTGTGAGATAAGTATATTCAATCACTTAAGGGTGCCCAACTTTTTGGCATCCCCAAGTAAATACACCCTTACATTCTCCTTTAAGGCTCAGAATATGTTAAAGGGATTTTGTCAAGATCTGATATTATACGATATGGTACATTTTTTATTACTAAATTACACGGTATACAAGTAATTCATTGTACAATAACATTTTTTTAGTGCCTGATCTTGTGCTTTCAGAAATAGACACAAGGAGTTGTGACTTGAGTTAGCTGGACTTGGATTTATTACTATTGAGTGCTGTTTTCATATCTACCACTAGGTAGCATTATCAATGCAAGTGCCACGGAGCTGTTATCTGGTTACCTTCCCATTGTTCTGTTGATAGGCTGGGGGGAGGGGCGATGTTATCAATCCAACTTGCAGTGCAGCGGTAATAAGTGACTAAAATTTATCAGAGCACAGGTCACATAGTCGAGGGCACCTGGGAAACAAAGAACTTGGCTAGCATCAAGTCAAATTTCAAAAATAAAAATTAAAAAATCTGTTTGCTCTTTTAAAAAATGGATTCCAATGCAGGATTTTGTAAAAAAAAATATGTTTTGCCATGACAGAATGTCTTTAAGGAAAATAAGCCAGGTGGCTTCAGAAAGTAATAGCAGATAGAAGGATTGAGTTCTCAGAAAGATAAATTAGGAGAGAAGGTTTCTGTAAGACGTGCCAGGAGATTGGCCCATTCTCTAACCTCCTGGCGCATCTCTCTCCTCGGTGTGTAGGCATGGCCGACTCACACTCCTGGTGACATCATGGGCACTGGCCATAAGCAAATGACGCTGAACGGCATGACATAATTTTTCGGCATGAGATTCGAACTTGGACGCCAATTCTCTTTTAAAAAGGCCCTTTTCCATTGTAACAATGCCCAAGCTGGCTTCTGTTCACAGATCCTGCTAAAGTGTTATATTCTATTTAACTTTCCTGTTTTTTTTGCCTTCTGCCTGTTTGACTTCGATTCCTGCCGCCTGCCTCGACCCTTTTGCCTGTTTTGTGAAAACAATTTGCCTGATCCTTGCCGGTACTTCTTCTCGAACTCTCTTACTATCAAAAGCACAATTCCCTGTTGGTTACACATCAAAAAGCCTGGGGCCCCTAAAGGGCATTGGTGAACACAGGAATCTGCAGGGGTTCTCTTGTGCATCTGAGAGTACCAGCTGCAATAATATTCCAGATTGCTTTACAGTTAGCTTGGGCTCGCCTGGAGGCCCTTCAAATTTCTGGGCCCACTGTTCATCAAGCCTTTTAAAGCTGCACTTTCTACGGTTCTCAAGATCCCAGCACCAGTTCGTTGTGGTGGTGATCCGGATGCCTGTTGTGAGTTTTTGACGCAGTGCAAGATCCAGTTTGAAGTGGGTCTTGAGCAGTTTGCAATTGAAAGAGCTAAGTGATGAGAGTGTTATGTGAGTGGAATGTTATCTTTTTGAGTGACAAAAATGTGCATGTATGTAAAAATGTATGTGTTTAAAATTGTTGAGTGTAATTTGTGTAAATCACCACTAGATGGCACCACTAGATTTACAGAAGGGCTATAAAAGGAGGTGCCCCGCCCAAGTTGAGCAGTCTTGATGAGAGGCGTGGTCAAAGCAACATCACCTGGCTGGTGAGTGAAGACCTACAATGGTAGATAGGGGAAGTTAGAATAGAAAATATCAAAGTGAGCGAGCACTAGGTGCACAAGATAGTCAGGATATTTAGTAAGGGCAGTTGTGGCCTCATCAAGGAGGAAAGTGGAGTTAGTCTCCTATGGGCACTCTCTAAGTAGGGGAATCAGTGGTAGTCTAGGACCAGGTAAGAAGGACACCAAGGCTTTAGGCCAGGACTTGGATGGAAAAAGGGTCCTAACCTGGAAGAGTGGAGGGGTATTGCCCTGAAGGTATCGGGCCACTATTGGAGAGTGGGGGGATACGGGTGGAGTATATACCAGACAACTAGGTGGTTAGGTGGAATCCAAGATCCTAAGGAAGGTGTGCCTATCAAGAAACTGATTTGTTGGACTGTATGTAACTGAATGTGTCTGAAGAAGTATTTACTGGAGTGAGTAAAGTATGGCTCTGGTGTGCATGTAAATAAAAGTCTTCTGTTCAACTTTTCCATCGAGTTCCGTGTGGTGAGTAACAGTTGGGTTTACTTCCCCTTAAAAATCTGGAAGCCCCTCCCACATATCATTGGCCTTCTTCAGGGGAAGCCCTTGCCTAGGCTTCTCCTTTACTGGATAGAGATGACCTCTTGGTGCACGACTCCACTGCCGTTCTGTCCATGTTTTGCCAGATCTTTGATGCTCCCGTTTGCAAACTTAATGCCTCTGATAGGCTCATGAGGATACTTCAATGATCCAGTTCGGTCTCCGAATATGCCATTAACTGCTGCTGAAGTATCCTGGAACAAAAAGGCCTTTGTGGCAGCTTTCTGGAGGGGGCAAAATGAGGATCTGAAAGATGAGCTGATAACACTACTACTACTACTACTGCATTTGAAGAATTATTATCAAGATAGATTCCAGAATGAGGGAGAAATCCTCTCTTAAGTTTCAAACCCACAACCCTGTTACCCCAACTCCTCTTGGGACTGAATTCCCTGCTTCTGTTTCTCATTCTCTGCCGGTACAGGATGAACCTATGCAGATTGGAGGATCACATTTAATAGCTGAGGAGAGAACACGTAGGAGAACTGCAGGACTCTGTATGTATTGTGGCCTCGCCGGCACCTTATTAGATCCTGTCCAACCAGACCTCAGCATCTGGGAAACGCCCCAGCCTATGTGTGAGGGGGGAGTCTCCCCTAGGCAAGATTTCTGCACTCCCAATTACCTTCGGTTATCAGATGCTTCTCCCTGCTTCCCTCTCTACCCTGTCTGACACATTTTTCTGTCAAGTTTTGGAGATTCTAGGAAATTTTATTGACAAGTCTTTTGCCAAGTCTTGTTGCTTGAGTCCATTGCCCCTCAAGATTCCTCTTTCTGCCAGTGCTGTGGATGGCAGGCCAATTTCTCCAGGAGTTCTAACTTGTATTGGCAGTCTTCACGAAGAGGAGATCTGCTTCTTGATTATTCAATGTCTCAAAACCACCTATCATTTTGCGCTTCCCCTGGCTATGAGTACATAATCTGTCTATTGATTGGTCTACTGGAGAACTCACAGCTTGGAGTCGTTCTGCCATTCAAACTGTATTTATTTTTCTATTGTTCTGGTGTCTGCTTCCTCATTGCTCCCAGTATCCAATCTTCTCCTTCCTGATGTTTACAAAGACTTCTCTGATGTTTTTGAGAAAAGAAATTCTATAATCCTATCTACTCACTGACCCAACGTGAAGGGAAACCAAAATCAAAGTTGACAATACAGGTACATAGACTATTTATAAACATGGTTGTGTATATGTACCCCTGTCACAAATGCAGGTGTAGCACCCCACATGCATTACAAAGTTTGGGCAACCTGAAGCATAATTTTTAATGGGATATTAGTCCAACAGATATTTGGACTAACACTAGGGAGCCTCATCATAATGATCATCATTTTTTTTTGCGTAGTTGCACACAGTGGTGGATTGCATACCTCCCAATTTTCTCCTCACTGACCCTACAACTGTCCCGTTGATTTAATTCCCAGTTTTATTCCTCCTTGGGGAAGAACATATTACATAGTTACATAGTTACATAGTTAAATTGGGTTGAAAAAAGACAAAGTCCATCAAGTTCAACCCCTCCAAATGAAAACCCAGCATCCATACACACACCCCTCCCTACTTTTAATTACTCTCATAATTTAAGTCTTCCGTCCCTCTAACCAATTTAGTTGCACGTCTCTGCACTCTCTCCAGCTCATTTATATCCCTCTTAAAGACTGGAGTCCAAAACTGCACTGCATACTCCAGATGAGGCCTCACCAGGGACCTATAAAGAGGCATAATTATGTTTTCATCCCTTGAGTTAATGCCCTTTTTTATGCAAGACAGAACTTTATTTGCTTTAGTAGTCACAGAATGACACTGCCCAGAATTAGACAACGTGTTATCTACAAAGACCCCTAGATCCTTTTCATTTAAGGAAACTCCCAACACATTGCCATTTAGTGTATAACTTGCATTTATATTATTTTTGCCAAAGTGCATAACCTTGCATTTATCAACATTGAACCTCATTTTCCAGTTTGCTGCCCAGTTTAGACAGATCACTTTGCAAAGTGGCAGCATCCTGCATGGAACCTATAGTTCTGCACAATTTAGTATCATCTGCAAAAATAGAAACAGTACTTTCAATGCCCACCTCCAGGTCATTAATAAACAAGTTGAAAAGCAAGGGACCTAGTACAGAGCCCTGCGGTACTCCACTAACAACACTGGTCCAATTAGAAAATGTTCCATTTACCACCACTCTTTGTAGTCTATCTTTTAGCCAGTTCTCTATCCAGGTACAAATATTATGTTCCAGGCCAACATTCCTTAATTTAACCAGTAACCTTTTGTGTGGCACTGTATCAAATGCTTTAGCAAAGTCTAAGTAAATCACATCCACTGCCATCCCAGAATCGAGGTCTCTACTTACATTCTCGTAAAAGGAAATTAAGTTAGTCTGGCAAGATCTATTACGCATAAAACCATGCTGGCACAAACTCATAGTATTATGATTAGCTATGAAGTCCAGTATCTTATCCTTTATTAACCCTTCGAAAAGCTTTCCTAATACTGACGTCAGACTAACTGGCCTATAGTTTTGAGGCTGAGAACGGGATCCTTTTTTGAATAGAGGCACCACATTAGCAATTCGCCAGTCTCTCGGCACTATGCCAGATCTCAATGAATCCTGAAAAATTAAGTAAAGAGGTTTGGCAATCACAGAGCTAAGCTCGCTAATTACCCTGGGATGAATACCATCTGGCCCTGGACCTTTGTTAATCTTAACATGTTCAAGTCTCTTTTGAATTTCTTCATGTGTGAACCATGCATCATTAGTTGTATTACTAGAATTGGGAGTGTTAAGAAGGAAACCTTCACTTACTGGTTCTTCATTTGTGTAGACAGATGAAAAATACGAGTTCAGAATCTGCGCTTTTATTTTGTTTTCATCAACCAGCTGACCCCCCTCTGATAGTAAGGGTCCCACCCCTTCCTGCTTCATTTTTTTACTATTGACATATTTAAAAAATAATTTTGGATTTTTTTTACTGCTTGCTGCAATATCCTTTTCTATAGCAATTTTAGCTTGCCTTATATTCTCTACAACTTATCCTGGAACTATTCAATTGATTAATGGGAGCCAAAGTTTTTACCAAGTTAGATTTACGAGGTGCTTATAACCTTATTCGTATCCGTCAGGGGGACGAATGGAAAACAGCCTTCAATACCGCCATGGCCATTATAAATATTTGTTCAAGACTTCATCAATGATGTCCATCGTGAATTTCTACAGACTTGTGTCATTGTATATTTGGATGACATCCTGGTTTACTCGTCCTCACTGTCTGATAATCTTTCCCAAGTAAAACTCGGTTTTGCTCAAGTTAAGAGAGAATTGTGAATTGTTTTTGGGCTATATTATTTCTCCCTCAGGTTTCGAGATGGATCCTGCCAAAGTCTCTGCTGTACTTGACTGGCCAATTCCTACTGGTTTGAAAGTCATCCAACAATTCTTGGGATTTGCCAATTTCTATCGTAAGTTCATAAAGAACTTTTCCCAGACTGTGGCTCCCATTACAGCTCTCACTAAGAACCCTTATGTCTTCATGGATCCCTCAAGCACAGGAGGCTTTCTCTACACGGAAACAGTTACTTAGTTCAGCTCCAATTCTTGTTCATCCAGATCCTGCTTGGCCGTTTATTCTGGAGGTCGATGCTTCCGAAGTGGGTGTAGGGGCCACTGTGTCTCAACGGGCAGAGTTCCAAGGGACCCCTTCATCCTCATGCTTATTTTTCTTATAGACTTTCTCCAGCTGAAAGAAATCATGATGTGGGCAACCATGAACTATTGGCTATAAAATTCACACTAGAGGAGTGCGTCATTTGTTAGAAGGTTACATAGTTAAATTGGGTTGAAAAAAGACAAAGTCCATCAAGTTCAACCCCTCCAAATGAAAACCCATCAAAAAACCCTGTATCCATAGGTGTTAATGAAACTATTACCATCCGAGGAGGTTCAATCCTCATCAGGCCGCTGGGCTCTTTTCTTTTCCAGATGCTTTACCCAGATGTCTTGTGGAGAAAGAATGTAATTCTTCCCCGTCTGCTCCAATTATCTCCCCTGACTTAGTATTGGCTCCTACTTCCCTCTTGTTGTCCAAATTTGAATGTCCGTCTGGAACAATTTTCGTACCTCAGCAAAGGGTTGCTCAAATTCTCAAGGGGGCTCATTCTTCTAAGATCTCTGGTCACCCCGGCGTCAAGAAGACTCACAAGTTTGTTTCAAGGTATTGTTAGTGGCCTTTACTTGCCAAAGATGTCAAGCTCTTTATCTCTGCCTGCACAGTCTGTGCACAACAGAAGAGTCCCCTTTCTTTACCGTGTGTTCTTCTTCAACCTTTACCCATATCTACTCAACCCTGGCTAGACATTGCTATGGACTTCATCGTGGATTTGCCGAAATCTTCGGATATGACTACTATTCTAGTAGTAGTAGATATATTCTCTAAAATGGCTCATTTTAATCCTGTAAAGAAACTTCTTTCTGTTGCTGGATTAGCCCAAATTTTCATCAAGGAGATTTTTTACCTACATGGTGTTCCACAGTCTATGTTCTCGAAACATTTGGGCATTAAATTAAACTTTTCTTCTGCTTATGATCCTTAATGCAATGGTCAGACAGAAAGGACCAATCAGACCCTTGAGCAGTTTTTATGATGTTTTATTTCACAAAATCAAGATAATTGGGTTGAACTTCTTCCCTGAGCTAAATTTGCTCTTAATAATCTGCAATATGTTTCTCTGTCTTTGGTTAAACCCCTCTGCCCATCTGCCTTTAAAGTGGAGGTGCCTGCAGCGGATGCATTCGTTTGTGATTTTAGGTCCATTAGGTCCCAGGTCCACCAATCTCTCTTCAAAGCCTCTCCTCCTCAGAAAGTTGCTGCTGACAGACACCGTTGTTCTAGCCTTCCCTATCAAGTCGGAAATTCAGTTTAGCTGTCTACTCAACATGTTAAACTTCACTTGCCGTTTCCCAAGTTAGGACCTCGTTATATTGGTCCCTTCAAGATTAAGGAGATCATTAACCCTGTATCTGTCAGATTGGATCTTCCTCCTAGTATGAATATTTCAAACTCTTTGCACGTTTCCTTGGTCAAACCTTTTGTTAAGAATATTTTTTCCGGTGATCAACTTCCTCCTGCTTCCATTTCTCTCGACAATCATCAAGAATTCAAAGTACAAGATATTTTCAACTCTAGGAAATTTAGAGGTTATGTTTAGTACTTAATTCACTGGAAAGTATTTGGGCCAGAGGAGAGGTCTTGGGTGAAAGCTTTGGATACTCATGCTCCTCTACTAATCAAGATCTTTCACCGAAAATTTCCTGACAAGTTTTGCCTGATTCTTGACGGTACCTCTTCTCAAACTCTTTTACTACCAAAAGCAGAATTCCCTGTTGGTTCCGCAGCAGAAAGCCTGGGGCCCCTAAAGGGCGTCAGTGAACACCAGAATCCGCAGAGGTCCTCTTGTGCATCTGAGAGTACCAGCTGCAATAAGGTTGCAGATTGACAAATGCGTTACAGTTTCTCCTTGAATTGAATGTGGCCCATTACAGGGAGTTACAAACATCCGACTTACATACAACTCACACTTACGAATGGAGTGTGTACTGTGGTTTGCTTGGCCTTTATTAGCATTTAGCTTGAATAAACTACCTGCCCCAACCCCTTCTGGTGTGTGTTGTCTACTGCAGAGCAAAGAAATGTAAAAATAAATACTATGTTAAGACAAACATCTGTCTAAGTTGCTTTTAATAGGTAAATGTACCTGTTCCAACTTACATACAAATATAACTAAAGAACAAACCTACAGACCCTATCTCATATGTAACCTGTGCCTGTATATGGAATACTGCAGAGCTAACTAACTATCCTTGATGCCTGTATGAAGGCACACGAGCAGAAGTTGGCCCGAAAATGCCCGCCACAGTATGTTTTTGCCAGAAAACTTTGATACAAACACTTCAGAGTCAGCTCATAAATTTGCCCCAACCTTAAGCAGCACTAAGGCCTGAAACGTTGCTGACCAGATTCTGCCATGAAAACTTGAATAAAGGCATTTTTACATTACAAGGTGCTGTACAGAAAATTTCTATTACGTTGTTCCTGGTGGAGGATGGACCACTGATGGTAAGTGCACCTGCTGCTTATGGTTGGGGGAAATTTATGAGCTGACTCTAAAGTGTTTGTATCGATTTTCCATGTGAGTCGTGCTTTTACCCCATTACAAAATGTTTGCTTATTCAGATCTGGATAAAAATCGAATTACTGATGCTGTAATTGGCCCACATGAGTTTTTAACTTCAAAAGACTGTCTACATGAATTTAGACAATTGGAGAGTTTGAAACGTATATTTCTTATGATTTACATTTGCGTACCTTGGCTGAATATGTGAAGATGGATCACATACCAGATATTTGTAACTCTATGTCAATTTGTAGCCAGTAGGTGGCGAAATTTTGTCTATAAAAGAGCTAATCTAACCAGTGTTAAGTGAGCTTGATAAAAAGCCACACTAAAGCCTGAAACGTTGCTGACCAGATTCTGCCAGAAAACTTTGTACAGGTATGGGATCTGTTATCCAGAATGCTCGGGACTAGGGATTTTCCAGAAAATGTATCTTTCCACAATTTGGATCTTCATACCTTAAGTCTTCTAATGAACATTAAATAAACCCAATAGGCCTATTTTATTCTTATAAGGATTCATTATATATTAGTTTGGATCAAGTACAATCTACTGTTTTAATATTACAGAGAAAAAGGAAATCATTTTTAAAAATGTCAATTATTTCGATAAAATGGAGTCTATGGGAGACAGCCTTACCATAATTTGGAGCTTTCTGGATAACAGATCCCATACCTGTAACATTCGACTGCAAAATACTGGATCCCACAATTTGCACATAAATTCACAATTCTGGTTTCACATTAATGTTCATTTTGGTAAATTTCATGCAAATTGTGGTGTCACTTTGTGTGTCATCTATAATAGTATGATTTCACTCTTAGCACCGGTGTTTGCGTTTGTAAACGAGCCTCATAAAACAAATACATATCCAGTTTGCTATTTCTAAAGTAACCATTTCTATTATAGCCCAAGTAAAAAAAGGATTACACGGTAAGTCTCATTTAGGAACATACCCTGATTGCTAATAAAGGAGTAGAAACAGCATAACTATAACTATATTTACCTCATTGTTTGTCTGTGTTATTCCTGCTTGTAAAGAAGCTGCACTGCTTGTATTTCTGGATCTCTTACAAGTGACTGCTGCTACCGATCCTTATAAAGAGGAGATCCTATGATGTAGTTCTGGGAGGGAAGAAGGTAGAAATGAAACTAAGTTAACATGAATGTATTCATGTGAAAGTAAACCCAAAATCAAAGTTGACAATGCAGGTACATAGATTATTTATAAACATGGTTGTGTATATGTACCCCTGTCACCAATGCAGGTGTAGCACCCCACACGCATTACAAAGTTTGGGCAACGTGAAGCATTATTTTTAATGGGATATTAGTCCAACAGATATTTGGACTAACACTAGGGAGCCTCATCATAATGATCATAATTTTTTGCATAGTTGCACACAGTGGCGGATTGCATACCTCCCAATTTTTCTATTTTCATGGGGCAATTGGGAGGTATGTAATTATTAAAATATTTCACATTTCTCTTTGATCTCCTCCACTGACACCAGCAAAAGATACAAAGTTTTCTGAGACATAGGAGTATATTTATCAAAGAGTGAAATTAGAGTTACAGTCCTCTAGAGTGAAATTACGCCACTCTCCATTCATTTCTATGGGATTTGTAAAAGAGTATTTATCAATGAGTGAAAGTTCATCCTTTTATAAATACTGTTAGGTTTTGGGTAGCCGATGATGAGTAGAGTATAACAGTACTTTATTAGCAGAGTCATGCAGGCATCACACAACAGTAACTTTTACTTTCACTTTTAAGGAGTATGAAGTATGCACAGTATAAGTCTGAGCACAGTGACATCTACAGGCCATTTGTATAAACACCACAAAAATTCCTTTCAAAATCCCTTAGAAATGAATGGAGAGTGGCTGAATTTTGCTCTAGAGGACTGTGGTGATCTCTAATTTCACTCTTTGATAAATATACCCCTTAGGGCAGGACTACATGGGCGATTCTGTCACGATCCGACCCGCCGCGCAAAATCGCAGGAGTTGCATCGGATGCGACGGAAATAAGGTAAGTAATTCAATTGTCGGATCGTGTCGCAGCGTTGAGGCTGCACGTTGCGTCTGCATCCATCAGTCGTGTCGCGTCGCATCAACACTGCGACACGATCCGACACTGGCATTACTTACCTTATTTCCGTCACATCCGACGTAACGCCTGCGTTTTTGCGCAGCGCGTCGGATCGCGGCGGAATTGGCCGTGTAGTCCTGCCCTTAATTGGATAAGGAGGATTTTGCAGAGAGCCCAGAATACTCAACACCTGCACTAAGATACATTTGTAACTAATAAGCAGGTCTCTTGGGTGAACTGATTCTTGCAGCTTAAAGGGCAATTTCATCTTCATTAGCAAAACTGTAATAACACATAAAACATGACCCTAAAACCCCCAGAAATATGTTCAAACTTTCCATAACCTGCCACATTTTGTAAAATGCACTTTTGTGGAGTGCTCACCTTCTCACAAAAACACTTTTGTTGTGCCAGGTGCTGGTACTGGAGGACCCACTCCTGCCACCGGGTCACAGCAATATCTAGAGAAAATACCAGCAGCACACTGAAATACATTGTAATAGTGTACAAAAATAATTTATTAAGCCTAAATCAGGTTTGGAGCAAGAGAACCTGAAAAAATCCGAAGAGCCGGAAGATGGCCCTCATGAACTCCGCTGCGTTTACTCTGCACCTAAAGGCGAGTAAAGGTTAGTTTATTTTACCCTTTTGTTACATTGCCATGAACTTTGCCTTTATTGCCTGTTACACAACACGTTTCATTTTTATGTTTCCATGTATATTTTATGAATCACCATACGGTGCCATTGCTGCAAGTTCAGGACATTAAGTGTCTCCCTGTGTTCAATTTTACTCATGGACATGTCTGCTCCATAGTCCTTTATGGTGGACCATCCATTTTCTTTGTGCTTATGCATTTTCACTTATCAGGTAACCCGCACTATTGTTCTTATGCCGTACTTGTTTGGGACACACGTTAGTGGCTCCTGGTGTTGAAGGCTGTCAAGGCACTCTATGCACCTGCTGTGGAACTGGGGGCACGTTAGTAGTGATGGGCGAATTTATTCGCCAGGTGCGAATTCACGGCGAATTTGCGAGATTTGCCGCCAGCGAATAAATTCGTGAAACGCCAGTGAAAATTCGCGGCAAAAAATTCCGTTTCGCGAATTTTTCGCCATTTCGCGAATTTCGCAAATTTTTCGGCGAAGCGAAACATCGCAAATTCACCCATCACTACACGTTAGTCCATTGAGTATACACACTCTCACAGTCCACTGAGTACACACACTCATTTTAATGACTCTGCCTTTTTCAGGCCCTATAGAGCCAGATGGCTATGTTCCCCGGTTCATGGTATACCTTTTACTTATACCCCTTTTTTTATACTGGGTAATACAGCTGCAAAACCTCTTATGGTATTTTGCGCCATATACATGAGTCTTGTGTCACAAGTCTTTACATACTCCTGTCAAGAGGCGATTGTTTTGTGTGTATTGCCACAGTCTGATGTCTACTGATGGGAGGCTCGTCCACCTCAACTGTAACATATAGCTGTAAAGGTACAGTACCTTGATAACCGTTCTATGTGCCACCCTGAGAACTCAAGGAGTAGGGTTTCTATGATGCTAGAGTGGGCCTTTATAGGGGCAATGACATCCAGGGGCCCAGTTTAATAACCAGAGCACTGTTTTTACTTCCACGGTGTGCTGTTGTGACTATGATGTCATCATTGTGGATGGGTTTGGTGATCACTTAGCCTCTCTTTGGCTATAAATTGTGTATTCTTTCACTACACTGTGTTTCCTTGATAAAGGTTCCTGTGTGGGACCGAAACGTTACTCTCATTTGTTTTTGCTATACAAATCCTGCAAGTGCCATCACTTTATACCTTTTATTAACTATGAATGCATGAGCACCCAGGTTTTGTGTGGCTCATAAACTCTGTTCTTTTTATACCATGTTTGTAAAAAGTAAAACGTATTGTTTATTGTCCATAATAAAAGATATGCAGCTTAGAAAAAATACTCATACCATCCACACCCTTTCTTAAGATTATGTCGATTTGAGTAAAGTGGCACAAAAGATAGTAGCATCTTTAAGCTCCTTGTGTCTGCAAGCGGCGGATCCGACGTGACCGATCACCAATACAACTCAGCGTAACACGTATTACCGCGTCATATGATGAGTGATCTCGGCACCTCCGCCGGTCTCAGCAGTATGAGACATATTGTGAGAGGGCAAAATGCCCTTAATACAGAATACAACTTTGTACTTCATACCTTGTAGAAAAAGCTAAACATCGGCACAACCATTAGCATTATTTTAACATATATACTCGGCTACTTCTATATTATATTGCCCCATACACATTATCTTAGTATAAGTATATACAACAGGAAAAATGATGGATAAGTTAACTAAAGATCATCAATTCATAATTATATAAAAATCAAAGCCTTTATTTAGCCCAGTCGGACTTAATGACTTCAGACGAAGTATCCATTGTACTTCTGCCTTTCTTAATAACATGACCCTATCAACCCCTCTTTCGGGCTTGTGGGATGTGTTCAATCACCCTGAATCTGAGATCTTCAGCAGAGCAACCTTTTTCAAGACAATGTTTGGAAACAGGGAGTGTATAATTGTATAAACTGTAGATCTATGCCGGGAAAAATCCGATTTTTTTGGACCGTTTCACCCACATAAATCAAAATACACAGCATATAAACAACAAAATTGGTATCACAACAATAGTGTCCCCTGATCTAGTAAATCCTATGAATCGCCGTGCTTTTAAATGTATCTCCTGTCCAAACAAATCTACATTGAGTACAACCCTTACACCGAAACATACTGTCCCGGGGTGGACCCAAGAACGTGTATTGTCTCGGTGAAGGAGTTACTTCTACAATTACAAGTTTTTTGACTAAAGTGCAACCCTTCATGAACGACATCATGGGCATCTGTTTAAAATCAGTCACAGTGGAATAAGCATCTTTTAGAAGATACCAGTGTTTACAAAGTATCTGCCGGAAGTGCTCACTTTGTGAATGGTATTGGCCTATAAAAGTTATATGTTGTATGTTATATTTTTTATTAATATGTGTCCTAGTTCCCTACTTCATATTGGTAATGGCAACACTGTCATCTAAAATATCTGCGGGATATTCTCTATCTCTCAGTTGAGATCGCATCTTAGTTAGATCATGTTGCTGTAAAGACGGTTAATTTGTAATGCGGCAAACCCTGGTGAATTGACTGATTGGAATGGACTTCTTTACTGCTGGAGGATGGAAACTATTGTAAGCTAGGAGTTGATTACAATCAGTAGATTCAGTGTATATTTTAGTTATAAGTAGGGATGCACCGAATCCAGTATTCGGTTCGGGATTTGGCCAGGATTCAGCCTTTTTCAGCAGGATTCAGATTCGGCCGAATCCTTCTGCCAGGCCGAACCGAATCGGAATCCTAATTTGCATATGCAAATTAGGGGCGGGGAGAGAAATCACGTGACTTTTTGTCAGAAAACAAAGAAGTAAAATGTTTTCCCCTTCCCACCCCTAATTTGCCTATGCAAATTAGGGTTTCGGTTCGGTATTCGGCCGAATCTTTCGCAAATGATTGGATAGTGGATTCGGTGCATCCCTAGTTATAAGATCACTTCCAAGCCTCATTATCGGCACATCCAAAAAAGTAATTTCATGGAGATTGGCTCTCATAGTGAATTTGATATTCTCCTGGGCACAATTTAACCCATCATGGCAGACGGACAAGGAATCCAAGTCACCCTGCCATAGGAGGAACACATCATCGATGTACTGCCACCAAGCCACACAGTGCTTGGCAAACAGGACACCAGGATAGACGTGCACCTACTCAAACCAACTCATGAATGAGTTGGCGTAGGCTGGGGCGACATTGGATCATATGGCCGTCCCCCGTATCTGTAGATTAAAATTGTCCTGAAATTTGAAGTAGTTTCTATGCAGAATGAAGCTTAATATCTCCATAAAAAAATAAAATTCTTGTGGAATATACAGATTGCTCTTTTGTAATAAAATTTCCGTGGCACATAGTCCCTGTTTATGAGTATAGATGTGTATAAGGTCGCCACATCTAAAGTAGCATGCCAAATCTGACCTTCAATTTTACCCAGTGCCTTGAGTTTGCCCAAAAAATCATATGTATCACGTATGTATGATCTAGTTTTTTGTATCAAAGGACTAAGTATTAATCCACACCACAATTGGCCTCCCCAGAGGGTTGATTGGGTCCTTATAAATCTTGGGTAAAACAGATATCAGAGGAATAATGGCAAAATCTACTGGCATGTATATCAAAGTGTATTCAGTAATTATGTCCTGATCAAAAGCTTGTTTAAGCAATTGATCAAAGTCCTTCTTAAACTTAGATGTAGGATATCTTTGTAACTCCACATATACATTAGAATCAGAGAATTGTCGCTCAATTTCCATTACATATTTGTCCATGTCCAAGACCACGATCGCTCCACCCTCATCGGACGATTTGATCGTGATGTTGGACATAGTCCGCGAGGATCTTAGATTCCATTTTAAATAAATTGTATGTTCTTTTGTTGCCACCTATATTGATATTACTTTCAATTTCTTATTTCACCTTTTGAATGTAGGTCCAAACCGCAGGGTAGGTTGTAGATGGAACAAACCGACCTTTTGCTTTAAGACCAATTTTATTGACATCAAAGCCATTTTAATTTATATTAGTCTCATACTTATCAAGGCAACTAGAGAAATGAGCCTTCAATCGTAGGGTCCTGACAAAATGGTACATGTCCACCTGTAATTGAAAATCATCCAGTTAGGGCAGTCCTTTAGAAAGAACTTTAAGTTGTAGAGGTGAAAGTTCCTCGGAGGAAAGGTTGAATACTACTTATTGCGAGCAATCCGTCATGGCTGTTGTTTCCGCTCTTGCAGATGACTTTTTGCGTCCTTTTCCTTCACTGTCTGCCACCACTTCTCATTCTTGTGTAGTTCCTTCTGGGCCTAAAAAAGTGGAAGTTGTTGGCTCTCTTTCATCATCGGTACTTTTTGTTAGTATTTTTTTTTAACCTTTTACCGTGCACCCGGGGCTGGAATGGAAGCAGAGTGCTGCCCTGAATAACACTATATATATATTAATTTAAAAGCAATTACAATTGTAATTCATAGTGGGATGACAATGATATATATGATTTATGTATATTCATAGCAATTCACGTCAGGTGGGTGGTTCTCATACCATAAATAGGAAGTCTTAATATATACTATTTTTTTATATTCAATGAATGGGCCTGTACAGCCTTTGTAAAATTTTAATCTTAATTGCTTTTTCCATTATTACACATGTATTTTGAGTTTTTTGGGGGATACAATTATTTTAGTAGCAAATAACAGTTATATCTCACCACTATGAAGACTCTTTAATAAGGTCAGTTAGCATATGGGACAGGTCAGTTGAGGGCAGTTTTTTTTACTTGATTGTTACTTGTTCTGCTAGTCTTGAAATCCACTTTTCAGTTAATGTTTATTACAGTAAGATTCGTTACAATAACCAACAAAGGTGGGTGGTGGTATAACCATGTATAGTTAGCAACAGCTGAACGCAGACTCATCCAGGTTTCCTTTGAGGATTGTCCTGGAGGGACTACAGAGGGTTTGACGTGCTAAAAACCACGCAGAGCTCCTCAGGCTGCAAAAATTCAAAACCAATAAATGAAATGCACACCGTCTCATAAAATAAAAACAAATGTTTATTAAAGGGCATATAAAGATTAAAATAGAATAAGGCTAGAAATGCTGTATTTTGTATACTAAATATAAACATGAACTTACTGCACCACAAGCCTAATCAAACAAATAATTTATGCTTTCAAAGTTGACTACAGGGGGTCACCATCTTGTAACTTTGTTAAACATCTTTGCAAGACTAAGACTGTGCACATGTTCAGTGTGGTCTGGGCTGCTTAGGGATCATCATAAACAAAGCTGCTTGAGTTCTGCATGGCTGGGAAGTATGGCGGGGGCTCCCCCTGCTGTTCATAAGTATGATTATTTCCCTGCTCAGCAGTTAGGGACCATCTGACAATTCCAATCCACAGCAGTAAATGAAGGGAGAATTTCATTACGTACAGTCAGGTTTCTTATAAAAACGGTACACATTTTTTAATTAAAATATATTGGAGATAGGTTTCTTTTCCATTAAAGAAAGTAAAAATGGGATTATATTTTTTTGCCTTTACATGCCCTTTAAGTCATTAAAAAAGCCAGATGGCTGGTGTGTTATAGATGCCTAATGTTTTGGGAACACCCCTTAATCATAGGCTAAATGAGATGGCAGCAAGATGTTCTTTTTATATACTCAGCATTAATACCATCTATTGTCCAAAAGGTAAAATACATGCAAAATAGGAAAAACATATGTTAAAATCAAACCAAGTAAATGTGTTAACAGAGGGACCCCCAACAAAATAACCTGTATGTATCCTATATAATAAAGTTGAAGTGTCTCTGCGTCCAGTCCCTGTGTCCGTGGGATTGCGCTACTGCGCATGTGCCCCACGGACCATCTCAGGCGAATTTTTTTTAATGTTTGACTACATATGTTCTAGCGCCCGTTAATTTAACGGGCTTAATGTCTAGTAGTATATAATTATATAATAAACTTCAATAGTTGGTAGATCAGACCCACCAGTGAACAGTTATAACTGTGTATACCTTGATGGAAAATATAAACACTTATTTGCACAAATAAAAAACAGTGCATTTTTGTCTGGGTCTTTTTCTGCTCCTCCTACTCCTTTTTATGTCTCTACTCTCTTCTCAGACATGCATGGGCTATTTGGGACAGCCTGGTATGAATGTATGATGACATATCATTACTATAATATAGCCTTTATCTCTTTGTGGAAGCTTGTGCTGTCTAGCCGGAAATTATCGGATACATTATTTATTAAACACAAATGAAGAGTTTCCAAACATACGTATAAACAAATCAACAACAGATTCCAATATATACACTCCTGCATCCTCTATAATTACACCACTGTTGCCACAGTTGATATCCCCAAATTATCTTTTCAATCAGCACTAATACATATTATAGACATAGGTTCTCTAAAGTTTTATAAATAACACAACTGAATTATTTGACACTCATATTATTAAAAACTAGACTACTATTAAAACAAGTTTAGACCTCCCAAAAATGCAAATTTTAAAAGTCTTGTCCACCAATACGGATGGTTTTAAATCATTTTCTTAACTTTAACTTCAGATCAAAGAGGACTCCTAGATATTCATTATTGGGTGGATCATGGTTTTCCTTACTGATGAACCCAAGCAAAGCAAGCCCTGAAGCATCACTGGGGTTTCTCTTTAACCTCTGCTCGGCTATCCTTCTCAGAGACGTCTCACATTTTTGTCTGTATTTACTCTGGTCAGGGATCAGCAGCCCTTCCTTGTACTGTTCTACAGCTTCATTTTCAGATTTCTTCCATTTTTCTAGAAAATTTCCATAATTAAGGTGTGATAGCTGCTTCTCATATTCAGGAGTGGTTGTTAGCTCTGTGGCCTTTTTATAGGTTTCCTCTGCTTTTTGATATTGATTTGATCTAGTGTACATTTGCGCTAAATCAAAATGTGCATGCAGAAATGTTTTTTTCACTTCCAATGCCATTTCAAAGTAAAATATGGTCTTTTCAGTTAGATCCTTTATTTTTTTCGTGTCAAGACCTCTGTTATTAACACTTCCTGTTCTATTATTTTGTATAAGCATTTGTCTGTAGCACAGTCCCAGCTGATGATAGAGAAAAGCAGAGGTAGGAGTTATGCTTACAGCCTTCTTCAGGACTCCAATAGCTTCCTCAAACATCCCTGCTCGTCTGTAAAATTTAGCAACATAGCGAAGCACATATGGAAGATCTGGTGTCGGTTCTAGGGCATCCTTAATATACTTCATTGCCTCTTCATGCTTCTTTAACTGCTGCAGTTTCAAAGCCAGAAGTACCTTAATCACAGAATCCTTTGGATTCAGCTTAACGGCCCGTTCCAATAGTTGGAATGAGTAGTTTTTCAAAGATGGACAATTTTTGCTTCGAAATTCCTCCAGACGATAAACTACAGTTGCCAGTCCAGTATTCCATTCAGGATCATCTGGATTTGCTTTCAGAGCCTCTTCAAAACAGTCTTTTGCTTGTTCATAATATTGGCTACAAAAATTCACCAAAGCCCATCCTTGTTCTCCATAGGTCTCAGATTGCACAAGATCTTTTGATTGTGTATATATAGTATGTATCTTCTCAATATAGATGCTGGATCTTTCACTGTCATTAAGATAGTAATGGACCCATGCATAGTTGGAGAAGGTCATCAGATATTTGATGTCGGTCTCCAATACTTTAAACTCCTGAAGAATAGCCTCAGCTTTTTGGAGATTCACAATAGCCTCTGCATAATCATTCTTCAAGTGATTTACGTAGGCCAACATGTTATGAACCCTTCCTCTAGAATCCATGTTCAAATATTCCAGTTGATTGTTAAGTTTTTCTTCCAGTTCTTCAAGATCAGCATCCTTTTCCTGTAGCCCCCATGTAAAGTGGCACTTCAGCTCTTCTAAATGAGATTTCAGTGTAGACAGTGACTCACTATGAATACAAAGAAAAGCAAACTGTAAATATTTGACAATAGAGCTCATTTATCAAAAGTGGGGCAAGGTGCATGATGCCAACAATAGGGTGCAATGTACCTCTTGCTGCATTCAACGCTTCAAGCATTTAGCAGCACTGTACTGGGAGGGATGGGAAGTGGGTGACACATGGGTGTCTGCTTAGCCTGCAAACCAGGAGGCATTAGGAAACCCTTAACTACTGCTTATGCTAGGCATTATGTATATAGCTCTCTTGCACTTTGTGCCTGTCTCTGATATTACATCTGCTACATGCAGATGCCACATTGCAAGGGAGTGGGGCAAGTGATTAAAGTACCAGGAATGCTAAAAAAAATGTCAAGTAAAAAATGCCTTCTAACCCCCCTCAAATAATACTTCTAACCTTGGCCAGGTTGACCAAGTACTTGTGAGCACCAGTCTTCTGCTAGCGGACTTTCTTGTTAAACCTGGTAGTTTCTGACTTTATAAAGAATTATCAGCCTGCTCTGTTCTCCCTTTGCAGAGCTGTGTGCAGTGAAGGAGTGAATGTGTGTGTGCTAACTTTGTTGGGGCTTTCTGCGGTCCTTGGAAGATTTATGGCTGACCCCAGTGGCATAACAGAAAGCAGTCACGGGGGGCCAGGGAACAGGGGGGCTCATACCACATGATCTATTTCCTCTATAGCTTTATAGCTTTATGCTCACAGCTGCATAAAGCTAGGGACAAAAGAGCGAGACAGGTTAGGCAGGTGAGAGGGAGGATGGGAGGGCTAGTTGAAATGAGCAGGTCAGAGGCCAAAGTGCACACTGGGCCCCACTGCTCCATATTCCCTGGTGCTTAGAAAAATGAATGACGCTGAGGAAATAACACTACCCACACACACTCTCCCCGAACCTTAACTGGCAGGAATGCAAACAAAGAAGGAGAACAAGGCAGGCTATAATTCCTATGTGATGTCCAATAAAAGTATGGTTCTGGTTTTAACAAGAAAGATGGTTAGCAAGAGACTGAAGCATGCACGTAAGAGCTTGTTCAGTGCATGCCGCTCCATTGCCTTTTTAAAGGAATTGTTCAGTATAAAAATAATAAGTGGGTAAATAGATAGGTTGTGCAAAATAAAAAACTTTTTCAATATAGTTAGTTAGCCAAAAATGTAATGTATAAAGGCTGGAGTGACTGGATGTGTAACAAAATAGCCAGACAACTACTTCCTGCTTTGTAGCTCTCTTGGTTTCCACTGATTGGTTACCAGGCAGTAACCAACTGGTGACTTGAGGTGGGGGGGCATGGGTCATAACTGTTGCTTTTGAATCTGAGCTGAATGTTAAGGATCAATTGCAAACTCACTGAACAGTTATGTCCCATGTGGCCCCCATTCAAGTCACTGACTAACTCAGAGTTAGAGAGCTGAAAAGCAGGAAGTATTGTTCTGGCTATTATATTACACATTTGCTAACTCCAGCCTTTATACATTACATTTTTGACTAACTAACTATATTAAAAACATTATATAATTTTGCACAGCCTATCTATCCCATTTTTATTTTTACACTGAACTGTTCCTTTAAAGGACATGTGAAGCCTACCAACCTGAATCATTTGTACGTCATACTGTATATCCCCTCAGATCTCTAGCCCCATCATATTTTTCTACAACAAACAGCAGCTTTCACCCAGCAACCATTTTCCCTCTGACACATCATTAGTGGCATTTGCATCTGCAAACTGTAAACTTCATGCAATCAAGAATTTAGGCTTATACAGGTATAATTTACTTTGATAAAAAGTTCTATTTGTATTGCAATGTTTCTATGAGAACCAGCAATGCCATCTCATTGGCTGCTAGACTCATAATCTTAGTTGAGAAGTCCTGAAGTCTTAATGGGTTAGAGGAGGAGAAGGAATTTTCAGTGATTAAATGGATGTTGCAGTCTTATTATTAATCTTTAATCTATTAATCTTTTAGTTAGGGATTTAGTGTAATGTAGGGAGGGATATGCTGAGATAATTTGCAATTGGTTTTCATTTTTATTTTTGGTGAGAGATGCAATAGAGCAGGGTGCACTGCAAACAAACAAGTTGTTTAGAAGTCCATAATTCCAAGATGCAAACACCTAGGCCAGCATCTTGTCATTCTATTAACATCAAGCAATTCAAATTCAAACTTAACATTTAATTAAACTCAATCTTATACACTGGCTAATAAAAGCTACCGACACAGTCCCTCCCCATTCATATTCCAGTCTCTCGATTAAACCACTGCCAAGTTGCTAAGGTAAACAAGACCCTAACAACCACATAGCTGCTAGATTCCAAACTGGAGAGCTGCTGAACAAAAAGCTAAATAATTGGAAAAAACGCAAAAAAATTAAAAATGAAAATCAATTGCGAATGGTCTCAGAATAGCAATGTCTACATCATAGTAAAAATGTATTTAAAGGTGAACAATCCCTATAACCGAGACATATGCTTGTTTAATTCCATTTTGCTGCAAAATTCTACAAAATGCTCATTTATTGTCAGACTGTGCCGACACATATTTGGTAATACTGATTTTTTAATCAGGAATAATGTTAGGAAACTTTATTTTTCTATATAAAGAAACTCAACATATCCACAAGTTTTTCATACATTTTCATAATTTAATTTGGGAGAAATATGAGGTGTGTGCTAAAAAAACAACTTACCCTATTACATTTTTGTCTCTGATTTAAATACAGGTATGGGATCCGTTATCCGGAAACCCATTGTCCAGAAAGTTCCGAATTACAGAAAGGCCGTCTCCCATCAAATAATCCAAAATTTTAAAAATGCTTGTACTTGATCCCAACTAAGATATAATTAATCCTTATTGGAAGGAAAGCCAGTCTATTTGGTTTATTTAATGTTTACATGATTTTCTAGTAGACTTAAGGTGTGAAGATCCAAATTACGGAAAGCCCCATTATCCGGAAAGCCCCAGGTCCCGATGATTCCGGATAATAGGTCCAATATCTGTATACATTTATAAATATTTTTTATATTTTGATTTGACTTTGTTAGTTTGAGATAAATACTTTCACTGTAAAGTCCTCAATAACTATAATTCCCATCACTCTGAATATATCATCTAAAAAGAGTTAAAATTGCATAGCCGTTAATATATTTACCTCATTGTGTGTCTCTATTAGTAATCCTGGCTCAGAAGAAGGTGTCTTGCTTGTACTTCTGGATCTCTTACAATGAACAGGGCTGCCTGCTGCTGGCGCTGATCTTTATAAAGTGAAGATCCCATGATATTCCCCAGGAGATCTCAGCAATGGGAGGGAACATGGTAGAAATGAAACTCAGTTAACAGGAAACAACAGCTGATTCACTTGCACAGAACACAAGCAAAGCTGTTGCATCAGATACATATATTAGTTATTTTCTACAAATGACAAGTATACCATGTCAAATTTACTTACAGTGGTTGGTGGAGTTCTTAAAGGAACAGTAACAAAAAAAATTTAAGTGTTTTAAAGTAATGAAAATATGATGTAGTGCTGCGCTGCATGGTAAAACTGGTGTGTTTGCTTCCAAAACTCTACTCAGACTGGGACACCAGAGGCTCACTCAAAACCTTAGACCAGGGGCCCACTCTCAGTACTAATATTCTTCATCTCCTCAGTCAACCTCTATTCTCCTAGTCTGTTTTCTTTATACTATAATCAATTATTCCATCTATTTAGCCTCTTTGTCCTCATAGAAATAGGGAATGGCCATGAAATAGAACAAAAGTTTAGCAGCATGAGGGCCCTCTGACACCTGGGCCCACCGGGAGTTTTCCTGGTATTCTGATTGCCCAGTCCGACACTGTGATGGGGGCAGCCATTTAAGCCCCACTTGTTTAAAGAAGTCTACTTGGAATTATCTGAAGTCAGCATAACATAAAGAATAATCACAGATTCAACAATTGTTGCCCAATGCTATAAGACTTTGATATTTGACCCTTAGTAAATGTGCCCCAATATATATATAAACACACACACACTGATTTTGGGGCAATAAGGATTTATTTCACAGGTGAGGGGAAGTTTAGACTGAAAATTAATTAATTAATCAATACACCAATAAATATTACCTGCATTATGATATTCCAGTGCACGAAAACCTAAAGGTTACAAAAAGAAATCCTACCTTGTGGGGTTATTTTACATTAACTAGCTGGTTATGCTCTATCTGCTTATTCATTTTGTTGTATAATTCTACAAAATGCGCATGTGTAGTGATACATATCTGGTAACATTGAGAATCGCAGCTTACACACAAAAACATCGCTAGGCAACATTTTTTTTCTATGAAAAGGAACTCAACATATCTGGAAGTTTTTTTTCTAGGAGTTTTGTAACATTTTTGGAAATATAATCAGCATTTTGGATGAAATATATATCTAAAAATTTCTGGATAATATAATTGACCCTATAACATCCTAAAATGGGATTTAGATTTGACTTTAGTTTGGAAAAAAAATACAGGTATGTGATCCTTTATCCAGAAACTCATTATCCAGAAAGCTCTGAATTACAGAATGACTGTTTTTCATAGACTCTCATAGACTAATATAAATTAGGCTTTTTTAAAAGGCTGCATTTGAAGAATTGGCAGTAAAGGGAAAGTCTGTTAGATCTCTGCATGAAAATCTAGAAAAATACAGAAGCTCGAGTGAAGTCTTATAATCATAAAGCAGGTGAGGTGATAACAGGAGAAGAATGTCAGGCAAATGTCAGAATCATAGAGAGTGTAGAGCTTGAGATCAGATTTCTGAAGTGGTTTTATTGTTATCTGGTTGCTAGGGTTGTATGTACCTAAGCAACCAGGCAGTGATTTACATGAGAGACTAGAATATGAATAGGCAAAGGACTGAATAGGCATGAATAAAAAGTAATAAAAAGTAACAATAACAATACAACAGTAGCCTCAGATGGTATTAGTGTTTTTTTAGTTAGTCATAGGAAAGTGACTAATTAAAAAAACTTTCTATACTATACTAAAAGTTAACTTAAAGGTAAACCACCCCATTGGTTAGATGGACAGACTTGTGATTTTAGGTTAAATAAAAGGAAAACAGAATCTCCGTAACCTCAAAAAGTGTTTTAAAAGTTTCTCTGTTGAGAAATATTATAATCTGATTGGTCTGATCGGAGGCATTCTGTTTTGAAAATGTAAGTACTGTTTCCTTTAAAACACCTAGGAATGCTTTGTTTCATTTGGCGGTACTGCATAGAATGATGTAATTTCGTTGTAACATATGAAACGCTGAATGCCGTAATGTTGGACAGATAGAATGTCAGACTAGGGTGGGTGCGAGGAACAACATTTTTCGAACAAAAAGTACTTGCAGACCTTCTCCTAGATGAAAGACAGTCTCTGGAACGTTTTGTTGCATTCCATGTCCAAATAATCATTTGTGGTAACATGAAATAACAACTGATGGAACTTAAGATATGTAGGGTCATTGCATGTGGGGATCACCTGCTTTTCAGACTAAAAGTACTTTTTAGTGGATGAGTAGATGATGATGATCACACAGACCAATTGAAATAAATATAATATTTACCACTATTATGCCTGCAACTGTGATGTCTGAATTATGACACATGTGTATAGAATAATCTGAAATGCCCAAGTTTGTAGCAAGAGAGACAGTTAAGCTGGCCACAGACGCAAAGATCCGATTGTACGATCGGACTTTTCCATCTCCCGACCTGCCACTCACCATTCCGATCAAAGTCTTACCTTTCCGATTAAATAAAGTAGTAAAAGAACAGATCAGCCGATGTTCTGCCCCTGACAGCAATCGTATGAAAGTTATGTCTGACAAAGCTAGTCACAGTCTCCCACTGAAAATCGTACGATAAGCAATACACGCAGAGATATTATTGACAGCCGACAGAAATTTTCTAACCTGTCCGATCGACCAAACGACCGATCTCCGCCAGACGATAAATGTCGGGACTCTCCACACACGGTCCGTAAATCGTACGAATCCTTGATTTGTACGATCGGATCTTTGCGTCTATGGCCAGCTTTAGTGTGGGGAACCATTGCTCAATCAGCCCAACATTTTTTTGCACATACTGCCATATCATGGATACCACATTTTGCAGTGATATATTTACATTTAGTCTGTGCAAAAGCTCTGTATGCTCTATATAATGATGTTCTGCCTTCCCATGAGAGTAGAAAGGCAGGTCCAGAGGATTCCTGATTGTTACACTTTACAAGACTTTTGTTGGGCTCTGTGTGGTGCTTATAAACAAACATTACTGTTATAAATACCTTGTAATTCTTTTTTATAGTACTGGTGGAGGCATCCAATTTAACTCCTGTAACTCTCACTCCTAGTAAACAATTAGTTGGTAAGTATATACCAAATACTCTTTGTGTGGGTAGGCCAGGTCCCAAGGTCTTTTAGCCATGAAATCAAGTGAGAGTTTGTACTTGACCTGCTTGGTGGACAAATTACAGTCTCTGTTCGAGGAAACCCTTACAGACTTCTTAAATAATCCCATTGAAACAAAAATCTTGAGCTATAAAGACCTCCAAATTTTCTCTCCTTAGGTCCCACCCACAGAGCACTTGTGCTCATGAGATGGTTAGTGCAAGGTACAGAAGACAATTTGCACCAATAATCTCAGAGTGCAAGCATTGTTGGTGGAAGGAAGTTCTTCTCTTAATATCTGCCAGAGCAGTGTAAGGGTCCCCAGAGCCTTTTCGCTCATAGTGCTTACTAACGTATACATATGAATGATATGAGCGATAGAGGGAACTCCAGGAAATGCTTATGTGCCGCCATCTTGGTTAAGTGCTGCATTTAGAGAGAGATGCATTGAAAAAGTGGTCCTTAAGAAGGGTAGTAATGAGCTGGAGAGAGAGTGGAAGATTTACACTATGAGTAAAGAGGTCACCCTTTTAGACTTGAAGAGCAGAACTTTCATTTGAAGCAGTCTAGGTGGGCAGTGAGGTTGCCTTTAAGAATGTATGTATATATGTGTATATATATATATATATATATATATATATATATATATATATATATATATATATATATATATATATATATTATATGTGTGTGTGTAGATAGGTCTATCTGCTTGTCTCTTGCAGATCCCCTTCGTAAATGACTTTGACATAGATTGATATTCCTTTTTGTTGGTCATTTGACTGAATGTTGTACATATACCAGAGAACACCAGAGCTTCATTGTAATCTGCTTGAAAAAGGAACTAAAATTTTCTGAAAGCTTGCTATGATTATCTTAGCTAGTCAATAACGGTATCACCTTTATGCCACTTTTGTTATTTTTTTATTTCAAAAAGGGTTGACCTGCAACATAGATAGGTCTATAAATATGTGCATACACATGCACTGGGGTTTCATTTAGAGTGGTTGAATATGATGGACGTTTTTCAATCCAACATAACTATGTAACTAACGGTGCTCCATTCTGAGTGCAGAGAACTGAAGATTTCGGCCACATACTTTTTCACACTTTGCACAAACCTTGTTTGATAAAAACAGCCTTTCAAACCTTAGTTAACACATTGTTTCATACTTTTATTGAAGAAGAACAGTACTCAAATAACTTTACAGTTACACTGTTTAATATCAGGGTTATTATGTGTTAATTAGTCACATGACATAGGGACATGTTAGCCAGATACGTGATAGCAACATTTTTGTTGACATACACAGGTCCGGACTTAGAATTAAATTAGGCCCTGGCATTTCAGGTACACAGAGGCCCACATAGAGGCCCCACCAGCCCACTAAATAGTGACTTTCAATGGGACCTTAAAGCAGCCCCTGTGGCATTTGCCAGAACCCACAGATTTCCAGTCCGGGCCTGGACATACACCTCCAGTATAATTATAGAGATAACAGTAACTAATTGATAACCATTTACACGAGCAACTAGTCTGTTTTGCAGAAATATTGCACATATATAAACGTAACAATTGTTTACCTAAGCAGTTGGTGTTATCACATAGGAGTACAACCCATTAAAATTATTTACAATTTTAGTGCAACCAGAACACTAATTTGCTATTAAAAAAACAAAGGCAATTAAAAGCACTCAGAGAAGCTTTTATCAATATCACGCCACTTCACGATGCTTCCTTGATTCCAACTCTCAAACAAAATTTGTAGGTGCTAAAAAATATCTAAAAGAGAAGGGAGCTCACATAGGGCAATATTGTTTTGTGTTGTAAGTCTGGTGAGAGCAATCCAGCCACAATAGGGTTAAAAGATGTTCAGCTAAAAAGTTAATTAGATCCAGCAAAGATGCGCACACTAATCAAGCTGTTTGAAGATATGATGGCTGTTCACGGAGCAGCCATTGGTGTCAAACTATCATTCCTGAAATTAACTTTTTATCTGAACAACTTTTAAACCTATTGTGGCTGGATTGCTCTCCCCAGACTTACAACACAAAACAATATTGCCTTGTGTGAGGTTCCTTCTCTTTTAGATATGTTTTAGCACTTATTTGCCAGTGCTTATTCATAATTCAAAAATATTTAGAAATATTAAAACGCCTCATTTTTTAATGCAACTGCAAGTGTGATATACTATAGTGGAAGCAAATGCCTGCATATATTGATGTCATTCATTACAGGTACTTGTGTGCAAACCAGGGTTGCCAAATCCACAGCCTGCATGGCTAATTAGCAATTAATTTAGATGATAAGGTAAGTGAATGCATTGCCGGATGGTGTCGCAGCGTTGATCCGATGCTATGCGATCTGAGACAGCATGCAGCGTCTGCATCCGACAGTCATGTCACGTCGGATCAACGCTGCAACTTCATCCGACATTTCCATTAGTTACCTTATTTCTGTCGCATTCAACGTGACGCCTGAGTTTTTGCTTTGCGTGTCAGATCACATGGAAATCGTCTGTGAAGTCCTAAATTAATTGCTAATTAGTCATGCAGGCTGTGGATTCCATATGTGATTGGTTTTAAAGGGGTGAGGTGGCAACCCTAGTCCAAACATGCTGCTTGCACTTCAATGTACTTGCACTGATCTCCAATGTGCCCAAACATCCTGCGGCAGATGCAAGTAAGCTCTTGGCTATAATTATTGTGAATTCTCTGGGAAAAAACACAGGAGGTAATTTATTCTCCGTGACTTCAGAGTCACTGTGATCACAAGGGGGAGATGTGCCTAACACATTTGTGAGCAATGCATTAAAAATAGAGCAAATCAAATGAAATTGCAAAAGTCTGATTGGTGTAAGTTCCAGCATTTGGCATGAAAATGTACGTCCTTTACTTTTGGCGCAATTGTACTGCGGCAATTGAAAGAACCTGTTGCTGGAATCCTGGATTCAGAGGTGGTGATAGCTCCAAGGTTCCCCTGCTACAGTATATGCAACTGCACTCGAGAGGCAGGAAGGGCTGAGCAGTCTAAGCGCATATACTATATGTGCAAGGAGTGCAAGGAGTGCAAGTATCTTTAATGAATGGGATTTTTTGTGCAACTGACTGGTGGGAAATTTACACCACCCCCAACTCGTAAATGACTTCTCCTATATTGTAAGAAATACACATGTAATTTTGACACTCAATTCAGATTCAATTCAAACAGAAAAAGATTTCATGGTTTATCACGTGAAAACTCCTGGACAAGATTCATTTTGAGGGGGAAAAAAAAATTTTCACCAAATTCAGTTCTATTTTTTCCCCATAGACTTCAAAAGAGTTTTCATGTGATAAATCGTGAGATACGTTTTTCTGAATTGTATTGCATCTCACATTGAATCTCGTCCATGATTTTCACATGATAAAACCTTTTCTCACTGAATTGAATCTGGGCCTTTGAGGCTCTACTCCAGGGGTCCCCAACCTTTTCGACCCGTGAGCAACATTCAGATGTAAAAAGAGTTGGGGAGCAACACATGCATGAAAAATGTTCCAGGGTAGTGTCAAATAATGGTTGTGATTGACTATTGGTAGCCCCTATGTGGACTAGCAGCCTACAGGAGCTTCTGTTTAGTAGGACACCAGGTTTTTGTACAACCAAAACTTGCCTCCAAGCCAGGAATTCAAAAACAAGCACCTGCTTTGAGGCCACTGAGAGCAACATTCAAGGGGTTGGGGAGCAACATGTTGCTCACGAGCTACTGGTTGGGGATCACTGCTCTACTCTGTTCAGAAATGCCCTAGATATCTTCAACCTTTTTTTATAAACTGTGCCAATCAAATCTTAGTATGGAAAAACTATATTTCACTCACAGGATAACCATTAAAGCATTGGTTTAGCCTTCAACACTCACAAAGGCCTCCCTATGCCTAGACAATATAATAGAGCTGTCTTTCAAAATAATTGGCTCTGATCCAAAGCTGCATAGAGAGAGACGGATTACTAAAGGGGGAATAGTGAATAGTAACTTAATTATTTCAGGGAAAAGGTCCAGAATTTGAAACTGTTTTTAAAAAGTTTCTTATTTCGATTGGATGAAGCTTGTGTTACATTTTAGACAACAGTTCCTCTTTATGCTTCTCTTACCCTTCTCTTACCCTTTTTCTGCTGCAACTCCAAGCATTGCAGGGGCCCCCCTCTGCCTTTAAGTGACCCCTAAAGCCCCAGAATAGTTTTTTGGGGATGGTACTGATATCAGGCCATTTCAAGAAGAATACTCCGGCAGTATGGAATGTTTCCTTGGTACATTTTGCAACTTTTGATTCTCCAGTGGAGTAGGAACAACCATGAACAATTATTGCGTATAACTGAAGCATGCTAATGTGTAAAGTGCTGTATGAGCCTAATTTGAAATTATTTTGTGGCTATATCTCTATGTGTAGAAATACAGGTGATTTCCATTCATTTTGTTAACATCAACTTCAGATCAAAGAGAGCACTCAGATATTCATCATTGGATGTATCATCACTTAAAGCTTTTTCATACCATTTCATTGCATTTAAATAGTCCTGGTTTTCCTTACTGATGAACCCAAGCAAAGCAAGCCCTGAAGCATCACTGGGGTTTCTCTCTAACTTCTCACTGGCTATCCTTCTCAGAGACGCCTCACACTCTTGCCTGTGTTTATTCTGATCAGGAATCCGCAGCCCTTCCTTGTAATGCTTCACAGCTTCATCTTCAGATTTCTTGCAGTTTTCCAGAAATGTTCCATAATGTAAGTGGACTTGTTGTTTCTCATATTCAGGAGTGGTTGTTAGCTCTATGGCTTTTTTATAGGTTTCCTCTGCTTTTTTATGTTGATATGATCTGATGTACATTTCGGCTAAATCAAAATGTGCATGCAAAAATGATTTTTTCACTTCCAATGTCATTTCAAAGTGAAATATGGTCCTTTCTGTAAGATTCTTTATTGCTTGTGTGTCTTGACCTCTGTAATCACCATAAACTCTTCTTAATCTCTCTCTTTGTATAAGCATTCTTCTGTAGCACAGTCCCAGCTGATGATGGAGAAAACCAGAGGTAGGAGTTATGTTTAAAGCCTTCTTCAGGACATGAATGGCTGGCTCAAACATCCCTGCTCGCCTGTAAAATTTGGCAGCATAGCGAAGCACATATGGAAGATCTGGTGTCAGTTCTAGGGCATCCTTAATATACTTTATTGCCTCTTCTTGTTTCTTTAACTGCTGTAGTTTTAAAGCAAAAAGTACCTTAATCACAGAGTCCTTTGGATTCAGCTTAACTGCCCGTTGAAGTAGCTGGAAAGAAAAACTTTTGAAACCGGGCCAGTCTCTACCTCGAAAGTCCTCCATACGATAAACTACAGTTGCCAGTCCAGTATTCCATTCAGGATCATCTGGATTCGCTTTAAGAGCCTCTTCAAAACAGTCTTTTGCTTTCTCATAATATTGGCTACAAAAATTCACCAGAGCCCATCCTTGTTCTCCATTGGTCTCAGATTGCACAAGATCTTCAATCCCTTTTGATTGTGTATAAATGGCATTTATCTTCTCAATATAGAGCTTGGAGCTTTCACTATCATTAAGGTAGTAATGGACCCACGCATAGTTGGAGAAGGTCAGCAGATATTTTATGTCGGTCTCCAATACTTTAGAATCCCAAAGAATTCCCTCTGATTTTTGGAGATTCACAATAGCCTCTGTATTATTGTTCTTCAAGTGGTTTACATAGGCCAGCAGGTTATATACCCTCCCTTTAGAATCCACATTCAAATATTCTAGTTGATAGTTAAGTCTTTCTTCCAGTTCTTCAATATCCGCATCCTTTTCCTGTAGCCCCCATGTAAAGTGACATTTCAGCTCATCCAAATGGGATTTCAGCGTATCCTTTGACTCACTGCAAATACAATGAAATGAAACGCAGAGAGGATTTATTTGAGACATTTTACTATTAAACATAATTACTTCTATTGTAAATGTATTTGTATATTTTAATAATGAAGACATAACAGTCCGATGTTATAATGCTCAGTCAGTGGCGTGATGATAATGTGGATGAGTGAGATATGAGTGTAGATACGAATGAGCACAATGAGGCAATGAATTGTGATGAAGGAATTGACACCCGCGTCAATTTTGATGCCCGTGAAAATTGATAAACATCTATTAAAACATAACATTAAAGGGTGCGATCATCAACATGAACTGAATGCACTTATCAATAATGCAGGACATCAAACACTCCAAACTCACAGATTAACTAAAACTCAAATTTCTCGATTTTTTTTTTTTATTATTAAAACAAAGTTGACCTAACTCCCATCCACATATTTAACTTATTTATCAAAAAATCAGCTCGAAAAAAGTCGATTCGGGAAAAGTTTCAACAAAATTGGGCGACAATTCGAATCACACAAATTTTTCGAGTTTGACTCCTGAATCGCTCAACTTTTCTGATTATCATACGAAAACCAGCGCAGATGACAATGTCAATGAACATCTTCAGGAACATCTGCCATTGACTTCTACATGATCTCTTCAGGTTTTAGCTGAAGTATTTATGGATTTGGATTTTTAGCAGCTTTGGGATATAATAAATCTCTAAAAATTCTAGTTTTTTCTCTCTAAAAACTCGTGGGATCAGCACATACACCCAACAAACACAGCTGACTTCCATAGGGTAAAAAGCAAAATAAATTCCCAATCTCTAGACTCCATAAACTCTCATATTTGCTAAAAGGCAAGAATAAAGAGCGCATGATGCATGCAGGTTCCTGGGGGTAGAATAACCCTTTTCACAGTTTGATATTAGACCCCAATAATAATTGACTGATCATCTTGGATACCCACAGGCAGCAGTGATTCCGGGGCTGCTGTAGTCTAAAGCAGCAGCCCAAATGCCGGCCCCTCCTCTCCCGCTCCGTGCTTAAAAATTAGTTGGAGCGGGTCTAAGGGGGCAGCATCACTAGTGCATTGAGTGCAATAGCACTCTTTGCAATAGTGGAGCCGAATTTTCCGGGTTAAAACCTGGGAAGTTTGTCTCTTAAAGTTACAACAGCGGCTTTTTGCCGCCCCTTGTAACTGGCCACTCACTGCTGTCATGAGGCAAGGTTTTCGCCTTGCCTCATGACAGGAGCAGCTCTGCCCACAAGCAGTGTCACTAAAAGAGAAAGAAGGTTGCTATTAGTGATGGGCAAAATTTATTTCCAGGTTTCATTGTATAAAACGTCCATGGGCCAGATTCAATTCAGTGAGACTTTTATCACGTGAAAACTCATTGATGACATTCAATTTGAGATGCAATTCAATTCAGAAAAATATATGTTATGGCATATCAATTCTATTAAAGATTATGGGGGAAAAATTGGAACTGAATTTGGAGACAAGTTTTCATTCTCCTTGATTAAATCTCATCAATGAGTTTTCATATGATAAACCAAGAGATTGGAAAGAAGTTGCCACTAAAAACCAGATATTAACTTTAATACGTTTTGCGAATTTTCAGCAAAGCAAAACTATACAGATTTGCCCGTCCCTAGATGCTATGAAAACATGAATACACTTGCAGAAACATTTATATGCAATTATACTGAACGATGTAAATGTTGTGACCTGCATCTGACACCGCCCCCATGGGGCATATTTACTCGAGGGCGAAGTGGCTTCAATTCGCTAGCGTTTTCTAACTTATGGAACATTAACTATACAGTGGGCTCATGTGTAGGACATTATAACAACTCTATTATCTTTATTAAGGTTTAGTGATGGGTGAATTTGGGGGGTTTCGCTTCGGCGGAAAATTTAGTGGGAAATTCGCGAAATGCCTAAAAAATCACGCTGGCGTCTCGTTTTTTTACGCCGGCATCCGTTTTTGACTCCAGCGTCTGTTTTTTGGAAGCTGGCGCAAATTCGATGCTGGTGAATTTTCGTAGCAGTTTTGCGAATCACCGGCGGCGAATCGCGGGAATTTGCCGCAAATTTGCGCCTGGCGAATAAATTCACCCATCACTATTAAGGTTTTCTGGACTTGTTTAATGAAATGTATTTGCTGCAACATATAAGTCCATTCAACTTTAAATTTCCTGCCATATGCAAATTAACCTGTTCACAAGACCTCTAGCGAATTTGCGCTAGGCAGAAATGAACGCTAGCGGATCTTCGTTCTTAAATTAATTGGTCGCATTGCCGAAGTAACGATAGTTAAACATCGCCAGCATCCGGCGCCCACAACGAAACTCCTCATCTCACATTCTAGTGAAATAGTGCTGTCTGAGTGAATTTTGCTTGGCGAAGTGTAGCGATGTCTGCGAAGCGTTCGCTGGCGAATTTTCACCCTTGAGTAAATCTGCCCCCATAACTTGTACATCTGAATAGGGCACAAGTTAGGGGACAGGTAGAGGGTGGGAGGGAAGTGGCTTTTTGCCGCCCCTGGTAACTGGCCGATCCATGCCTCCTGAGGCAACGTTCTCACCTATAGAGTTTTCACGTCATAAACCACAAGATAAGCTGAATTAAATCTGGTCCAATGGTTTATCATGTTACGAGTTTTAAGACAACCAAGATCATGGCCAAAGAACATGAACAGCATTGTGCGAAGTTCAGTACATTGCACACCTTTTAAGTAATCAGAATACAGGACTCTGAATTACCTGCAATGGTGAAGGCTTTCTAAAACCATCAGCCATATAACCTACCTTGGGCACCTCTAGCTGACTACAGGATTACATTCAGCAGAGGCTGCTCAGGAATGCCCCAATTAGCCAGAAAGTTCCATACCTCCCAATATTTTGGAAATAAAAAGAGGGACAAAAATTGTTGACCATGCCCATTTTTGTGGCCACACCCCCTACTTACCATGTTCATTTTACAAAATTTGGCAGGTTATGAAAGTTTGAACATATGTCTGTGTTTTTTTCAGTTATTACAGTTTTGCTAATGAAGATGAATTGCCCTTTAAGCCATGATTTTAACTTCTCCAGAGGGACTTGTTATCTTATATTGTTACAATTACTTATTTGCTTATCTCGAAATTTTCAAAAGTATCTTATATGCAGCTGTGGCTGTTTTGGGCTCAAAAGCCAATTAATTTATTTTCTGGCTATTCAGTGCAGAGAAAAAATGGACTTTCCAGTACAAACGAGGGACTGCAGGGTGAGCTGTCACAAGACGGACTGTCCCTCTAAAAACGGGACAGTTGGGAGGTATGATGTCACTACTACAACTCTATGTTACATAAAACATATACAGTCAGGGGGGGGGGGTGACATGCACCTGCCATTGGATTCTCACTAAATTGAATATGGCCCATTAAGTTTTATTTTGTGTGCCCCCTACAGGTTTCATGATATTACATTATCTCATTAAAGGGGTTGTTTAGGGGCAGATTTACTAACATTCGAGTTCCAGTTGTTTTTTTGTTCAATACTCACAATTTCAAGTTTAAAACCACCAACTTGAATTCAAATTTGAAATACTGGGTGAGAGAAAGAAGTATGTAGAGCTGGCAACAGGCCCAGACTGACAGGGGTAGAGAGACTTAGCATGCACGCTGTGATTCTCCTTCACACACAACAAGCAGCTGCGTGTTCCTCTCTCCTCCTAAGATCAGTCAGGGAAAGGCAAAGTCCCTCTGTTTGGCCAGCAGACTGGTTTGGGAGGTGTCAGAGTTCCCTTGCTGTTTCATGAAGCTCCTAGAAGGGGAAGGGGGAGGTAGCGGTGTCTGTGTGTGTGTCTCTGTGTGTGTTTGTGTCTCTGTGTCTGTGTGTGGGTGTGTCTCTGTGTGTTTGTGTCTGTGTGTATGTCTCTGTGTGTGTGTGTCTGTCTGTGTTTGTGTGTCTCTTTGTGTGTGTTTGTGTGTCTCTGTGTGTATGTGTCTGTGTGTGTGTGTGTCTCTGTGTGTGTGTGTCTCGTGTGTGTGTGTCTCGGTGTGTGTGTATTTGTGTCTCTGTCTGTGTGTGTCTCTGTGTTTGTGTGTCTCTGTGTGTGTGTTTGTGTCTCTGTCTGTGTGTTTGTGTCTCTGTGTGTTTGTGTCTTTGTTTGTGTGTCTCTGTGTGTGTGTTTGTGTCTCTGTCTGTGTGTGTGTCTCTGTGTGTGTGTGTGTGTGTGTGTTTGTGTCTCTGTCTGTGTGTTTGTGTCTCTGTGTTTGTGTCTCTGTCTGTGTGTTTGTGTCTCTGTCTGTGTGTTTGTGTCTCTGTGTGTTTGTGTCTTTGTTTGTGTGTCTCTGTGTGTGTGTTTGTGTCTCTGTCTGTGTGTGTGTGTGTGTGTCTGTGTGTGTGTGTTTGTGTCTCTGTTTGTGTGTTTGTGTCTCTGTGTTTGTGTGTGTGTTTGTGTCTCTGTCTGTGTGTTTGTGTCTCTGTGTGTTTGTGTCTCTGTGTGTGTGTCTCTGTGTGTGTGTGTTTGTGTCTTTGTGTGTGTGTTTGTGTGTCTCTGTGTGTTTGTGTCTCTGGCTGTGTGTTTGTGTCTCTGTGTGTGTGTGTTTGCGTCTCTGTCTCTGTGTGTGTGTCTCTGTGTGTGTGTGTTTGTGTCTTTGTGTGTTTGTGTGTTTGTGTCTCTGGCTGTGTGTTTGCGTCTCTGTCTGTGTGTGTGTGTCTCTGTGTGTGTGTGTCTCTTTGTGTGTGTGTTTGTGCCTGTGTGTGTTTACATGTGGGCTGCTTTGTTTGTTTTTTGCCCGGGCTGCTTTTTGCTCCCAGTTTGGCTCTGGCTGGCAATATTTGCGTACAATGGTAACTCACCATCACCACGTCAGCTTTCATAGGGCTACCCTCCAGCTTTGCCCTGCACTGCTTGTTTTTATTGTTGATTGTGGTTTAAGATTTCTTACTAGAAATGCACCGAATCCACTATTTTGAATTTGGCCAAACCCCCAAATCAGAGAGACCAAATTAGTGGTGGGAAGGGGAAACATTTTTTACTTCCTTGTTTTGTGACAAAAAGTCACAATTTGCATAAGCAAAAAAAAAAGGCCAAATCCTGGCTGAATTCCGAACTGAATCCTGGATTCGGTGCATCCCTATTTCTTACTACCTAGAAGTTGTCTCACATGCATACATCAGTTCATTACCCCTTCCCATAAAAGTTACAAATGTTCTATCAGTGCCTTCCCACATCTGCCTTCTTATATAATATCACATCATTATATTTTCATAGTGAGAAGTCTTTGATATACTTAAAATCCTTAATAAGGTGCATTAACTAAATGTCCACCGTATTCTAAAATAAACTTCCTGTCTCACTTATATCCGGTCCCTTTAGCTGGTTAACCCTTGCGGGTGGAGTCCTCATTTCCTATATATACAGTATGGATATATCAAATCTATCTCATCTAGAAACATTTATTGCGAGGAAACCATTTCTTTGTAGATAATGGATCAGATTCAATTCAGTGAGAAAAACTTATCTCATGGTTTATCACATTAAAACTCATGGACGAGATTCAATTCGAGGAGAAAAAACTTTTCTCATTATTCAGTTCCAGGGTTTGTTTCCCATAGAGTTTTCATGTGATAAACCGTGAGACACGTTTCTCCGACTTGAACCGCATCTCAAATTGCCCATGAGTTTTTACATGAAAAACTTTTTTTCTGACTGAATTGAATCTGGCCCAATAATTGTTAAACAACTAATTCACTGTGTGGCATTACTGGGCCTTTAAATTCATTGGCTTTCTTGCAAAATAAAGAAAATTATGTATATATATTTTGCATCAATTTAAGTACAGGTATAGGATCCCTTATCCGGAAACCCGATATCCAGAAAGCTCCGAATTACGGAATGGCTGTCTCCCATAGACTCCATTTTATCCAAATAATCTAAATCTTTAAAAACCATAGCTTGTACTTGATCCCAACTAAGATATAATTAATCCTTATTGGAAGCAAAAACAGTCTATTGGGTTTATTTAATGTTTACATGAATTTCTAGTAGACTTAAGGCATGAAGACCCAAATTATGGAAAGATCCATTATCCGGAAAACCCCAGGTCCCGAGCATTCTGGATAACAGGTCCCATAGCTGTATTTTGAGCTGACAAATTTGAGATTCAATTATCACTGTAAATCCTGATTCAAAGTAATTCACACATTGGCAAACAAGTAAAATTGCATAACTATGAATATATTTACCTCATCCCCTTGCCTCTGTTATTCCTGCTTGTAAAAAAGCTGCTTTGCTTGTGCTTCTTACTTTTGCTTGTGTTATTCTTACTCTGAGCAGTAGCCGATTGCTGGTCTTTACAGAGTGAAGATTCATTTTAATCGAAGTAGCTCAGGGAGGGAACAAGGCAGAAACGAAACTAAGACCACTATGGCTACTAATTTATCCACTAACAATTAATGCAAAACAACACTGACAATGTAACTACATTGTTTATTTTTTTAACATGATTTATGAAAGGAAAGGGATGATCTGATGGTGAAAAAGGAGGAGCAATGAGTAACCCACAAGGGTTGTTATCCCAAGACATGCTGGGAATTCTAGTTTATACAGCAGCCGAAAACATGATCGGCTCTTTAATCAAGGGACAGTGGGTTTGGTTTTAAAGGTGTATCCCTGCAATGAAATGTTGTGGTATTTTGATGGCTTTTCTTTTGCATGGACATTGTATAGGCAATTGCTATCCCATCAAACATAAATTAGGGATCATTCTAACCAGTTACAAGGTACAAATAAACCTGCATTAGGGGTTATACCAGTTCTCTCCACTACCACATCTTATGACATATTCACATTATGAAAGGCTCCTTAACCATCTCCTCCCAAAACCAATAGGCCAATCCAGAAGTGATGCTTGATAAAGGGGCTTGCCCCGAAACGTTGCACGTTCGCACAAAATAAACAGCATGGGGTAACCCTGCACTTTAATTGCCTTGAGTGCCAGTGTATTTCTACACAACAATCCAGAAGTAAGAAACATTTAGGATGCTTTGTGTTTGCTTGAAAAAAAGAGCAGAACTTGTGGCCAAAATATTTTTCTCACTAGCTCTAGCTAGGGGCAGTTGTTTAGGAGTAAGGAGGTTCCTCATCAATTAGATTGTCTTAAAGGAGAACTAAACTCTAAAAATGAATAGGGCTAAAAATGCCATGTTTTATATACTGAACTTATTGCACCAGCCTAAAGTTTCAGCTTGTCAATAGCAGCAATAATCCAGGACTTCAAACTTGTCGCAGGGGGTCACCATTTTGGTAAGTGTCTGCGACACTCACATACTCAGTGGGCTCTGAGCAGCTGTTGAGAAGCTAAGTTTAGGGGTCGTCTCAAATGATCAAGCAGAAAATGAGGTTTGTCTGTAATATAAGCTGATGCTACAGGGCTGATTATTAAATTATGATGCTAATTGCAATGGTTTCTGTGCTGCCATGTAGTAATTATCTGTATTAATTACTAATCAGCCTTATATTGTGACATTTCTATTCTTTGTGTACTGTATATTGTGAGTGGATCCCTATGCTCAGTAAGTGACAGCAGCACAGAGCATGTGCAGTGAATCAGCAGAAAAGAAGATGAGGAGCTACTGGGGCATCTTTGGAGACACAGATTGAGTCAGTGGAGTCTGAAGGCCCTGAAATGGAACATTCATCTCAGAGTAAGTGAAGGAGAGTTTGCTAGCATTAGGGTTAGCTCTGTTATAGCTCAATCTGTGACTGAGATTTTGGAATAATAATTCCAAACAATAATAGAGTGCTCTGACCTCATGCAACAAATCCCTTAGGTTCAGGTGCTTGAACAATATTACATCCAACCTGCCAAGGGTAAGAAAATCAAATGCAAAAGTCCAATATACTGCAGCACACTACGAGATGAATAATTTTCAAATAGTGAATTTATTGGCTCAAAACATGTGAGCAGACAATATGTGGCAACATTTCGAGCCTCACAGGAACCTTTCTCAAGCCTGTGAAATTGCATAATGTTCTATGTTAAATAATGTGAGCTGTGGGTGGGGAAAACAGTGGGGTTGTTGGGCGGGAACAACCGTGTCCATTAGTGGTCATTAATTGTGTTGCAAGTGTCCCAAATGCACTCCAATCCATTCCATTTTAGGGGGCTGAATCAGTCTTGCTAGTAATATATCCATTCACAAGTCCCGTCCAGATTCCTAATAGTGTCCATACTTGGAAGTGTGTCCAAAAAGTATACAAAGTTCCTTTTCAATAAGTGTCATTGTGAACAAACTGTAACAAACTTAAGTGAGTCAGAAATAAGTGCTCAAAAAGAAACTAAGTTCATCATTAAAATCAGAGAACCTGAGGCACTTAAACATTAACTTATATGCACATTGTGTTCTGTGTTTTGTTCTGTGACTGCTTAGTTTTTGCAGAAGGTAATTTCAGCACTCAGAATGTTCCGATGTATAATAAATATTCAATGACAATCTCATTGAATATTGATTATACATGGGAACATTCTGAAGGAATCTGGACAGGACTTGTGAATGGATATACAGTAAGGAAAAGGGATTCACCTACACTGCAAAACTGTGCAGCAAATACAAATAGAAAATACTGTTTTCGCTGCGGTTTAACACAACACACTGCAAATTATGTTACATGTCCTGCAAAAGCTGTACGGTGCCGCAAATGCACAAAGGTAGGACATTTTGCTAAGATCTGCCGTAGTTCTGTATTAAGTGTGGATAAACAGAGAATATACTTTATTTGAGATGGTATTTTCTTATATCATGCTTTTAGTGTAACAAGATGTAACCTTATGAAGTATACAATGTTTCTATATTGAATAGACAATGTTTCAATCGTTAAGCATCCTTATATTGTACTCGAATTGCTCATAATTGTGTAACCTTTTTATATTTTTTTATTTTTTTATATTTTAGAATTACACTGCTCCTCTCCTGGGAATTACTGGTGTCCTGACAAACATAGACATCCAGAACTCCAGTGACAGAGCAAATATGTGAGTCATAGACAAGATTTTAAAACTCATTACTATGCGTTAAAAATGTTATGTTATCATCACACTGTATTTCACGGACAATTCTCACAATGAAAATTCTCACATTGGATGGACAAAAATATTTTTATACGCAATTTTTTCACTTAATGGACTATGTCTAATATACTGGATTTTATCACAACGGAATTTTTATCATAAATGGATTTTAACACAAATGGAAGAACAAATGTATTAATATATTGAGCTGTTTGAGAGAAGAATTTTGCACAAATTGTCACTGACAATTTACTGAGACGGCTGGGAATTGAGTCTCTTAATTGGGAGGTGGTGACTAATTGGTAAACCCTCCCGTCAATCACCTTGTAATCACCTATATATGCACGTTTGTTACACATTTTGTTTGGCTTGATAAAGGGCTGGTATAGCCCGAAACGTTGCCGTTGTCGCACAAATAAAAGTTTGATCAAAGATCAGAGTGCTGCTGCAGTTGTTATATTTAAGTGTGGATAAAGCTGGTACATTTATTCCAGACAAGTATATGCACTGTCAGTGTCAATACTGTGTCTACTGACAAGGGGCACCCCATTAACCTGATGCTTGATACAGGTTCAGCTGTTTCTTTGCAAAAGATCCCCTTGTTGCACCTGCCCTGAAACTGGTCAGTTACTTAAAGGATCCAATCCCTGTGCTTGGTTGCTTGCCAGTGACTGTACAATTTGAATCAAATACTGCAAAATGTGACTTTTACATTGTGAATAAGGGTACTGCTATACTTGGGAGGGATCTCTTTACTGCATTAAACCTACAATTAGTTGATGGTCTCATTACTATAGCACCAGTGCCTGCCACACCGCCAGTGTCTAAAATTTCACCACAAAGCAACACTTCACTGGGTTGTGCAAAGAACTTTGTACACAAAGTTAAGTTGAGACCAGATGTAAAACCAGTATGCCAGAAATTGAGGCGATTGCCATACTCTATAAGGGAGACTGTCTCACAGGAACTAAAGAAACTGGCAGAGCAAGATGCGATTGAAAAATCAGAATCCTCTGAATGGGTTTCACTAATTGTTGTAACAATGAAGAAAACTGGAGGTATTCGAATTGTGTGTTGATCTCCGTGAACCTAATAAAGCAGTTGTTATGGACAATCATCCCTTGCCACACATAGAGGAAATATTTTCAGAACTCCGAGGAGCAAAATTCTTTTCCACTCTGGATCTTCAAAGTGCTTGTCAAGTATTACTGCATGAGGAAAGCAGAGACCTCACTGCATTTTTAACTCATGGGGGCAAATTCACTAAGATTCGAAGTTGCGCCAGGCGCAACTTCGCCGCGCTTCGCCGCACTTCGCCAGGCGTAGTTTCGCCAGCGCTCCGCAAATTTACTAAAATCCGAAGTTGCGCACAGGGGTAGCGTAAGTTTGCGAAGTTGCGCTAGCGTTGATTCGCCAAGCGAAGCGAAGTTTCGCTAGTGATGGTTCATTTGCATACGGCGCCAAATTCAAATTTCAATGGAGGAATACGTATCAGCACTACAAATGCCTAGAAAACCTTCAAAACATCAAATAAAAATTTTATTTTGCCCTACACATGTGCCCACTGTATAGGTAAGTTGCCATGAGTCAGGAAATGTAGGGGGGAAGGAGGGGAGCCCCAAAAAAAATTTCGATCTTTTTCAGCCTATTACCCATCATGTAGAAAACACGCCAGCGTTTTTTGGGACTTAGAAAAAATTTTGACTTTTTTTGAAACAATCCCTATCTACTCTATTGCGCGTCGCCTGGTCTGAGGTGGCGAAGGAAGTCTAGCGTAAAAGGTAGCGTTCAGTACACTGCGCGCGTTAGTGAATTTGCGTAGTTACGTCCGTAGCGAAAATTCGCCAGACGTAAGGGTGCGAAGTAACACTAGCGAATCTACGCCAGCATTTGTTAGTGAATTTGCGAAGTAACGAAAAAGCCCAACGCTAGCGAATTGACGCTAGCGTTCGGCGCTTCGGGCGCTTAATGAATTTGCCCCATGGTGGTTTGTTTCGGTTCAAGCATGTACCTTATGGACTGGCTTGTTTTCAAAGACTGATGTCTTCTATACTCCATGGCACACCTGCTGTAGAATGCTACTTGGATGATAAAATTGTCTATGCTCAAACTATTGATCTTCATGACAAGTAGGGATGCACCGAATCCATTTTTTTGGATTCGGCCAAACCCCACAATCCTTGGCTAAAGATTCGGACTAATACCGAACCGAATTTGCATATGCAAATTAGGGGTGGGAAGAGGAAAACATTTTTTCAGCCTTGTTTTGTGACAAAAAGTCATGTGATTTACCTCCCTGCCCCTAATTTGCATATGCAAATTAGGATTCGGTTCACCTTGGCAGAAGGATTTGGCCGAATCCTGAAAAAGGCCAAATCCTGGCCGAATCCTGAACCGAATGCTGGATTCACTGCATCTCTAATGACAAGTACCTAAAAAATGTTTTGAAATGTATTGATTCTGCAGAACTGAAAACTGAAACTTTCCAAATGCCACTTAAGACAAACTCAGCTGTCATTTCTGGGTCATATAATTTCACAAGTATTTCTGCCTGACCCTGGCCATGTCAACGCTGTTACACAAGCACCTACTTCATCTGATTTCCAGACCTTACGAGCTTTCTTAGGTCTTACTTCATGGTATTCTAAGTTTATTCCCAGCTATGCTTCAGTTGTGGAGCCACTTAGAGCACTACTATGTGGAACTTTAAGTCTGGTGTGGTCAGAGTCTGCTCAACATAGCTTTGAAATAGTGAAACAGCTAATTGTGAACAGTCCAGCGCTAGCTTTATTTGATCCTGCACTACCCACTATGGTTACTACAAATGCTTCAGACTATTGCGTTGGTGCAGTTCTCACACAGATCCATGATGATCATACAGAGAAAACTGTTGGATTTGCATCCAGAACACTTACAGAGGCAGCGCGTAAGTATTCAACTTTTGAAAAAGAAGCTCTAGCATGTGTTTGGGCAACAGAAACATGGAGAACCTACCTATGGGGTAGAGAATTTACCTTATGCACTGATCATAGCACTTTAACTAAACTGCTTACAACAAAGTGACTAGGAAGAGCTGGAATGCGTATAGCTAGATGGTCAGCAAGGCTACTGAATTTCAACTACATAATGCAATACAAACCAGGTTTGAAAAATGTTACTGCTGATTGTTTGTCACGTTTACCTTTACCTGCAGCTTCTGATACACTGGATGAGGACATAGAAGTTGTTGCATTAATGGATTTACTATCATCTACAGTTACAGCAGCTGATTTTAAACAAGCTTGCCTCATGTCCAATTCAAGTAAAACGACGGGACATCTTACAAAGCAAAATCCTTTCCTACTATAGGGGGAATATGTGGTGTTTATACAAATGGCCTGTAGATGAACTGTGTTCAAGACTTATACTGTGCATACTTCCTGGACAGCTTAAAAGTGAAACAAAAAGTTACTATTGTGTAATGCCTGCATGAGTCTCTTATAATAAACCACTGTTATACTCTACTCATCCTCGGCTACCTGAAACATAACAAACAGTCCTAGAGTAACGCTAATAAATCACTCTCTTGCATAAAAAGGAACATAAAAATGCCTGATTATAGATCTCTGGGCTGCAGTATTTAAAGAGATACTGTTATGGGATCCTTCAATGTCACAAGATCTCTCTTCTGCTCACATTTGTGACCCAACTGCCTGGTTTTCCACTGATGGGTGTCACCACCTCACAGACCGATCCTTCCTACAACTCTTCATACAGAATTAACGCATTTGAATATTCACATTTGGCCTCTGTGTATGTTTCTGGAGTCAGGGAGGCCACAGAATACTTAGAGGTGCTTGACCTCCATAAATAAGTCATTGCCAGATCTACTCGGTGCTTGTTTTCACAGAGATTAAAGAGGAATGGACAAGGGTAGCAGTGGAGATGGCAAAGGGATGGAGAATGAGTGGGCAGAAAGGGTGTGTTGTGGAGTCACATTTTGAGGAGTATGCTGCCTCTGCCCAGGTTATGCGTCACACCAATATTATTGTGTTAAAGTGTGAATGTGATCCTACTAGTTTCTGATATCTCTTGGTCACTACCCTCCCCATGGCTTTGCCTTAGCAGTATAACTTGTTGAGTTCAAATATATCATACCCTTCTCAGCTATGGTCAGGTGACTGGTGGCTAATAAAAGAGTTTTACTTTGGAAAGCAGCAAATAAGTTGCAGGTAAAACTTTTAACTGAAATTTGATAAGATGTCTTCAAAACTAATAAATCTGCAAATGTGCAGATCCTCTTTGATTCAGTGGACGGATTAAGAGTGTTTTATTGAGCAGTGTTACTTTAAAAACACATCCCTGATATTGCAGGGCTACTGTTCCCAGCCTGCTTTAACCCTTAATGTGATTTTAGCGTGCTGCTAGAAGTTATAGCGCAGCAACATTTAGTTTTGGCAAAATTGTTAAAGACAATCTACATTTGATTAAAAGAGACATATAGGATAAATGAAACCCCCTAATTTTGTGTATACTATATGGTGCTGGTTTTACTTTTGGCCAAAATTAATATTAACTTTAAAAAAAAGTCCCCTTTATTGGAGCTCCTTATAGATCTGCTACGGTCCCGGTTGAGTTTCAAATGAAGAGTGGGTTAAGTCCCTGCCAGAAGCACTGTACGAGGGGTACAGCCAATCACAGCCCCGCAGTCACACAAGCAAAGACAGATTTCAGTTCCCTATCAGGTTAGCCTAGCTGCTGATTGGTTACTATCCTAAAGTGCAGTGTGATAAGTGCTGCCAGCTCCCCTGCACAGCCTGGGAAAGGAGGCAGCAGCAAGTGGAACAGAATGGGCAGGATTGGTAGGGTTTTTGCAGAAACCAGAAACACTACTTTTTAAAGCACATTCATTCTATATCTAAAAGTTTAATGTAATGGCACATTCTTGTTTTTTTACATACTCCTTTAAAAATATAGGCATGCTGTGGTTTCTTAAGTGGTTTGTGACCTGTCTTGAATAGTAATCATGGCTTTTAGAACTTATAATTGAAGGATCTGGTTAAATACCAAATGCTGTAGAAAGTAGTTGCAATTTAATGCATCTCTTACATCAAAAGCTTTATCCAAGATCAAACTGGGGAATCCAGAATGACATTTGTCAAAGCTGATGCCAGTGTCAATTGATCAGAATGTGTTTGACTGTCACATTCATTTCCGAAGTGTATGAGTGCACAGTGCAGCTCCACAGGAGCATGGAGCACCATTACCCATCTTAAGGCCTGTATTGCATGTATTTTACAGTAAGTAATCAAAAACAAGATCCAAACAAGAATATAATGTTTATTATGTTTTGTCTATACAGCACTTCATGACTTTTAGGTAGTATCTTTATATCTTTGTATCTCATTATACCAAGCAGCAGATAGTTCAAGCCCCAAAATGCACTCCTTGTCTAGGCTTTATTTACTAAAAGCACCAATATTGTAGGCTGACATTTAAACGACCCCATGTATCTCAGAAATGGCATCTACTGCACTATTTCTCACTGGGTGCTATTTGCATACAGCCACAACTATAGCATTTAATCACTAGGCAAATATTTCCTTTAGAACGATAGCTTTATTTTAGAGTGAATGCTCTGAGACGCATCTGTTAGGACATTAAGCACATTGCCAACTGCCACACCTGCAGCAACACTGGAATCTCCCTTTATGTTTTGCACCATTTGTTTTAAAGAGATCTCACAACTTGCTCTGTATTCTGTTTGGTCAGGTACCAGCAGGCCTGCTTTGTACTGCGCCGCAGCTTCTTCTTCAGATTTCTTGCAGTGTTTCAGAAAGTTCCCGTAATGCAGATGAATTTGCTGCTTTGCGTTTCCTGGAAGAGCTGAGATTGTCAGGGCTTTTTTATATGTTTCCTCTGCTTTTGGGTACTGATTTGATTTGATATACAGATCAGCTAGATCGGTTAGTGAATCTGTTCTGCTTTGGTCAAGTTTGAGTGCCATTTCAAAGTGAGATTTGCCCTTTTCAGAGAGTTCTTTTATTTTCTCTGTACAGGCAGCACTGTGCTCATTGTGTTCTTCTGCTGTTTTCTTAATTTCATTTATCATTCCTGTATAACACAACCCTAACCCATGGTGGAGAGTGCTTGAATTCGGATTCACACTTACAGCCTTTTCCAGAACAGTATGGGCTTCTTTACTCTTCCCTCTCCTAGTGTAATACACAGCAGCATAGAACAGTAAAGAGGGATTTTTTGGTGCTTGTTCTTGAGCTTGCTCAATATACTTTTTAAAATCAAAGCCTCCCATCTGAAACATTGCTGTTACATATGCAGAAATCCAATCACGATCATCTGAACATCCTTCAAGCACTTTCTCAAAGCATTCCTTTGCTTTCTCACTGTACTGAGTCGAAAACTTTAATAGGGCCCATCCTTTCTCCCCTAAATTCTCTAAATCTGCCCCTTTTGATTCTTGGTAAATAGAATTTATCTTTACAATATAGATCTGGGTTTGTTCATATTCTTTTTGGTGGAAGTTAATCCATGCGTAGTTTGCATAGATCACTACAATATTCCTCTTCTTCCTTGTCTCTGATGAATTTTCTTCACTATTTTCTTTCTCAGCCTTCTGCAAATTGGCAATAGCGTCAGTGTTATCTCTTTTCAAGCATTTCACATAGGCCAGAAGATTATAATGCCAATGTTTAAGGCAATTTGCTTCACCTTCCAGCTCACAGTTTTATTTCTAAGGCTTCAATATCAGTATCCTTTTCCTGTAGCTCCCATGTGAAGTGGCATTTTAGCTGTAGTAACTGAGTCTTCAAGGTGGCCTCTGCTTCACTATCAGAAAAAAAAGAAAACGAACAGGGGAAATGCCCATTAATTAATCAATTCATTAATTAATTTATTCGTTAGTGATAAATTGGGAATCATTTCATAGTTTGGTGCATTTGTTTCCTGTGGATACGCCCTTTCCTGGTACTGTGCACAGGGGGTGTCTCCCCTTGTTACATTAAACAAAGAGAAGCTACAGTATCAGGGTTGTAATTCAGTAGAAGTGTAATAGGGATTTGCCCTATCAGCTTTATTATGTCATATAATTAACACTTTCAGTTCATGTCCTATAAACTTCCGGTGCTGCATCGGTTTCTCTTGGAAAGCACATTATGAGGAACGTAACTCAGTCTCATGGACACCAACCAAATTCACTAGATCTTAGAGTGAGCGGTTGAAGAAATTTAGAGGGAAGAGATTATGTTATGTGCTTTTGTTTGGATGTGCAAACTTTGCTCAATAGCTATATCTTTTATTCTGCAATGTGGAGAACTTGCCCAAACAACACATGATTGCTCTCTCTAGAGAAGTCACAAGGCCAAGTGATCCATGTCAACCCATGCTATGGATTGCTATACCTGGTGCAAAGTCTGTGACTTTTTACTATCCAGTGCTATTTATTTGAGGGATCTGCTAATAATGTTTATTCTGTCATTACATGACATGAACCCTTGTCCCAGACAGTCAAATACAATGGCCACCAAATAATCACCTATTAAAGATTTCAATTCTAAAAAGCAATGAATTCAACTTTCAGGCTGATGCCCACTGTGGGCCTAGTTCTTTCCTAGTTCTTTTCAGAGTGCATTGATCACACACTATCACCAGCCACTTCACATTCACTTGAATGGAAAAGGTGGCTACTGACTACTGCTGACACTTATAGACCATTGGTGGGTAAGCTCAGTAATGGTCCATAGAATCAAGGTTTATAGCAGGAAACAGAGTAGACCTCAACTGGCATAAAACTTGCCACAATTAACGTTGGTGACATCATCAGAACTCTGTCTGTTAATTGGCTCTACAAGTATAACAAGTATAGTTTGTTTGGTATGTTTGTGTGCACAGTGAATCGTACGATCCCAGGGGGCTGCCCTTATTTTTAAATGGCAATTTTCTATTTATGATTACTTAATGGCACATACTACAAAAAAAGTATATTATTATGAAAATGGTTTATTTACATGAAGCAGGGTTTTACATATGAGCAGTTTTATTTATAGAGACCTACATTGTTTGAGGGGTATAGTTTTCCTATAATCACTTTAGTTACATATTATAATGTATCCTTCCATCTATTTTCTGTACAGAAATAAGAAATAGCTGTGAAAGAGGCCAAATTGTTAAGGGCATGGGTCAATTGTGTACACGCGTATGCACACAATTGACCCATGTGCTCCCAATGCGGCTGGGTGGCATGCTGCCCCTAGAATTGTAGCCTTTGTAGCCTCGCTGATGGGAGTTTTCCTATTATCCTGGTGGGCCAGTCCGACACAGCATTTGCATCTCTAACGCATTGATTGGTTTTAAAACACTTTCATAGCAACAAAGAAACAAGCAAGGCAGTTAGGTACTTAAGTACTTAAGTAACATCTCCTAAAAATGATATAAGATATTTGAAGTCATCTTGGATCACTTTTTATAGGTTCGCTGCCTGCAGCCATGTGCTTGTGTGGGCATGCCAAGCTAGAATTGTCTATGTATAGCCCCATCTTATTACCGCTGCCCCCCAAGTTTCCCTCCGCCTCTATATTAGATAGATATATATTGGCCAGTACACCAGGCAGTCAGTTCAGTATCCACCCTGCTGGATCAAAGAGGACTCTTCTTTTAAACTGTTGCCCTGTCCAACTTGCAGGAGTTGAGAAATTGGCTGTAGTTAATTAAACTATACAAATAGGAATATGAAGATTAATTCACTTGCATTGTGGATTGTGTCAGGGATACTGCCCCCCCTAAATTCTCGCAACCATTGCTGTAGGCAGGATAACCCACCAGGTACCCAATATAAATATATTATCCAACATTGGTCTGGAATTAATATGTTGTATTTGTTTACTATAAATGAGTTTTAGATAACATAGTAAGTTAGGCTGAAAAAAGACACACGTCCATCAAGTTATTTGGACATTCATCTTAGATCCAATGAGAATATCTGACATGAAATCTGTACATGCTTTTGCTACTATTCTTAAAAAATATGTACCAGTCTATAAGGAAACAAAGCTGTATCCTCATTACAGGTATGGGATCCATTATCTAGAAACAGTTACTTAGAAAGCTCAGAATTGTGGAAAGGCCCACCCCATAGACTCCATTTTATCTAAATAATCCACATTTTTAAAAATGTTTTCCTTTTTCTCTGCAAAGAATCTAGTACTTGATCCAAGCTAAGATAAAAAGAAATATTCTTATTGGAAGCAAAATAAGCCTATTAGGTTTATTTATGGTCGAATTTCAAGGTGATGGGAGTTTTTTAAACTCCCATCAACTCGAAATTCGAATAAAAAAAGACCAACTGAAATGTATTAAAAAAATTAAATTTTTTAACTACGAGTGAATAGGCTGTGTTCGATCGTTCGAATCGAATTCGGATCGTATTTGATCGAATTCGATTCAAAGTATTTTCAAAAAAAACTTAGATTTTTTAAAGTCCACAAAATGACTCCAAATTCGGATCAAATTTGGACTATTCACTAGTCATAGTACACTAAAATTAGCTCGAAATACACCTGTGTTCAACATGTGTCCAATACATTGCACTTATTCTGTCTATTACTTTAAGTTAGCATTAAAAGCTAATGCTTTTGTTACTTGTAGTTCAGAAAAGTTCAGCTGAAAGTGATTTTATTGTGCACAAAACACATATAATGCATATATCCAATCAGTTATAGGAGGAGAAGCAATTATTTATGTCCTTCCCATTTTAACTGCATTGATAAATTACTTTCTTTTATATATTCAACCTAAAGGTGCAGAGTGTATCCTCTAGATCTCAACAAATTGGTTTTGAGTAAAACAAGGAAGAGTAAGAATTATCATGATCCATTCGTCCCCTACATTTTAATCATATCTTAAACATCAGTGTATTTTTCTCTTTCAAAAGTATGTTTTTCTAGTAATGCTAATCTAAAAAAAAAAGCTTTTCAATATATCTAAGCTTTTCTATACCTGTAGAAAATGGTAACCGAAAGATTATGTATATCTGCTCATTCATGTCTCTCATATAAAATGAACTTTCTATTAGAAAATCTTTAACAGGAATTCACATAACACAGAAGATAATAATGCTGTGCAGTAAGGATACATTTACCTCATTGTGACAACCTTCTTGTCTCAGTAATTTTGAGTGTACTGAACTAAAGATGGTTTGTGTTTGCCAGCTTCTTGCTTACTTATGATTAATTCCGTGCTTTTAAAGGGTGAAAATTATCCATAAAACAATGGATTTGGGTGGACCCAGAAAAGAAATCATTCAGGCAGTTAATACATAAAATATGTAGACAAGCCTTTGTCCTGAGGGGTAATTTAGAATTTGGAGTATTTTAAAGGTCACTGATGTTTTAAATGATGGAATTTTCCATGTTTAGTGCACCTGTGATGGGCCAGAAAGCTGTCGTGGGGGTGACTGGTCTTCATACTGAAGAAGCACTCTTTGTTTCCTGATATAATCCAGTGAGGCTTGAGTAAAAAATAGTTTTCTAGAAAAAAATTACATTAAAGACACATTAGTGTTTGCATTGAGAAGTGTAACAAAATGGTTATGTCTTCAGTAGTTCTTGTTTTTAAGATATCATGCACAGCACAGTGGTCTGAGAATCTATATGAAATCCATTATTTACATCACTGTACAGTTTCATATTCTAAAGGGAAGTTTTATTTGGATAGGTTGAAATTGTAAGTTAATGCTGGCTGGCTCCTCCAGAAAACCTGCTGCCTAGGTCCCTCCTTGGTGCTGATGCCTGACATCATGGCCACTGCCAGGCCAACTAGTATTGGCACTCAAAGCAAAACTACTAAGCCCGGCACCCTGCTTAATCACCACCAATCCACTTGTTCACCTCAGCTCAGTTGGCTTTGGCCCCCTCCATTAACTGGGTGCTGTTCACAAAAACCGGATGTCAGAATGGCTAGCTGCAGTCATTTAAAGAATCCTGTGTGCTGTGTAAACTCCTGCAAACTTAAAAAGACAATGACACTGAACTTAAGGTTTAAAAAAATGGTTTAATAAGAAAATATAAAGGCAAGGGAGATTTTATATGTTCTAGATAGGCGGCATGCAAACGAAGTCTGAGTTCAGGCAATGGGCAGGGCAGGCAGTTGGCAAACGTAACAGAAGAACAGGCACAAGTTCAAGGCTGGAGGCAAACAAGAAGAGGTCCTGCAACCTCAAACTAGGGAACAATTTCGAGAAAAATTGGTCTTTATTTATGAAACTTGAAAGCTAGATATTTATTCTACAAATTTATGGACAAGACTTTTTCATGATGCATTCCAGGTAGACTGTATTCAAACCCTAATAATTCACTTTCTATACAACCTGTAACAGTATTTTATATTGATTTATGAGGACTAGAGATGTCGCGAACTGTTCGCCGGCGAACTTGTTCGCGCGAACATCGGGTGTTCGCGCTCGCCGGAAGTTCGCGAACGTCGCGCGACGTTCGCCATTTTGGGTTCGCCATTGTTGGCGCTTTTTTTTGCCCTCTCACCCCAGACCAGCAGGTACATGGCAGCCAATCAGGAAGCTCTCCCCTGGACCACTCCCCTTCCCTATAAAAACCGAAGCCCTGCAGCGTTTTTTCACTCTGCCTGTGTGTGCTGAAGAGATAGTGTAGGGAGAGAGCTGCTGCCTGTTAGTGATTTCAGGGACAGTTGAAAGTTTGCTGGCTAGTAATCGTTTTGATACTGCTCTGTTATTGGAGGGACAGAAGTCTGCAGGGGTTTGAGGGACATTTAAGCTTAGGTAGCTTTGCTGGCTAGTAATCTACCTTCTACTGCAGTGCTCTGTATGTAGCTGCAGTGGGCAGCTGTCCTGCTTCTGATCTCATCTGCTGACTGCTGCAATAACAGTAGTCCTTGTAAGGACTGCTTTTATTTATTTTTTTGTTGTTTTACTACTACTACTACTACTACTACTATAAGAGCCCAGTGCTATTAGTCTAGCAGTGTTGGGGAGTGGGACTGGTGTGCTAATCTGCTGCTCCTAGTAGTTCAGCAGCACCAACTTTAATTTTTTTTTTAATATTCATTTTTTTTTTATTTTACTTTTTTTTATTTTACTACCGCTGTAGTAGTGTATAAGTTGACCTTTTAGGCATTATTTGCCCTGTAGGCATTATTTGCACACTGTTTTCTTCAACCCGCCATCGAGCTGTGTGACCTTGTTCACATTCTGTCTAAATATCCATAATATTACCGTCTCCAGAAAAAACACCGGAGTCACTTTTTTCAAGCAGCCATAATATATTTTACGTAATCCGTATCCACCGCTGTAGTAGTGTATACGTTGGCCTTGTAGGCATTATTTGCACAGTGTTTTCTTCAACCCGCCATCGAGCTGTGTGACCTTGTTCACATTCTGTCTAAATATCCATAATATTACCGTCTCCAGAAAAAACACCGGAGTCACTTTTTTCAAGCAGCCATAATATATTTTACGTAATCCGTATCCACCGCTGTAGTAGTGTATACGTTGGCCTTGTAGGCATTATTTGCACACTGTTTCTTCAACCCGCCATCGAGCTGTGTGACCTTGTTCCCATTCTGTCTAAATATCCATAATATTACCGTCTCCAGAAAAAACACCGGAGTCATTTTTTCAAGCAGCATTCATATATTTTACGTAATCCGTATCCACCGCTGTAGTAGTGTATACGTTGGCCTTGTAGGCATTATTTGCACACTGTTTTCTTCAACCCGCCATCGAGCTGTGTGACCTTGTTCACATTCTGTCTAAATATCCATAATATTACCGTCTCCAGAAAAAACACCGGAGTCACTTTTTTCAAGCAGCATTCATATATTTTACGTAATCCGTATCCACCGCTGTAGTAGTGTATACGTTGGCCTTGTAGGCATTATTTGCACACTGTTTTCTTCAACCCGCCATCGAGCTGTGTGACCTTGTTCACATTCTGTCTAAATATCCATAATATTACCGTCTCCAGAAAAAACACCGGAGTCACTTTTTTCAAGCAGCCATAATATATTTTACGTAATCCGTATCCACCGCTGTAGTAGTGTATACGTTGACCTTGTAGGCATTATTTGCACAGTGTTTTCTTCAACCCGCCATCGAGCTGTGTGAGCTTGTTCACATTTTGTCTAAATATTGATAATATTATCGTCTCTAGAAAAACCACTTGAGTTACTTTTTTCAAGCAGCATTCATATATTTTACGTAATCCGTATCCACCGCTGTAGTAGTGTATACGTTGACCTTGTAGGCATTATTTGCACAGTGTTTTCTTCAACCCGCCATCGAGCTGTGTGAGCTTGTTCACATTTTGTCTAAATATTGATAATATTATCGTCTCTAGAAAAACCACTTGAGTTACTTTTTTTCAAGCAGCATTCATATATTTTACGTAATCCGTATCCACCGCTGTAGTAGTGTATACGTTGACCTTGTAGGCATTATTTGCACACTGTTTTCTTCAACCCGCCATCGAGCTGTGTGACCTTGTTCACATTTTGTCTAAATATTGATAATATTATCGTCTCTAGAAAAACCACTTGAGTTACTTTTTTTCAAGCAGCATTCATATATTTTACGTAATCCGTATCCACCGCTGTAGTAGTGTATACGTTGACTTTGTAGGCATTATTTGCACAGTGTTTTCTTCAACCCGCCATCTAGCTGTGTGTATTATCGTTTCCAGAAAAACCAACTGAGTTTTTGTTGTTGTTTTTTTAAAAATAATGCCAGGCAAAGGCAGGCCGCCACGCAGAGGCCGTGCTAGGGGCCGTGCTGCTATGCAATCCTGTGGCCCTAGCAAATTGCCCAGTTTTAAAAAGCCAATGACCCTGAACTCCCAAAATGCTGAAGAGGTAGTTGACTGGCTTACACAGCACACCCCATCCTCTACCGTTTCTAACTTTACCACAACATCCTCCTCATCCTCCACTGCTATGGCCACCCCACGTAACACTTCCTCCACCACCGGTGCCCCTTCTTCACTGGGGTCAGAGGAGTTATTTTCCCATGAGTTTCTTGAACTGAGTAATGCGCAACCATTATTGCCAGAAGAAGATGAAGGAGATGAGGACCTTACACCAGATTTAATTCTGGCAGAGAACACGATAGAGATGGACATAATGAGTGATGAGGAGGAGGTCCCCGCTGCTGCTTCCTTCTGTGATGTGTCAGAAGAAATTGATGCATCTGAGGAGAATGATGATGAGGAGATTGATGTTTTGTGGGTGCCTAGTAGAAGAGAGCAAGAGGAGGGTAGTTCAGATGGAGAGACGGAGAGTCAGAGAGGCAGTAGGAGAATAAGACTTAGAAGAAGCAGGGAGGACAGCCCGCAGGGATCAGTAGGGCAACAACATGTATCGGCACCTGTGTTCAGCCGGCCAACGCACCCGCCATTGCCGCCAATACCGCCAACTCCGCCAACTTCTACTGTTACCGCCAGATCGCACACTTCCAAAAAGTCAGCAGTGTGGGATTTTTTTAATGTGTGTGCCTCTGACAAAAGCATTGTAATTTGCAATGAGTGCAGTCAGAAACTGAGCCTTGGTAAGCCCAACAGCCACATAGGTACAACTTCTATGCGAAGGCACATGAGCGGCAAGCACAAAGCACTTTGGGAGCAACACCTCAAAGGCAACAGGCAAACTAAAAGCCACACTCCTTCTGGTCCAGCATCTTACTGCTCTACCTCTGCTCTCCTTGACCCGTCTGAACCACCCTCCACTCCGCCTTCCACCTTGACCACCTGTTCCCATTCCCAGTCATCTGCCACCAGCCAAGTTTCTGTGAAGGCCATGTTTGAGCGTAAGAAGCCAATGTCTGACTGTCACCCCCTTGCCCGGCGTCTGACAGCTGGCTTGTCTGCACTCTTAGCCCGCCCAGCTTTTACCATACCAGCTGGTGGACTCTGAGGCCTTCCGCAAATTTGTAGCAATTGGGACACCGCAGTGGAAGGTACCCAGCCGCAATTTTTTTTCTAAAAAGGGAATACCACACCTGTACCAACATGTGCAGAGCCAAGTTACCGCATCTCTGTCACTTAGTGTTGGGCCAAAGGTCCATATGACTACTGACGCATGGTCCTCCAAGCATGGTCAGGGCAGGTATGTCACCTACACTGCCCACTGGGTGAACTTGGTAATGGCTGGGAAGCAGGGAATGGGTAGCTCAACAACAACAGTGGAGTTGGTGTCACCGCCACGGATTGCACGCGGTTCTGCCACCACCTCTACTCCTCCATCGCTCTCTACCTCGTCTTCTTCTTCTTCTTCTTACTCTGCTGCTGGGTCCTCCTTCTCCTCCTCCACACCTGTGCACCCCCAGCTCCCCCTAGGCTATTCGACGTGCCAGGTACGCCGTTGTCACGCTGTCTTGGGGATGACGTGCCTGGAAAGCAAAAACCATACCGGATCTGTACTCCTGTCATCTCTGCAGTCACAGGCCGATCGGTGGCTGACCCCACACCAACTGCAGATCGGAAAAGTGGTGTGTGACAATGGAAGCAATCTGTTGGCAGCGTTGAGACTAGGCAATTTAACACATGTGCCCTGCATGGCACATGTGTTAAATTTAATAGTCCAACGTTTTGTCTCCAAGTACCCAGGATTCCAGGACGTTCTCACCCAGTCCAGAAAGGTGTCGGCCCATTTCAGACGTTCCTACACAGCCATGGCACGCCTTGCTGACATTCAGCAGCGCTACAACATGCCAGTCAGGCGTTTGATTTCTGACAGCCAGACTCGCTGGAATTCAACGCTCCTTATGTTGGAACGTCTGCTGCAACAACAAAGGGCCGTCAACGAGTACCTTTTTGAACTGGGTGGTAGGACTGGATCTGCACAGCTGGGGATTTTTTTCCCCCGTTACTGGGTGCTTATGCGCGATGCCTGCAGGCTCATGCGACCTTTTGAAGAGGTGACAAATATGGTCAGTCGCACCGAAGGCACCATCAGCGACCTAATACCCTTCGCTTTATTCCTGGAGCGTGCCGTGCGACGAGTGACAGATGAGGCTGTAGACCAGCGTGACGAGGAGCTGGAAGCGCACGATTTCTGGTCGGAATCACCAGAACGAACCCAGGCACATGCTGCAACGCAGGGAGAGGTGCCAGAAGTGGAGTCAGAGGAGGAAGGTGGCTTTGTGGAGGAGGAGGAGGAGGACCAACAGGAGCAGGCTTCCCAGGGGGCTAGTGGTGACCTTTTGGGGACCCCTGGTCTTGTACGTGGCTGGGGGGAGGAGACCGTGGATGATGCAGTCCTTGATAATGAGGAAGCGGAGATGGATAGCTCTGCATCCAACCTTGTGAGAATGGGGTCTTTCATGCTGTCATGCCTGTTGAAGGACCCCCGTATCAAGAGGCTTAAGGAGAAGGACCTGTACTGGGTCGCAACGCTACTAGACCCTCGGTACAAGCATAAAGTGTCAGAAATGTTACCAACATACCACAAGTCCGAAAAGATGCGGCATTTACAAACCAGCCTGCAAAACATGTTGTACAATGCTTTTAAGGGTGATGTCACTTCAGGAACTCATCAACATTCCAGGGGCAGAGGTGCCAGTAATCCTGCCACGAGCACACCTGCAAGGACAAAGCCCTTTGGCCAGTCTGTAACGTCAGACATGCAAATGTTTTTCTGTCCAAGGCAGCGCCACAACCCTTCTGGATCCACCCTCAAAGAACGCCTCGACCGGCAGGTAGCGGACTACCTGGCATTAACTGCAGATATCGACACTCTGAGGAGCGATGAACCCCTGGACTACTGGGTGCGCAGGCTTGATCTGTGGCCAGAGCTGTCACAATTTGCCATGAACCTCTTGTCTTGCCCAGCCTCAAGTGTGCTCTCAGAAAGGACCTTCAGTGCAGCAGGAGGGATTGTAACTGAGAAGAGAACTCGCCTAGGTCACAAAAGTGTCGATTACCTGACCTTTATTAAAATGAATGAGGGGTGGATCTCGGAGGGTTACTGCACGCCGGAAGACTTGTTCTGACTTCTATGCAGCTGTCCTTCTCTTCAAGCCTCATGACTCCACACACAGCTGTCCTTTAGCGTCCTCCTCCTCCCTCCGCCACCGTTACAAACTAGGGTGCAAACCCTACTGGTTTAATTTTTTCTGGCCTCTGTGCTTCAGTGGCTGCGACCAAAAAAATGCCTATTTTCTGCATTTATATGACATAATTTTTCTGGCCTCTGTGCTTCAGTGGCTGCAACCAAAAAATTTATATTTTCAGCATTTATATGGCATAATTTTTCTGTCAACTGTGCTTCAGTGGCTGCGACCAAAAAAATGCATATTTTCTGCATTTATATGGCATAATTTTTCTGGCCTCTGTGCTTCAGTGGCTGCAACCAAAAAAATTACTATTTTCAGCATTTATATGGCATAATTTTTCTGGCAACTGTGCTTCAGTGGCTGCGACCAAAAAAATGCATATTTTCTGCATTTATATGGCATAATTTTTCTGGCCTCTGTGCTTCAGTGGCTGCAACCAAAAAAATTTATATTTTCAGCATTTATATGGCATAATTTTTCTGTCAACTGTGCTTCAGTGGCTGCGACCAAAAAAATGCATATTTTCTGCATTTATATGGCATAATTTTTCTGGCCTCTGTGCTTCAGTGGCTGCAACCAAAAAAATTTATATTTTCAGCATTTATATGGCATAATTTTTCTGGCAACTGTGCTTCAGTGGCTGCGACCAAAAAAATGACTATTTTCAGCATTTATATGGCATATTTTTTCTGGCCTCTGTGCTTCAGTGGCTGTGGCCAAAAAAACTGGCCAGGCCAGAAAAAATATGCCATATAAATGCTGAAAATAGTCATTTTTTGCCATACGTTGACTCAACGTATATGGCAAAAAATGACTATTTTCAGCATTTATGTGGCATATTTTTTCTGGCAACTGTGCTTCAGTGGCGGCAACCAAAAAAACTGGGCAAACAATGTCTACAAGGTCAACGTATGGCGAAAAATTACTATTTTCAGCATTTATATGGCATATTTTTTCTGGCAACTGTGCTTCAGTGGCTGCGTCCAAAAAAACTGGGCAAACAATGTCTACAAGGTCAACGTATGGCGAAAAATGACTATTTTCAGCATTTATATGGCATATTTTTTCTGGCAACTGTGCTTCAGTGGCTGCGTCCAAAAAAACTGGGCAAACAATGCCTACAAGGTCAACGTATGGCAGTTGTTTAAAGAGAACAGTAGATTACTAGCCAGCAAAGCTACCTAAGCTAAAATGTCCCTCAAATCCCTGCAGACTTCTGTCCCTCCAATACAGAGCAGTATCAAGCAGATTACTAGCCAGCAAACTTACTATCATCTGTCCCTGAAATCACTAACAGCTCTCCCCCTACACTATCTCTTCCAAGCACACACAGGCAGATTTTTCAGATACATTTTTGCCCTTGATCCCCCTCTGGCATGCCACTGTCCAGGTCGTTGCACCCTTTAAACAACTTTAAAATCATTTTTCTGGCCAGAAATGTCTTTTCTAGATGTTAAAGTTCGCCTTCCCATTGAAGTCTATGGGGTTCGCGAACCGTTCGCGAACCGCTCGCATTTTTGCGCAAGTTCGCGAATATGTTCGCGAACTTTTTTTCCGACGTTCGCTACATCCCTAATGAGGACCACCCTTCATTCTGTTTTCGAGAGAGCTGACATGTTTCATCGTACTTTATGTTATATTACTTCATTTGGTTGTGCTACAGTATATTGATATTTGTTTGGATCTTATGCGTGATCTCTGAAGATCACATACTTTTCATGAAAGATTCTGTATGTATCTTTAAATGTAGTCTGCTTTTTACTTCTATTGTTTATGTTAAACTGATGAAAACATTTTAAATACAAAATACAAGCAGAAATCCAAATAACAGGGAAGACAAAATATGAGGGAATAAGGGCAGGGCAGAAATAGACTCACAAATCTCAGGATACTCGGATAGGAACTCAGGATAGAACAGAAACTCAGAAGGCTTGGTATTACAAAAGAGCAAAATGATTCAGCACAGGTAATAGGAAGAGGCAGGCTTAAATAGCTCCTTATTTGGGCTATTGACTGCAGCAGGATCATCGGTGGTGTCAGCCATGGCAAAACAGACAGGGAGTAAATTCATTCATTCTGACCACAGCACCCAAAGCAAAAGGCATCCTGTGACTCAATAGCAAGTCCCATGTTCTGATAACTAATTGCAGTCTTTACCTGACCAAATCCAACAACCCTTTTGCCTTGGACTCAAGACTGGGGAACCCTTACGTTATCAGATATAGAGAGCAACCCTATAGGTATAGGGTTAAACCAAACCCTTATCTTACTGTACTGTATGCTAACCCTACATATTACTACATGTATATCCCTTTGCTTGTAGCTCTGCTTTACAACATTGTCACCTCACCATTCAGTGAAGAGTTCTCCTATTATCTAAGAATGATTCCTTTGTCCCCTCTTAGCTAAGACTGTTTGGCACCTGCAACCTAACCAAAACCCAACCTATACTGTTGCTGCTCATCTCTGCAACTCTATGACCTGCATGTATTTTGATAATGTATACATCTGCAATTAACGTATCTTGCATAATTAATGCTAAACTAATTATTGAGAAAACTAAGCAAATGGTCAAGAAACCATATTCTACAGTAAGTCCTGCCTTATTGTATACAATATAATAACTGAAATTACAAACATTCAACCTCAGAAAACGTTAATGGACATAGTAAGTTGTTTTTCTTACTGCAGTTTTAATATTTTCTAAATCATGGGATAGCCCATTACCAATCCAGGGACAGTATACCCCATTTCAGCTTAGTACTTGTGCTAAACATACTTTTCGCCTACTGTTTTAATCACATCAAACCTATTGTTTTTGTTATTTCTTGAGTTAACCAGGACAAACATGGAAACTGAAGCTACTCCATGTTTGAATCTTGTGAGGAATCACCTGTGCTCTGGTAATTTAATTATCTACCTTCCAAGGACGAAACATGACGTAGGTTTAATTTCCACATTAGCCAATTATGAAAAACATATTTCATGATTAAAACAGTAGGCATACAAGTATGTACAGCACAAGTTCTGTTCATTAACCTCTAGTTGAAAAGGTGGTATACTTCCTCTTTAAAGATTTTTTTTCCTATGGTAATCTGCAGTAACACAATATAACAGATGACAAAAGAACAATTGTGGGAAAGTAAGAAAAAACATGCCTAATTAAACTTGGATAATGATAGATTATGTGGCTTCAATGCTGTGCACTTATTGAAAGGGTGTAGACACATTTTTGTAATGAGAGTTAAAAACAATGCTTGCCTCTGTGGTATCTGAGAAGCCCGAGGAGCAAACTAGTTTAAGTATAAAAATACTGTTTTTTTTTCATATAATTCGTGCAACGTTTTGCTTTTAACCAGCATTTACTGAGACCTTGTACATAAATTTGGATTTAGGCATCCCATGGACACCTCTTGGACACCTCTCCTGACCCATATCTACTTCAGCAACACCTCAACCTCGATCTATTAAACACTTGCTGAGGCCTACAAGAAAAGATTTGGTCTGTGCCTATGCTACTAAGAGTTTCATGGTCAGTGCTCGAAGTTCCGACAGTGTATCTGGAATTGTCTGTTTCTGTTAATAAACTCAAGTGTTTCCTTAGACACACTCTTCTACCATTGGTGTTGACAAATCTGGGTATATGATTCTGTTGTCCTTACTTTGTGGTGGGAACCATACACTGAGCCAGTGTACATCAACCTCTGGCCACTGTGAGGCAGCAAACAAGTAAACTGCCCTTGTCCCCACCGGTGTCTCTCTTAATCATTGAAATTGACCCATCACTTCCTAAGGTCAACCACCTTCATTTTGTTAGTGTAGTATACCCCCCCCTTCTCCCCTAAAACTTCAGTGGAAAAAATGCACCTTGACGCCAGATTATAGGACCAACATCTACACCTCCAATCCTCTGGTATTAAATTATTTAGCTTTTTGTTTAGCAACTCAATTTACTCTAGTAACCAGGCAATGGCTTAAACGAGAGACTGGAAGGATAGGAGAGGGTTCGAATACAAAGATAATAAAAATGTACAGGTGATTTGATCTGCATGATTCTTACATTGACCCAATAGGAAAAAGGCTGAAAAGAAAAAGCAAATAATTTGCAAACTATGGTAGATTAAAAAACTGTTAAAAAGTTGCTATGGTGTGTTATAGAATAGGCCTTTCTACAACATACTAAAAGTTAACATATAGGGGAACTACCCCTTTAATAATACTCTTTAATACCCAATGCCATCTCAAAAATGCCAAAGTTTTTGGATTCATGTATTATCAAACACTTGATATTGCTGCATTTATGGTAACTAGAACATAGCAAGATATATATTTATATGATATTGTTAAAGGCAGGGGAGGCACCCAAGCATGTCATTAAGGTCCAACAAACTACAATATTTTTTGGTCTGGGTGAGTATAGACTGAACAAAATAATTTAACAGCACAAGCATTAACTGCTAGCACCCTATAACCTACAGAGCCATGCATGTAACTTTTTTCTGTGAGTGACATATTTATTAAATCTAAAACTTCAAATTGAGATTGGTCCCTCTCCCATTGACTTATACAGGATCTCGACAGGTCTAATATGGCCGATTTTAAGGTTTTGGGCCTTTTGCAGCATCGGGGCATAGTAAATCTCGAAAAATGTGAGGTTTTATTTTGCCCCAAAAAGATCAACCAGGTAAATTCAAGGTTAAATAGATTACCTCACCATAAATGACCTTCCAATTGGACTTCCACAAGTTTTTAGGAGAGCAAATACACATTGTCACCAAATCTCTGTATTGGAGACGTTGTCTTGTGGTGTCCCACACAGAGGTAGGCTGTAAAGTTCTGCAAGGAGCATAAAATAATTACTGTATATGACTGGACTGCCTGCCTTGAGGGTAGAACTACAGTACCAGAGCGTCCATTGTGCAGGTATCCACCAGTTCATTACCTTTGCCTTGAGCTCACCAGTACCTTAAAGCAACCTTGCTTCATTCATAATTGTCTGGGGAAAGATCTCTCATACAATTTCAGCCTACATTGTAGAATGGCCAAATAATTCGAAAATAATTGCGATACATCTCCCTTTGTACATATAACTAAAACGACCTGACTCTCTTACAGCTGTAAATTCGTTATTGAATTTTAGAAACACCTGCGTCAATTTTCGAGTTTCGCAAATTTTTCGGGACAGAAAAAAAGACAGGAAAAAAAAATTAGCATTTTCTTGTACAGTTGTTGCATAGCATTTTTCATCCATAGTTCCATGTAGAGGTCTGTGCCAATGATGTGTACAAGCTCGGCAAGATAATTTGTCATTGCTGGAAAAAATACACCCATAAGCAGCTGAAAAATGTAATCCTTTTCTAATTCTAATTCTAATGAATTCGTAGTACAGGTATGGAACCTATTATCCAGAATACAATACAAAAGGTACAACATTTTGCCCCCAGGTCATCCATAGCCATCCATAACAGATGCTGCCATAGTAAATACTATCTCATAACTGGTTGCTAGGGAGTTACTAGAACTAAAGCAAATTAAAACCTTTTCCTCATTTTTAAAGTTTACTTTTTGCACCATTTCTACCCAAATCTGTGAGGTTCTAAAGCTTGTAATAAGTTGTTCTAATAAAAGGAATATCCTTCAGCCTGCATCCCTCAACCTGCGTCCCTAACCTCATCCCTATACTAACTTTATTCTTCTTTTCTGGCATCCCAAACACATTTACATCCTTTTCTTATAAATTAGAAATTGGTATCACGTACAGAGGCCTTTCTGTAATTTACTGCAGATCTCCATACTTTAAGACTAAAAAATCATTTAAACTTTAAACCCAATAGGATTGTTTTGCCTCCAATAAAATTAATTATATCTTAGTTAGAATCATATTTATGGTTCTGATTTAATATTACAGAGAAAAAGGAAATCATTTTTAAAAAGTTTATATATCTGATAAAATAGTCAATGGGAGATCGCCTTTCTGTCATCCTGAACTTTCTGGATAACAGGTTTCCTGATAACAGACCTGTATTTTAGAGCAACTGAATCTCTTACAGCTGTACACTTTGTAAGGATTTTTTTAGAAACATTTCATGCAATTTTGTGACGTGATTTCTTAAAATATCCACTATCCAAGTATCCAAACCAAATGAATAAATGCAGCTTTATTTAGATGTGCAATACTCACTTCAACAGATAAATGACAAATATAAACAAATCTACTTACTGTTTTTTGTTATTATAATTTATAACACACTTGTGTTACTAAAATGAAAACACACATAGATACAAAACATTTACATAATTTATAATGCCTTGCCAATAAATAGCCATATTTAACATGTGATATTAGAATTTGATTCATTTATTTTAATAGAGGGTACAGCAAATTGTATTTTGTTCATTAGATTAGGAGTTTGTTGCCTGTTGCTCTTGAATTTGTGTTATAGCATGGTTAGTCAAGTTCTTAAGAGAATTTTTTTTCTTGTAACATAATTTTTCTATACATAGATCCATGATGAGGGCTGTGCAAAAGACATGTTTAAGCTCAGCAAGGCATTTTGTCATCGGAGGAAAAGAGACCAAAAATAAGGTGAAAAACTTAATCTTTTACTAAATAAAATTGTTTAATTTATAGAACATTTTACTTTTGAATATCATCTGAGAGAAGCATCCAGATGTTTTTAAAATACTTCAGTTGTTATTCACTGAGTCTCATGCAACACAATGCACTCAAATAATCCTCATTATCTGGATCAAGTTCCAGTGCTTTCTCATAGTAATCAGTTGCCTGTTTAACTTCTCCCTCCTGCTGATAAATGAACCCTAACAGTCCAAAGCCAGTTGCATCTGATGGGTGTTTTGTTACTTTTTGTCCAGCCAACTCTTCCAAATTATTTCTGGAATAAGATCTTGCATTTGTGTTATTCGGTATCAGTAATACTTCCCTGTAATGCCTTATGGCTTCAGATTCAGATCTAATTTGATGTTGCTTAAAAAGTGCAAAATTGAAGTGAATCTCTTGTTTCTCTTCACATTCTAGATTTTCCAAATTTAGTGCCTTTTGAAATGTATCTTCAGCTTTTTCAAACTGATTTCCTTTGGCATACATTTCAGCTAAATTGATATAGGCATCAACAAATATTTTTTGAAATTCAAGAGCTTTCTCAAAATGAAAGATAGCAGAAGAAATGGCTTCACGTATGCCCCTTGTATAGGAATTGGTAGGCTGATAACATGACTTTGCAGATTTCATTAACTTTTTCATCTTCTGTTTGTAACAAAGCCCCAACTGGTGGTGAAGAGAGCTTGAAGTGGGAGTTTGGTTCAAAGCTTTTTTCAGAATGGTAATAGCATCATCAGTCCTTTCTATAATTCTGTAAAATTTGGCAGCATATCGAAGTAAATAAGGTGAGTCTGGAGTTTGTCCAAGAGCCTCCTCCATAATCTTTTCTCCCTTTTCAGCTTGACCCAAATATAGATATTCCAAAGCAAGAAGAGCCTTAATCACAGTATCATTTTCATTTAATGTCACAGCACGTGTAAGCAATTCTATAGATTTACATTTACCGGTCCTATAAATTCTGTCATTTTTACTTTCAAGGCGATACATGACTATGGCATATCCTGAATTGAGCTCAGGATTGTCTGGATCTAGCACTAGAGCTTTCTCAAAACACTCTTTAGCTCTTTCCACGTATTTTCCATAAACTGTTAACAGAGCCCAGGCCTGTTCTCCATATATCTCAGTAAGAAGAAAATTATGTTCTGGAGAAGATTCAAACTTCTTGTAAATGGCTTCCACTTTTTCTAAATAAGACTGAGCTTTGCTGAACTGGTTTGAATGGTAGAACAGCCAGGAGTAATTACTGTAGGTCACAGCTCTTTTGATATCCACATCAGCAGTCTGTGTTCCTTGCAGGTGCTCTTCAGCTTTCTGAAGCTCTCTGATTGCTTCTTCATTGTCTCCTTTCAAATGACTTGTATAGGCCAATAAATTATGAAGCCTATGTCTGTGTGTAGAAGGTAAAAATGCAATTTGATCATGAACCCTGTCTTCTATATTGTCAATATCAGTCTCGTCTTTGAAATAAGTCCATGTGAAATGACACTCCAGTTTAAGCAGATAGTTATTTAACAATTCTACTGACAGGTCACTGCAGAAAAAGTGAATTATAATTAAACATATACATATTTTTTAAATTGAATAGGCAATTGTATTATAGGATACAGAAACTATACTATTGTTAGTGAAGCATGTAATAACAGACTAAATAGAAAATAAAAATACCTCTTAAAATGACTTTGTTTTATATCTGTCAAGAATTAACTTCTGGCCAATCCAATTCAGCACTTTGAATATTTATTCATCCATGCCCAGACTGTCTTGATCCATTATAAACAACACTAAGGGTGTTATTTACTAAACTCTGAATGCAAAAATCACAAAAAAATTTTGATTTTTTAAAATAAAATCGGACTTTTAAAAAATCACACTTTTTTCGGAATTTATTAAACCTGAGGATGGAAAAGTCTGAATCAGAAAAGCTGTCATCTCAGACCTGTCCAGGTTGCATATAAGTCAATGGGTGAAGTAACAATGATTTTTTGATGTGTGCTGGGTTTCGTGCAATACCCCGAAGTTTTCTGGCAAAAAACAAGAAATCTGAGTTTTCTGGTGAAAAATCCAAAAACAACTTGAAAATATGATTTTTTTCGCACAAAGAAAATTTTCGGGAAAATGTAATAATAAATAAGCGCAAAAAATTAGAGTTTGTAGCAGAAAATGTTGAGATAAAATCGGACTTTGATAAATAACCCCCTAAGTTAGGTGAATACTATTTTCAGTGCTGGTAAAGTGTCACGTTTTTAACTTACATGCAGGTTTACCTCATATTTTCATGCTAACTCCATTTGACTATGCAAGTCACTTCAACTAAAAATCAAATACTATATGACGGTAGGAGGAACCAGATCCCACAGATGTTTATATCTATTGTATGCACTGGGTATGTATACGAAGTTTCTGCTTAGACAATAATTTGGCTAATTCAACTAAGGTGCAAAGTTTGTTATTGGTCTACTAAGCCAATGCAGCAAATACAACCAATCAACTGATAGCATTTTCTGGTTAGATATTTAAAAACAGACATTTAGGGGGTTATTTACTAAAATTCAAATTTATCTTATATTTTATTTTTATAAAAAAAACCACGACCAAACTCCCATGCTCAATTTGACCTAATTTATTAATAAAATAACCTGAATCACCAAATCAGATCACGGAAAAATTGAGCAAAAACCCAAATTGCTCTTATTTTAGGGCTTTTTTCCCAAATAGCTCAAATTTTACGAGTTTTTGCACAAAAACCCTAAAAAATCCGATTTTCAGGCTAAACCTAGCTCAGACCATGAAAACTTCAAATTGAGATAGGCGCCTCTCCCATTGACTTATACAGGACCTCGACAGGCCTGAGATGACGGATTTTCGGATTGGAGCTTTTTGCAGCTTTGGGGTATAATAAATCTCGAAATATTCTAGTTTTTTTCTCCACGAAAAATTCAAGTTTTTGCCCAAAGAAGCCCGACCAGATAAATTTGAGGTTTTGTAAATAACCCCCTCAATTGTTTTTTTCTGGTTTACTAGAGCAGGGTAAATGTGTGCCTGATAATTTTAATAATATAATAAGCACAGTAGGTAATAAAAGAATAACTAGTATTAAATAAATGGAATAAAAAAATACATTTGTAATCATATTAAGGAGAATTATTAAGATTACCTTATCTACAGTAGATAATATAGTTGTATACTATATTATTATAATAGATTTAATAAAAGTTTCACTTTAATGAGCATAATGTAGGTATAAACTTTGCCCCATGTTAAGCAATTCATAACAACTAATCAGATGTCTGCTGTCAAACAATATGCCAGTAAATGCTATCTATTGACTGGTGGGACCTCCTTTTAAAATTTAAAAGGTAATTTTTAAAAGCTTGTAATATCACTATTCTTTATTCCTCTCTTCATGCACAACATACATAGTTACATGCTTTTCAAATAAATTATATGCATACTTAATTCATAAAGGGTTATTAACAAAATATATTTACTGTACCTCATGGTGTTGGTTACAATGTTTCTACCACAGTTGTGAATCCCAAACATTTGTTCTATGGCTGCACCCAGTCTTTTATAAGGATATACTGCCATCACGTGATCCCTCAGAGTTCCAGTAAACAGGGAAAACAAAAGGAGATAATAAATATATTCCTATAGAAACAAAATTGTAGTTTGATTTGGAACATGTCCACTGGTACGGTAGCGACTGTAAAAGGGAAAACTTGTGTGAAATGTTTCTACCTTGAGTGCCATAGTATGCTGTATTAGGTAGTATAAAAATATGCATACAGGTCCCAGAATTCACCATATAGAGCTGTGAAAAAGTGGGTATACATTACCACCATGTTGTCTTTAGTTGGATTTCCCCCACCACTACATCATCATGTTTCCCTGCAAACCCAATATCCGATCATTACCAATTGCACTAGCACCAACACAGCTGGAAAGAGAGGGTGTATGGCGTCTGCTTAAGCTCCTCTCTGCGCCCATGAGCATTTCACCTACAAGGGCGCCTTCGGGCATGACACCCTTTCCTAGAAAACCATTATCCAGAAAGCTCCAAATCCATCACCCTTTTTGTTTAATAATAAAATAGTACCTTGTACTTGATCCAAACTGCATGGATCCTTATTGCTGGAAAAACACATGGAAAGATCCCTTATTGAAAAAAAAATTATTCTTTTCTTGACCCTTAACCTTAACTAAAATGGTTGAGGTGCTGCCACTGCTGGTGAAATGCCCATTTCATCTCATTCTGCAGCCTAGCCAATCCCTGTGCAGCTGTACCAGGACTATAGGTGGCAATAGACGCACAGATAATATCACACAAAGTGAATTTTCGTACGATATTCAGTGCTTGTATGGTGGAAAAAGAGCCAACCAATATTGGCAGAAGACTTGGATAACGGTCTGCTCATCGATCAGGCTGGACAGAAAATTTTGATTGGGGCCTTTGAAGGGACCCATACATCGGCCATTGTTAGTACTGAATCGTCAGATGCAGGTAGAATTCTATTGTTTCTACCTGTATATCTGATGATTCAGCTCTACACATGTGTATTGAAACCAACGATCTTTCTTGGAAAGATCTTTTCCAAGAAAGATCGTAATTGTTATGTCTATGGCCACCTTTAGATTGAGGGGAAGATGAGCAGTTTCTGCAGGCAGAGGCAGGCTTGGAATAAGGTAATACAATTAAAGTTTTTTATCAGTGAAAGCTCCAGATTTGTCCTTCTAAAGTCTTGTGTATGTGTGTGTCTGCCATGTACATCTGTGTGTGTTTTACTTAGTATATCTGATTCTACATTTGTGTGTCTGGACCTGACCCTGACTCATAATGAATTGTGTATTAGTGTACAATTTATGTTCCTGTGTAAGTATGACTGTTACCTCAGCTTTTGTTGCAGTGCCTTCATAAGCCTATATGTGTCTATATGAGTGTGTATATATGTGTGTGTGTATGAGTGTGTTTGTGCACCTGCACAATTGTCCCTGATTGAGTAGAACCCAGGCACACTGCTGGCAGGACCTGCACCCTATGTAATCTCCCATTTGATCTGAGCTATCAGCTTTACAACTGGTACTGTGTATCTATCTATCGTGTCTTCTAGGGGTATTATTAATGGAACTGCCACCATTGTTTTTGACACTGTATTTATTATGTTGTGTTTTCTGGTGTGATATAAAAACGATTATCCCTTGTGGTCTGGGGGATTCACTATTGAATTGAGACCATGTTTACACTGTGAGGTGTTCAGGCCTATTATACACAAAGCTGGCCCTATTTCTTTATGTTACCACATGGAGACAATTTACACGACATTGGCACGGAAACTCTATTCTGGGGACATTATGTAATTTGATTGTCACTGCTTTGTATGTGCTTCCATGGATTTGTGTGCCATTTGACTATGAAACAAGAAATTGAGTTTATAGCTGTAATTGGCTTTCCCAGACCGAAACCTCACCCTCTGCCCGTGTCTGCATGACTACTAGAGCTCCCAGAACCACTGCTGTGTAAAGAATCTAATGAATGTCTCCTCCAAATAATGCAGTTTTTTTCGTCTACATGCAGATGTGTGTCCATCTCAGGCTAATGTCACATGTGATGTTCATTGGCTTCAAAGTACTTATTTCTCTGCACTGAGAGGGAACTGTGTCAGTCTGGGTAAAGAAACACGGAATGGGTTTCAGCACAAATGCATGTTTTCACTCCAAAATCTGCTCTCTGTGTATTCACCCAGGCCAACACTTTGCCTGTCAATGAAGAAGCAAACGCAAGTGGATTCCAACAGATCAGCTGTTTCTCGCTAATCTGACTGTAAGGGGCCCATTCACCAAGCTCAGGTGAATAAATAGAGGGAAAAAAGCTCGAATTTCGAGTAGTTTTTTGTGCTCCTCGACTATCGAATAGGCGTAAATTCGCCTGAGTAGAATGATTCGAATAGATCGAGCGCAAAAACGATGTATCTATTCGCCCATTTGATAGTCGAAGTACTGGATCGAGCACAAAAACGCTGTGACTATTTGCCCATTCGATAGTCGAAGTACTGTCTCTTTTAAAAATACTTCGCCACCTAAAACCTACCGAATTGCTTTAAAAGCCTATGGAAAAGTCCCATAGGCGTGTTTTCCACGTTTTTGATCGAATAAAAAGGCGTTCGATCTAATAAAAAGGTATTCGATCGAATGAAAATCCTTCGAGCGAATATTCGATCGTGCGCCTATTCGCCTGGCGAATATTCGCCAATTTGACTATTCGCCAGCGCGTAAATTCGCCCGAATTGCCTATTCAATTCTATTCCCCAGTCGAATTTCGAGGGATTTAACCCCTCGAAATTCAACCCTTGATACATCTGCCCCTTAGTGTAAGTAAGAAAAATTAAGGTTACTGACCATTGCATCTGATGCACCGACTCACCTACTAATATGTGTGTGTGCCCAAGGCATTGATTTGCTTGCAAAGTGGATAAAGATGGCTTCAGTTGGCTCAGAGTTATGATTCTACACATCATTTCTTTTCACCATCAGGCTATTTAACCTCACAACCATTTTAGCTGTCCAATAGAAAGAACTCTTCATACGTGTGAAGGTAGCGCCCAGTGGGCAGGAGTTATTTTTATGATTTATGTTTTATATCCTTAAATGGTCATCCTTGTGGGTAAATAAACTGATTTAATGTGAAGAAAGTGTCTGCTGTACATATACCAAAACTTCCCTAGTCAGTGGTGGAATTCCCAAATCAGTAGAGTCACCCTACCTAGTTACTTTTCGTGGCCAAGCTCCACAGGTTGGAAACCACCAAGGTTACTGTCGGAAGTTAACAGCAGGTTCCCATAGACCTGAAATGGATGTATGTGGGCAGCATGTCTTGAATACTGTCTAAGCCATTGATACTCGACCCTTGATCCATCATCATCTATGTCACATTTCTTTCTTTCTTTCTTTCTTTCTTTCTTTCTTTCTTTCTTTCTTTCTTTCTTTCTTTCTTTCTTTCTTTCTTTCTTTCTTTCTTTCTCAACAGGAACACACAACAAGCAAAACAACTTCAAATTCCATTTATTCAGTGCAGAGTCTGCTCCTTACTACCTGCTTCCTCGTAAGTCCTTATAAAATGTAGCCTAGTGACTATTCAACAGACTATCTCTCCCATCAACATGTACAGTACAACCAGGCCTTACAGAAACTACACATAATAGAAGCAGTAAACTCTGGTACCACAGATAATGTGAAGGCAACTGCAGATAAAATGGGGTCCAGGCTAGCACAAACAATATCATCACAGTGTAGATCGGAGTAGTTAAGAAAATGTTTTTATTTAAAGAAAAAATATTACAAGATGCAAAGCTTACAGGTTTTTTTTTGTTTTAGCAGGCACTTTGTCGTCCAGTGTTTATAAATAGTTATTGACAGTAATTATTTAGATACTTAATAGCAGTAATTATTTTCTTTATTTTAATACATGATAAAGCAAATGCTTTTCTGAAGTTAATCAGGAGTTCATCATTTCTAGATCTTAACACTGCAGAATTGTAGAAGTTCGCTACCGTTTGGCTCCCTTAGTGCAACTTCGGATTTTAGTGAATTATCGGCGCCCTGGCGAAGTGCTGCGAAGGCGCCGCTAGCGCATTTTCGCTGCTTAGTGAATTTCCCCCATGAGAGATGGGCTTCTTCTAATTTAGACAGAGTTTTTTGAAAATGGATTTCTGGATAAGGGAACCCATACCTTAACAGTACAGGTATGAAATACATTATCCAGAAAGCTCTGAATTATCAGAAGGCTGTCTACTTTCTTCTTTTTTTTTTTTTGTCTGATTTCCTTTTTCTCTGTAATAATAAAACAGTAGCTTGTACTTGATCCAAACTAAGATATAATTCATCCTTACTGGAAGTAAACCCAGCCTATTGGGTTTATTTAATGTTTGTGTGATTTTCTAGTAGACTTAAGGAATGAAGATCCAAATTATGGAAAGATCCATTATCCGGAAAACTCCAGGTTCCGTAACCTATAGCAACCACTTAGCATTTACTGGCTACCTGCTATAAACGAACCCTAAGGTTTGTTGCTATGGGTTAGTAGACCTAGAGTAATATGTTTGTTCTTTTATCATATTGCTGAATTTGTGTTACCACATCATACTGCTACTAAATAGAACTAAAAAGTGTGGTGGCTAACTTTCTACATATCTTGATTAATAAGGATGCACTAAATCCACAGGATTCGGCATTTTTCACCAAGATTGGGATTCTGCCAATCGAAGTGCCTGTCCGGAACAAAATCTGAATTCAGAAAATCACATGAATTTTCGTCACAACAAAAAGGTAGTAAAACATTTTTACTCTTTTTTTACTCTCTTCCCCCCCCATTTCCCTAATTTACATATGCAAATTAGGGTTTGGTTCGGTGTTCAACCAAATCTTTGAAAAAGGATTCGGGATGTAGTGGATTTGGTGCATCCCTATTGATTACTAAATAAAACATTGTGCTGTTGATGGTACATTCAAACAACTGCACATGGCATGGAAGAAGCTTGTAAGAGTACTGAAATTATGTTTTTATCTTCAGTTTGTGCTCAAATTGAGTCTGATGCAACGTAAAGCACTCTTATAATCCTTGTTATCTGGATCCAGTTCCAGCGCTTGCTTATAGCTATAAGTTGCTTGGTCAATTTCTCCTTCCTGCTGATAAATGAACCCTAATAGTCCAAATCCAACTGCATCTGATGGGTAATTTCTTATGTTTTGTTCAGCCAATTGTTTCAAATTATTCTTGGAATAAGATCTGAACTTTGTTTTATTTGGGATCAGTAATACCTCCTTGTAATGCCTTATGGCTTCAGATTTGGATTTAACCTGTTGCTTAAAAAGAGCATAACTAAAGTGAATCTCTTGTTTCTCTTCACATGTTATATTTCCCAGGTTTAGCGCTTTCTGATACATATCTTCAGCTTTTTCAAACTGGTTTCTTTTAGCGTACATAAAAGCCAAATCAGTATATGCATTAAAAAAATTTTCTTCCAATTCAATAGCTTTTTCAAAATGAAAGATAGCAGAAGAAATTGTTTCCCTTAAGTCATTTGTATCCGTGTCGTTAGGCTGACGCCATGACTTTGCAGCATTTAGGACATTTTCCATCTTCATTTTGTAACAAAGCCCAATATGGTGGTGAAGAGAACTTGAGTTGGGAGTTTGTTTTTGGGCTTTTTTCAAAATAAGAATAGCATAATCAATCTTTCCTTCACTTCTGTAAAATTTGGCAGCATATCGAAGTAAATATGGTGAGTCTGGAGTTTGTCTAAGAGCCTCCTCCATAATCTTTTCTCCTTCTTCAGCTTGACCCAAACGTTGATATCTCAGCGCAAGATAAGCTTTAACCACAGTGTCATTTTTATTTAATTCCACAGCATGTTTCAGCAAGTCTAAAGATTTATATTGACTGGTTCTGTAAAGTCTGTTATGTTCACATTCTAAGCGATACATGACTGTGGCATATCCTGAATTGAGCTCAGGATTGTCTGGATCTAGCACTAGCGCTTTCTCAAAACACTTCCTAGCTCTTTCAGGGAATTTCCCATAGAGTGTTAACAGAGCCCAGGCCTGTTCTCCATATATCTCAGTGAAAAGAATTTTATGTTCTGAAGACGATTCAAACTTCTTGTAAATGGCTTCCACTTTTTCTAAATAAGACTGAGCTTTGCTGAACTGGTTTGAATGGTAGAACAGCCAGGCATAATTACTGTAGATCACAGCTCTTTTGATATCCACATCAGCAGACTGTGTTCCTTGCAGATGCTCTTCAGCTTTCTGAAGCTGTCTGATTGCTTCTTCATTGTCTCCTTTCAAATAACTTGTATAAGACAATATATTATGAAGCCTATGTCTGGGTGTAGAAGGTAAATATTCAATTTGATCATGAAGTCTGTCTTCTATATTGTTAATATCAGCCACTGCTTCCACTTCCACAGTCCATGTAAAATGGCACTCTAGTTTAAGTAGATGGTTCTTTAATGATTCTGCTGATAGGTCACTGAAAAAAAAATAATAATCTATTTATATTCCTTTAGTATGGAGTTGTATTATTACATACAGACGATACAAACTTGACAGAGGCACAAGTGATAGCAGTTAAAGTAAAATATTATGTAACCCTTCTAAAAATCAGCCTCTCTCTCACCCTGTTCTTTATCTGCCATTGATCTAAAAATATCTGCGGAATTCATTACTGCCCTTTCTTGTTTTGAAATTAACATTCATTCACATTCAGACATTTTTGCCAAAGAGATGTCACTCTGCCCAGAATGATTTCTAAGTCATGCCCTGATATGATAGAATCCCAAAAAACACAACACAGTTGACATTTCATTTTGTCATTTTGGAAAACACTCAGTTTAGTACAGACTTATTAATTTTCCAAATTTTCCAATTTTTCCATTCATAGAATGTATAGAAAAATGTACCATTGTCAAGAATCATACAATAACAATCATGTTTGGATACAAAAAGCTACATAAAAGGTAACAGAGTAAATTTAGTGACAAACACTAAGGGTCAAATTTACCATGGGTTGATAGTTAATTTGAATTCAAATTTTCAAGTGTAAAAAGTCACACATTCAAATTTTAATCCCCTATTAAAATGTAAATTTGAATGTGAGATTTATAACAACTCGACCATGGAAATAGTCCTAATTTGAATATTCGCCACCTAAAACTTCCCGATTTCATGTAAAAATCAATGGCAGAGGTCTGTTGAGGCATTTGGAGATGTTAACAGCATTCCTGACATTCAATTTTTTTTCGGAGAAAAACTTGATTTGTACGAATCAAATACTATCCGAATTTTCGGGTTTGAACTATTTGACTGAATATTAGACATTCACATTTTTTTATTAAATAACCTCGCAGTCGAATTGTGAGCATATTCGAGTTAAAAAAAATTCACATGAATTTGAAATTCAACCTCTAAAACGAGAACAAGAAACATAGCAAGAAAGTTTGCCGCTATGTATATAAAAACAAGAAATTACATTGTTTAAGGAATAAGACAAAGTTTCTAGTGCTGAGTAAGTAGTAAATGAATGAATGTGTCTAGGTCATAAAGAAATTAAAGGAAGAGTAAAGGAATTTATTAATTTTCTCTCTTTCCTCATGTTTGTAGAAAAATTTTCCATTTAGGGTCAAACTTTATGGTGCAGATTTATCAAGGATTGAATTGAAAATTGTAATTTTCAAATTGTAATTTTGAGTTTATTTTAGTGTAATTTGACTAGGAATAGTCCTAATTCGATTTGAGTTTAAAAAAACAAATCCGAAATTTGAATTTCGAACTTAATCATGTACTAAATAGTCAAATTCAACTATTTGACTATGCCTGCCGAATTGGTGTTTTAGCCCATGGGGGACCTCCTGCAATCAATTTGGTGTCATTTTTGAATAAAAAACACTGAATCAAATTTGAATCAAATTTGATCAAATTCAATTCCATTTGAATTTGATTTGAGTTTGCAGGTCAATCCTATTCATCAGAATTTAAAGAATTTGAATTTGTTTTTCGGAATTAGTTTTTTTCGGAAACTCGAGTTTATGGGAGTTTATGGGAGTTTTAAGAAACTCCCATAAACTAGAAATTCGACCCAGTTCAAAGCCCACCAATTGATTTCAAATAGGTCCAATGAGGTCCCCTATAGGCTAAAACAGCAATTTGGCAGGTTTTAGATGGCAAATGGTCAAAGTCGAATTTTTAAAGAGCCATTACATGAAAATCTCAAAATTCAAATTTTTTATATTTTTTTCCAAACTTGAATCTGGACTATTCCCTGGTGAAAGAACACAAAAATTAGCTCGAAATTCGAATATTTTAAATTCGAATTTTCCCTTTGACCTTTGATAAATCTGCTAATGTTGGTGTTGTTTTGATTTTTTATTATTTGTGGATTTTGAGTTATTTAGATTTTTATTCAGCAGCTCTTCAAATTGCATCTTAAAGAAACAAACCCTTTACCAAAAAACCCATAGCATAATAAAAGTTAGCTGAAAGGAGAACCACCCCTTTAATGCTAAAACATAAGAACATCAATATTTTAGAATTCTCTCTTTTGTGATTCATTTGGAAAGGAAAACCCCCAAAAATAGCTCTCCAGAATTTTAAAAAGCTTAAAGACTTATGGTGGTCTAGGAGAACCTGACTACAGGTCTTTCAATCTATCAGCCATTACACGCTATATTTCTAATATGCTATGCTGTAAGACCGTCTGGACCTCCAGCTTTATATTTTTTTAGAGAAGAAATTACATATCTTATTTCTTGCTCCGTAATTGGGGCATTTGAGTCTTATTCAGATAACTGAGGGAGGCTTCAGGTTTCCAATAATGCTTTTCTCTTTTCAGTATCTGTGTTGGATGGAGAGTATAGCACAATATTTCAAATTCTCCAAAAATCAACCTGATTTTACCTCCTCTCACTCTGCAACAACAGACCCATCTCCGGAGGAATTTGCCTAGAATTGCATAGAAACACCAGCCAATATTCTTAGAAGCAGTCAACCAGGTAACATAATGGGGAGCAGTTACAGGGCGCAATGGAGATGGGGCAGGGGGCAGATCTGCGTGTAATTACATTTAAGTTAAGGATTAGATCTAAAAGCATTGAGACAGAAGGATGCTCCGGTGTCGGTATATTGCTCATGTAAGCTGTATTCTTAATGCACAGATACACCATCACCCAATGTTCTACAACTTACTGTACCTGTGGCCCTCTAGCAACCTGAGAAGTGCAGAGGTGTGCAGCAAGGTTGGTGGATGCTTCTGGTCTTCAAGTAGAAACATTGCTGGGACCATAAGTTACATGGACCATACTGGTTTCCTCTAAAACAGCTATGTGATGCTATGGGGTTCATTTATCTGGGCAAATTTGCCCCTGAACAGTAACCCAAATCAACTGTTTGTTTTATTGTTCTTCCTGGTTGCTATGGGTTGCTAGAACTAACTTAAACTTAACGGTAAAGATCTGTTCAGTTTGAAAGCTTTTAAAGTATTGGTCTAATAAAATGAATCGTTTAGCACAGAGACCTACAACACTCTACTTGTGCCTTGGACCCTTTTCTATATTTAATAATCAAGAGTACAATACCTTTACCTTTCAAGTGGGTAACAAGCTCCCCATTTATCAGATGAATTTGTCAGTTTGTCAGAATGTGTTTGAATAGTTGACCACTGTTCTATGCTCAGCAACAGCACTAAGCTTTAACACCCACCAAATTCTTAAACCCCAGACATTAACAAGCATTGCATTTAGAAGGGGGTCTAATGATTCAGACAAGCTCTACTCATTCCAGTGTCAAAGATATTTGTGACTCTGACGGTATTAGTTTGTTTTCACCAAGTGGGAAGCTTTGTTACTGCTTGTAAAAAAAATATTAATATATAATAAATCTGCCCATAATGAATGTTAAATGAAGGTTTATCTGCATATAAATATTTACCTCATGGTGCCAAGTGATTGTTTGTAGAGTTTGTAGGGATTTTTCTTTCTGCACAGCTACGAGTCCCAAGCACTTAGCACATCTTTGGCTGCAAGCAAGTTCCTTTTAAACATACTGTATACCTGAATCACGTGACTGTTATTAGTTTCAGAAAGCCAAGAAATGGAAAGTAGATAAGAAAACTTGATGTTATCAAACCAAATTATGGGGCTCATTTATGGAGCAAGAGCAAAGTGCACCATTCGCATGTAGTATATACTCAGATATAGCAGATAACAGATTTGCAGAAACTTATAAAAACAAGCTTCCATGTCTAAATGGGGGAGTTGCACTGATCACAGCGCAGACATAATAGTTGTTAGTTAAACATAGCAATATACATATTTTCATAAATCAATATTTAAGTAATATTTTCCATGGAACAGAATGCTAACGATGCTAACGAGATGATAATCAGACAATATCACTAAAAGTAGACCTCGCATTAGTAAAGTATGGGCACTCCTGTACTACAGAATAATGTAAACATTAAGGGGTAGATTTATCAAGGGTCGAACAAATTTTTTTATGGTCAAAACTGTCTAATTCGACTAGGGAGTTATTCAAATTTGATTTGAGTGTTTTTTAAAAATTCTGGCCCTTTAAGCACTCAAATGTGACTATTCGCCACCTAAAATCTGCCGAATTGCTGTTTAAGTCAATGGGAGAGGTCCTGGGATTAATTTTGAGTTGTTTGCAGCCTTCCTGACATTCAAAAAAATTTTCGGAGAAAAAACTCGAATCGAGTTTTTAAAATTCGAAACAAATTTGTTTCAAGTTTTCGGGTCGATTCCATTCATCCAAGTTTAAAAAATTTCATTTTTTTAATACATTTCGGTTGGTCAAATTTAAATTTTATGGGAGTTTAGGGGAGTTTTTAAAAACTCACATGAATTTGAAATTCGACCTTTGATAAATATGAACTCAATAGGCTGGTTTTGCTTCTAGCAAGGATTAAATATATCTTATATTTCAGTAGGAGACAACCTTCTTAGCTTTTTGGATAACATATTCTATACCTGTACTTGTTTGCAGTGTCGGACTGGGGGGCCCGGGGCCCACTGGGGCTTCTGCCCCAGGACTCCCCTCCGGACCCCCCTGCAGTGCCGGCATCTGGTGCTTCTGCTCGCGGTGCCGTGTCGGTACACATGCGTGACCCCGCGTTTATGCGAATGCGCGTCGTCTTATTTGTGCACATGAGCAAGCACACAGTTTTCCTCCGCGTCCCCCAATCATGGGGGTCGCAGCATTCATAGCCACATGTGGGTGCGGACCTGGGCCGGCCCTGCTTGTTTGTCCTTTTTCCCTGTTAGGTGATACTTTTTATTCACAACATCTTGCACCATACAGTTGTGGTGCTGTCAGGGGTCCTATCGGCTTCCAGACCAAGGAGGAAGCTTTTTTATGAGTTTGCACTCTGACGTCAACGCATCAGCGCCCAAAACCACGCGGAAACCATTGGTGCCGCCATCTTGGATTCTCCACGGACGTGAGCAGGAGCGCTCCGCAGCGCTCCTAACAGGTGCCAACTTTAGCACTGGCTATTAAATCACAACTCATAGGTGTCACACAGGTTGGGAATAGGTAGACACATATGCATCTCTCTCTTTTTTTAAATGATTTCCTTTTTCTCTGTAATACTAATAATAAAACAGTACATTCTACTTGATCCAAACTAAGATCTAATTAATCCTTATTTGATACAAAACCAGTCTTTCGGGTTTATTTAATATTTAAATGATTTTCTAGTGGACTTATGGTATGGAGATCCAAATTACAGAAAAATCCATTATCTGGAAAACGCCAAGTCCCGAGCATTCTGGATAACAGGTCCAATACCTGTAGTAGATTAGTGAGGTATATATATATCTGTATTTCAGTTTTTCCTTTATTAACTCATTATTGCTAAAGCAACATTCAACAAATGTATTAAACCCAACCTTGGCCCCAATTCAAAGAAATTATCATTAGATTTAATGTTTTTCTTTTGCTTTGCTGACTAGGGGAGGAGACCCTTAAATACTCCAGGAGAACTCCATCTTGTGGGAAGCAGAATTGCACTGCATTGAGGTGGCGTGTAATGCATAGTTATTAGACAGGTATAGTCTGCCATTGTTATTATGTTCTGCTTGGTTTGTATATTTGCATTCTAGTTTCTCTGCAAGCTGAAGAGGCACTTTATGTACAGGCTTCTAAGGCTACCAGAGAGTTTCCACTAGGAATGCCCCTTGGCACCAGAATGTAGTACTGACGCCAACTGACAATGCAGGGACCATAGAAACCATCATGATGCATTATTTGCTTACTTAACCTTAACTATTTCTTTTTTTCCAGGATGAGCTGATTGGGGGAGTCACTCCTGAACAACACTGATCAGTTGTTTCAGTTTCCATGAAGACAGAACAGTAATAAAAGAGAGATGGGAATGCAGGAAAGAGAAAGAAATCCAGTGCTTCAGGCTGGTTTAGTAAGAAATGAAACTAGAAACTGCACAGAGAGCCCAGTGAGGGAACGGCTTGTTTATCTCATACGTCAGCAGCCTCCCATGGAAACTGTGCTTCAGTCCTGTAAAGAACACAGACACATGACAAAACAAAAAGACTAAAAATATGAAGAAGAAACTGCTAAATATATTAATTTTGTAATTTCTTGAAGTGTATTTATGAAGCTAAGTTACTTGTTCCTCTGCACCTTGTGCCCATATGTCAGGATCCAACAGACTTCCCTTATTTAGAAAATGATTGTCATTCCATACAGACACTCTATGGTGTGAGCATAAATATAACTGTACTTCCAACCCTCTATTGTTAGAGAAATGATACCTCTCATAGGGGCAGATTTACTAAAGGGCGAAGTGACTAACGTCCATGAAGATTCAGGGACTACGCCAATTTCTTAACGGGCACAGGCGTCAGTTCGCTAGCGAAGGAGATAGATGCTAGTGATGGTTTGCACTCTATCGTCAGGCGAATTTTCACCTTGGCGTTTAGACGTTGCTCCGTAAATTTACTAAGATGCAGATTTTACTGAATGTTACCTCTGTCGCCAGACTTGCCTTAGCCAGCTCAGACCAGGCGAAGTGCACTGGAGTGCATAGACCTTCCTCAATTTTCTGTCACTTACATCATATTTTTATGTGGAAAAAGTTTCTCAATCCAAGATACGCTGGCGTCTTTTCCTTTTTTTGGAGTGATAGCCTGCAAAAGTCCTTAAAAACGTTTTTGGGTAACCGGGTTCCCCCATACATTTTCTAACATATGGAACATTAACTATACAGTGGGCTCATGTGTAGGGCATTATAACAACTCTATTTTCTTTATAAAGGTTCCCTGGACTTGCGTAATGTAAAGTATTTGCTGCAACATATACGTCCATACAACTTTAAATTTCCCGATGTATACAAATTAGCCTGAGCGAAGACCTCTAACGATGTTGCGCTAGGCAAAATTAAACACTAGCGCATCTTCGCTTTGATTTGCTCCCATTGTCGAAGTAACGCTAGCAAAAATTCGCCAGTGTTTGGTGGCCTGGACACAACTTCACATTTTAGTAAATTAGTGTCTGGTCGCAACTTCACATTTTAGTAAATTAGCGTTGGTTGAGTGAATTTTGCGATGGCTGTGAAGCCGTCGCTGGAGAATTTTCGCCGCTTAGTAAATTTACCCCATAGAGTATGAGATGATGCAGTCAGAGAGGACAGAGCTGATTTACAAACTGTAAAGAATTCATTAGAGAAGTCATTTGAAGCGTCATCTCTTTGCACAGAAGGTGAATTTCTTCCTCAATGCCACCCTCTGCACACTCTATGCTCTGCTCTACCCTCTTGGCTGATTGATGATCCCAACTGGATCAGCTCAGTAGTTTTATAACTGCCTTAATCGCAGCTATGAACATGACTTTGTCAAGAACCCTTTTATGGCAAAACATTTATCTACTATTATGATTTAAATCTGGGAAAATGCTGCTTTATGGGAAAAAACCCTTAAATTTCTATCTGAATCTTGCACTCCAATTTTTATGATTTCCAAATAGCTATAAGTTCTCTAGCAGCAACAACAAAAAAAAAGTTGTGTAATGTTACATTTATCACAGTTTCACTTACAGGTGAGTAATAAACCAGGTAGAGTCATTTACAGACAGGGAGATAAAGGTGGTTGTCATCTCAGAGATGGACGATAAATGTTATTTGACAAGGGTTGAATAAGGGCATCTTGCCAGACTATATGAAATAGCAATATAAGCCTTGAGTTGGTATTTCTTTAAATCTCATCAGTGAAAATATTTTGAACAGGGGGAAAAAATGTGTGAAATTGTGTGGGGTTTGACTGTATAATCCTTGACACTTTGGTGGTCTCACGAAACACAGGATTTGAATCCCTTTCTATTCATGGCAATTCATGGAGGTAACAAGGAATAACAGTGCAACCAATCACTTTACCTTGTTTTACACAAATAAACTCTTTTGCAGGTCTGTGGGCTTTCCAGCAGATCACTATACTGATTATCATTTGGGTGAATATAATCAGGGGATTTGAATCCCTTTCTAAAACTGATGACCTTTGGCAATTCATGGAAGTAACAAGTAATAACAGTGCAACCAATCACTTTACCTTGTTCTACGCAAATAAACTCTTTTCCATGTCTGAGGGCTTTCCAGTAAATCACAATGCTAATTATCCTTTGAGGGAATATAATCAGGGGAATTTACCTTCTGCACATGACAAAATCTCCATTGATTACCGCCTCAGACTGTGAACATGTAAAACAGTCACACAATAAGGCCTGCTTTAGAAAAATCTTATATACGTTAGTCTTCTTCTCTAAAACAGTCTGCTATTTACCCTATGAACTGTTTGTCATAAATGATCCTTTAAAACAGTCAAAGTTATCTTGACTGTAATATTTTGAAACGTTTCTACAAATCTTCCCTGCTACTAGTACATGGCTTATAGCTTTTCAGTTCTTTAAAAGGATACTGTCATGGGAAAAAAATTTTTTCAAAATGAATCAGTTAATAGTGCTGCTCCAGCAGAATTCTGCACTGAAATCCATTTCTCAAAAGAGCAAACAGATTTTTTTATATTCAATTTTGAAATCTGACATGGAGCTAGACATATTGTCAATTTCCCAGCTGCCCCCAGTCATGTGACTTGTGCTCTGATAAACTTCAATCACTCTTTACTGCTGTACTGCAAGTTGGAGTGATATCACCCCCTCCCTCCCCTCCCCCCAGCAGCCAAACAAAAGAACAATGGGAAGGTAACCAGATAACAGCTCCCTAACACAAGATAACAGCTGCCTGGTAGATCTAAGAACAACACTCGGTAGTAAAAACCCATGTCCCACTGAGACACATTCAGTTACATTGAGAAGGAAAAACAGCAGCCTGCCAGAAAGCATTTCTCTCCTAAAGTGCAGGCACAAGTCACATGACCAGGGGCAGCTGGGAAACTGACTAAATGTCTAGCCCCATGTCAGTTTTTAAAATTGAATATAAAAAAATCTGTTTATCCTTTTGAGAAATGGATTTCAGTGCAGAATTCTGCTGGAGTAGCACTATTAACTGATGCGTTTTGAAAAAAACATGTTTTCCGATGACAGGATGCTTTTAACTTTGCTACACTACTTGCTCCAAACCAGTGTCCCGGCAGTCTTGTGTTCTCAACTGCTTACTTAATAACAACTATTTCTTTTTTTCCAGGATGAGCTGATTGGGGGAGTCACTCCTGAACAACACTGATTGTTTCAGTTCCCATGAAGACAGAACAGTAATAAAGGAGATAGGAATGCAGGAACGTGAAAGGCAACCAGTGCTTCAGGCTGGTTTAGTAAGAAATGAAACTAGAAACTGCACAGAGAGCCCAATGAGGGAACGGCTTGTTTATCTCATACGTCAGCAGCCTCCCATGGAAACTGTGCTTCAGTCCTGTAAAGAACACAGACACATGACAAAACAAAAAGACAAAATATGAAGAAGAAACTGCTAAATATATTAATTTTGTAATTTCTTGAAGTGCATGTATGAAGCTAAGTTACTTGTTCCTCTTTTTATTCATTAGATAAGCATTCCGTTGTGATATCTCTTATTTTTAAGAATCAAAACAGTTTTGCTGTTGAATTGAAGCAGCTCCCTGCACCTTGTGCCCATATGTCAGGATCCAACAGACTTCCCTTATTTAGAGAATGATTCTGATTCCATACAGACACTCTATGGTAGAGAAACGACACCTCTCATAGAGTATGAGATGATGCAGACAGAGCTGATTTACAAACTGTAAAGAATTCATTAGAGAAATAAGGTTGGTTTTCATTTGAAGGTTCATCTCTTTGCACAGAAGGTGCATTTCTTTGGAGCTGAATTGCAGTGTGGGCAGTGAGTAGCACGTGTTCATGTCATTGGATGCTCCCAAACTTGAGATGGGGAGGACCGGTTGTTGGAAGATGCATAGGAGCCCTGAGGGGTCATTTATTACACATGAGACAGTGCAGAAAACAGACAGAAACAATAGTGTTATCTGTATTTTTCCATTAAACCTATGGATGAGAGTTTAAAAGGAGCGCAAGAACCTGCACATTTTCAGGTGAATAGCATTCAACATCTCTGTATCCATGAGAAAAGACAAGGGAATGTGCAGGGAGTCCTCTCCGCTGTCCCCTAACATTCATGTCCTTCAGATGTACAAAATAGGGACCACTGTCCTCAATGCTACCCTCTATGCTACCTCTATGCTCTGCTCGCTCTACCCTTTTGGCTGATTAAAGATCCCAACTGGATCATCTCAGTAGTTTTATAACTGCCTTAATCAAAGCTATCAACATTTGTGGCAAAACATGTATCTACTATTATGATGCAAATCTGGGAAAATGCTGCCTTATGGGATTAAAAAAATTTACATTTCTATCTGAATCTAGTACTCAAATATCCAATTTCCCATTTTTTTGATTTCCAAATAGCTATAAGTTCTCTAGCAGCAGCAACAAAAAAAGCTGTGTAATGTCACATTTATTACAGTTTCACTTACAGGAAAGTAATAAACCTGGGAGAGTCATTTAAAGACAGGGAGATAAAGGTGGTTGTCATCTCAGAGATCAAAGATAAATGGGATTTGACAAAGGTTGCATACGCACCTTGCCAGAATATGTGGAATAGCAATATAAGAATTGATTTGGCATTTATTTAAAGGGATACTGTCATGGGAAAAAATTTTTTTTCAAAATGAATCAGTTAATAGTGCTGCTCCAGCAGAATTCTGCACTGAAATCCATTTCTAAAAAGAGCAAACAGATTTTTTTATATTCAATTTTGAAATCTGACATGGGCCTAGACATATTGTCAATTTCCCAGCTGCCCCTGGTCATGTGACTTGTGCCTGCACTTTAGGAGAGAAATGCTTTCTGGCAGGCTGCTTTTTTTCCTTCTCAATGTAACTGAATGTGTCTCATTGGGACACGGATTTTTACTATTGAGTGTTGAGTGTTGATCTACCAGGCAGCTGTTATCTTGTGTTAGGGAGCTGTTATCTGGTTACCTTCCCATTGTTCTTTTGTTTGGCTGCTGGGGGGAAAAGGGAGGGGGTGATATGAAAAAGAGTGATTGAAGTTTATCAGAGCACAAGTCACATGACTTGGGGCAGCTGGGAAATTGACAAAATGTCTAGCCCCATGTCAGATTTCAAAATTGAATATAAAAAAATCTGTTTGCTCTTTTGAGAAATGGATTTCAGTGCAGAATTCTGCTGTAGCAGCACTATTAACTGATTCATTTTGCTAAAAAAAATTTTTCCCATGACAGTATCAGTTTAAGTCTCATCATTGAAATTTTTTTGAGCTGGGGGGAAAAAGTTTTGACGGTATTATCCTTGACACTTTTTTCAGGCTTTCCAGCAGATCACTATGCTAATTATCCTTTGGGTGAATATAATCAGGGGAATTTACCCTCTGCACATGATGGAAAATTAGAAGAACCAGGTCAAAATATTTCTCTCTTCAAACTCTCCATTGAATACCACCTCAGACTGTGAACATGTATAAAATTCAGTCACACAATAAGGCACTTGTTATGATGAAAGTTCTACATATCGGCCATGTTTGAAATTATTACAAGTGTCATAATTACTACAAGTGTCATTATTACTTCACAAGTCATTATTACTTCACGTGTCATAATACTATAAGGCACCTATAAGGTGCCAGATCGAAAAGTCACTAAGCTATTGATGTTGGTATCATATCATTTGTATTGTATTGTGCATTATACTTTACTTCTTAGGTGTTGTTTTATTATCACTGGCATGTGCAGAAAGATTACACACCTATGGAGACTTGCAAGGCACTCCACTGAATTATTACAACTAGTTACTGTAGGTTAGAGGTAGTGATGGGCATGAATTTGCGCCGAATTTGCGCGATTCGCCGCCAGCAAATAAATTCACGAAACACCTGCGAAAAATATACACCGTCGTCGGAAAAAACGGACGCTGGTGTCAAAAAAAGGGCGTCCGCGTCAAAAATGAGACGCCGGTGCCATTTTGCAAATTCGCCCATCACTAGTTAGAGGTTGTGAACAACCTAAATTGCAAGCTTGACTGACCACTTGTGGGTTAATATATGTTTGCTCTTGATATGGGCAGTTTCAGGGCCTGAAGGACTTGCACTGGATTTAGAATTTGGGTTAAACTACTTGCCTTTGTGCTGAAGCCACGTCGTCTATGGACTGGTATGATCCAAGAAACAAAAGGCGTGTGGTGGTTCTCTTGTCATTGGGTTTTGATAATTTGGGTTCTGTACACGTGAGAAAGGTCATGTTGTTCCAAAATATTTAGGGATTGTATACACCTGCATCAGGGAGCAAAGATCTAGACTAATGAAAATGCTCAGTGCTGCTACTAAGCTTTGCTGAATACTATCACTAGAGATGTCGCGAACTGTTCGCCGGCGAACTTGTTCGCGCGAACATCGGGTGTTCGCGCTCGCCGGAAGTTCGCGAACGTCGCGCGACGTTCGCCATTTTGGGTTCGCCGTTGTTGGCGCTTTTTTTTGCCCTCTCACCCCAGACCAGCAGGTACATGGCAGCCAATCAGGAAGCTCTCCCCTGGACCACTCCCCTTCCCTATAAAAACCGAAGCCCTGCAGCGTTTTTTCACTCTGCCTGTGTGTGCTGAAGAGATAGTGTAGGGAGAGAGCTGCTGCCTGTTAGTGATTTCAGGGACAGTTGAAAGTTTGCTGGCTAGTAATCGTTTTGATACTGCTCTGTTATTGGAGGGACAGAAGTCTGCAGGGGTTTGAGGGACATTTAAGCTTAGGTAGCTTTGCTGGCTAGTAATCTACCTTCTACTGCAGTGCTCTGTATGTAGCTGCAGTGGGCAGCTGTCCTGCTTCTGATCTCATCTGCTGACTGCTGCAATAACAGTAGTCCTTGTAAGGACTGCTTTTATTTATTTTTTTGTTGTTTTACTACTACTACTACTATAAGAGCCCAGTGCTATTAGTCTAGCAGTGTTGGGGAGTGGGACTGGTGTGCTAATCTGCTGCTCCTAGTAGTTCAGCAGCACCAACTTTAATTTTTTTTTTTTAATATTCATTTTTTTTTTATTTTACTTTTTTTTATTTTACTACCGCTGTAGTAGTGTATAAGTTGACCTTTTAGGCATTATTTGCCCTGTAGGCATTATTTGCACACTGTTTTCTTCAACCCGCCATCTAGCTGTGTGACCTTGTTCACATTCTGTCTAAATATCCATAATATTACCGTCTCCAGAAAAAACACCGGAGTGACTTTTTTCAAGCAGCCATAATATATTTTACGTAATCCGTATCCACCGCTGTAGTAGTGTATACGTTGACCTTGTAGGCATTATTTGCACAGTGTTTTCTTCAACCCGCCATCTAGCTGTGTGAGCTTGTTCACATTTTGTCTAAATATTGATAATATTATCGTCTCTAGAAAAACCACTTGAGTTACTTTTTTTCAAGCAGCATTCATATATTTTACGTAATCCGTATCCACCGCTGTAGTAGTGTATACGTTGACCTTGTAGGCATTATTTGCACACTGTTTTCTTCAACCCGCCATCTAGCTGTGTGACCTTGTTCACATTCTGTCTAAATATCCATAATATTACCGTCTCCAGAAAAAACACCGGAGTGACTTTTTTCAAGCAGCATTCATATATTTTACGTAATCCGTATCCACCGCTGTAGTAGTGTATACGTTGACCTTGTAGGCATTATTTGCACACTGTTTTCTTCAACCCGCCATCTAGCTGTGTGACCTTGTTCACATTCTGTCTAAATATCCATAATATTACCGTCTCCAGAAAAAACACCGGAGTGACTTTTTTCAAGCAGCATTCATATATTTTACGTAATCCGTATCCACCGCTGTAGTAGTGTATACGTTGACCTTGTAGGCATTATTTGCACACTGTTTTCTTCAACCCGCCATCTAGCTGTGTGACCTTGTTCACATTCTGTCTAAATATCCATAATATTACCGTCTCCAGAAAAAACACCGGAGTGACTTTTTTCAAGCAGCCATAATATATTTTACGTAATCCGTATCCACCGCTGTAGTAGTGTATACGTTGACCTTGTAGGCATTATTTGCACACTGTTTTCTTCAACCCGCCATCTAGCTGTGTGACCTTGTTCACATTCTGTCTAAATATCCATAATATTACCGTCTCCAGAAAAAACACCGGAGTGACTTTTTTCAAGCAGCCATAATATATTTTACGTAATCCGTATCCACCGCTGTAGTAGTGTATACGTTGACCTTGTAGGCATTATTTGCACACTGTTTTCTTCAACCCGCCATCTAGCTGTGTGACCTTGTTCACATTCTGTCTAAATATCCATAATATTACCGTCTCCAGAAAAAACACCGGAGTGACTTTTTTCAAGCAGCATTCATATATTTTACGTAATCCGTATCCACCGCTGTAGTAGTGTATACGTTGACCTTGTAGGCATTATTTGCACACTGTTTTCTTCAACCCGCCATCTAGCTGTGTGACCTTGTTCACATTCTGTCTAAATATCCATAATATTACCGTCTCCAGAAAAAACACCGGAGTGACTTTTTTCAAGCAGCATTCATATATTTTACGTAATCCGTATCCACCGCTGTAGTAGTGTATACGTTGACCTTGTAGGCATTATTTGCACACTGTTTTCTTCAACCCGCCATCTAGCTGTGTGAGCTTGTTCACATTTTGTCTAAATATTGATAATATTATCGTCTCTAGAAAAACCACTTGAGTTACTTTTTTTCAAGCAGCATTCATATATTTTACGTAATCCGTATCCACCGCTGTAGTAGTGTATACGTTGACCTTGTAGGCATTATTTGCACACTGTTTTCTTCAACCCGCCATCTAGCTGTGTGAGCTTGTTCACATTTTGTCTAAATATTGATAATATTATCGTCTCTAGAAAAACCACTTGAGTTACTTTTTTTCAAGCAGCATTCATATATTTTACGTAATCCGTATCCACCGCTGTAGTAGTGTATACGTTGACCTTGTAGGCATTATTTGCACACTGTTTTCTTCAACCCGCCATCTAGCTGTGTGAGCTTGTTCACATTTTGTCTAAATATTGATAATATTATCGTCTCTAGAAAAACCACTTGAGTTACTTTTTTTCAAGCAGCATTCATATATTTTACGTAATCCGTATCCACCGCTGTAGTAGTGTATACGTTGACCTTGTAGGCATTATTTGCACACTGTTTTCTTCAACCCGCCATCTAGCTGTGTGACCTTGTTCACATTCTGTCTAAATATCCATAATATTACCGTCTCCAGAAAAAACACCGGAGTGACTTTTTTCAAGCAGCCATAATATATTTTACGTAATCCGTATCCACCGCTGTAGTAGTGTATACGTTGACCTTGTAGGCATTATTTGCACAGTGTTTTCTTCAACCCGCCATCTAGCTGTGTGAGCTTGTTCACATTTTGTCTAAATATTGATAATATTATCGTCTCTAGAAAAACCACTTGAGTTACTTTTTTTCAAGCAGCATTCATATATTTTACGTAATCCGTATCCACCGCTGTAGTAGTGTATACGTTGACCTTGTAGGCATTATTTGCACACTGTTTTCTTCAACCCGCCATCTAGCTGTGTGACCTTGTTCACATTCTGTCTAAATATCCATAATATTACCGTCTCCAGAAAAAACACCGGAGTGACTTTTTTCAAGCAGCCATAATATATTTTACGTAATCCGTATCCACCGCTGTAGTAGTGTATACGTTGACCTTGTAGGCATTATTTGCACAGTGTTTTCTTCAACCCGCCATCTAGCTGTGTGAGCTTGTTCACATTTTGTCTAAATATTGATAATATTATCGTCTCTAGAAAAACCACTTGAGTTACTTTTTTTCAAGCAGCATTCATATATTTTACGTAATCCGTATCCACCGCTGTAGTAGTGTATACGTTGACCTTGTAGGCATTATTTGCACACTGTTTTCTTCAACCCGCCATCTAGCTGTGTGAGCTTGTTCACATTTTGTCTAAATATTGATAATATTATCGTCTCTAGAAAAACCACTTGAGTTACTTTTTTCAAGCAGCATTCATATATTTTACGTAATCCGTATCCACCGCTGTAGTAGTGTATACGTTGACCTTGTAGGCATTATTTGCACACTGTTTTCTTCAAACTGCCATCTAGCTGTGTGTATTATCGTTTCCAGAAAAACCAACTGAGTTTTTGTTGTTGTTGTTTTTTTAAAAATAATGCCAGGCAAAGGCAGGCCGCCACGCAGAGGCCGTGCTAGGGGCCGTGCTGCTATGCAATCCTGTGGCCCTAGCAAATTGCCCAGTTTTAAAAAGCCAATGACCCTGAACTCCCAAAATGCTGAAGAGGTAGTTGACTGGCTTACACAGCACACCCCATCCTCTACCGTTTCTAACTTTACCACAACATCCTCCTCATCCTCCACTGCTATGGCCACCCCACGTAACACTTCCTCCACCACCGGTGCCCCTTCTTCACTGGAGTCAGAGGAGTTATTTTCCCATGAGTTTCTTGAACTGAGTAATGCGCAACCATTATTGCCAGAAGAAGATGAAGGAGATGAGGACCTTACACCAGATTTAATTCTGGCAGAGAACACGATAGAGATGGACATAATGAGTGATGAGGAGGAGGTCCCCGCTGCTGCTTCCTTCTGTGATGTGTCAGAAGAAATTGATGCATCTGAGGAGAATGATGATGAGGAGATTGATGTTTTGTGGGTGCCTAGTAGAAGAGAGCAAGAGGAGGGTAGTTCAGATGGAGAGACGGAGAGTCAGAGAGGCAGTAGGAGAATAAGACTTAGAAGAAGCAGGGAGGACAGCCCGCAGGGATCAGTAGGGCAACAACATGTATCGGCACCTGTGTTCAGCCGGCCAACGCACCCGCCATTGCCGCCAATGCCGCCAACTTCTACTGTTACCGCCAGATCGCACACTTCCAAAAAGTCAGCAGTGTGGGATTTTTTTAATGTGTGTGCCTCTGACAAAAGCATTGTAATTTGCAATGAGTGCAGTCAGAAACTGAGCCTTGGTAAGCCCAACAGCCACATAGGTACAACTTCTATGCGAAGGCACATGAGCGGCAAGCACAAAGCACTTTGGGAGCAACACCTCAAAGGCAACAGGCAAACTAAAAGCCACACTCCTTCTGGTCCAGCATCTTACTGCTCTACCTCTGCTCTCCTTGACCCGTCTGAACCACCCTCCACTCCGCCTTCCACCTTGACCACCTGTTCCCATTCCCAGTCATCTGCCACCAGCCAAGTTTCTGTGAAGGCCATGTTTGAGCGTAAGAAGCCAATGTCTGACTGTCACCCCCTTGCCCGGCGTCTGACAGCTGGCTTGTCTGCACTCTTAGCCCGCCAGCTTTTACCATACCAGCTGGTGGACTCTGAGGCCTTCCGCAAATTTGTAGCAATTGGGACACCGCAGTGGAAGGTACCCAGCCGCAATTTTTTTTCTAAAAAGGGAATACCACACCTGTACCAACATGTGCAGAGCCAAGTTACCGCATCTCTGTCACTTAGTGTTGGGCCAAAGGTCCATATGACTACTGACGCATGGTCCTCCAAGCATGGTCAGGGCAGGTATGTCACCTACACTGCCCACTGGGTGAACTTGGTAATGGCTGGGAAGCAGGGAATGGGTAGCTCAACAACAACAGTGGAGTTGGTGTCACCGCCACGGATTGCACGCGGTTCTGCCACCACCTCTACTCCTCCATCGCTCTCTACCTCGTCTTCTTCTTCTTCTTACTCTGCTGCTGGGTCCTCCTTCTCCGCCTCCACACCTGTGCACCCCCAGCTCCCCCTAGGCTATTCGACGTGCCAGGTACGCCGTTGTCACGCTGTCTTGGGGATGACGTGCCTGGAAAGCAAAAACCATACCGGATCTGTACTCCTGTCATCTCTGCAGTCACAGGCCGATCGGTGGCTGACCCCACACCAACTGCAGATCGGAAAAGTGGTGTGTGACAATGGAAGCAATCTGTTGGCAGCGTTGAGACTAGGCAATTTAACACATGTGCCCTGCATGGCACATGTGTTAAATTTAATAGTCCAACGTTTTGTCTCCAAGTACCCAGGATTCCAGGACGTTCTCACCCAGTCCAGAAAGGTGTCGGCCCATTTCAGACGTTCCTACACAGCCATGGCACGCCTTGCTGACATTCAGCAGCGCTACAACATGCCAGTCAGGCGTTTGATTTCTGACAGCCAGACTCGCTGGAATTCAACGCTCCTTATGTTGGAACGTCTGCTGCAACAACAAAGGGCCGTCAACGAGTACCTTTTTGAACTGGGTGGTAGGACTGGATCTGCAGAGCTGGGGATTTTTTTCCCCCGTTACTGGGTGCTTATGCGCGATGCCTGCAGGCTCATGCGACCTTTTGAAGAGGTGACAAATATGGTCAGTCGCACCGAAGGCACCATCAGCGACCTAATACCCTTCGCTTTCTTCCTGGAGCGTGCCGTGTGACGAGTGACAGATGAGGCTGTAGACCAGCGTGACGAGGAGCTGGAAGCGCACGATTTCTGGTCGGAATCACCAGAACGAACCCAGGCACCTGCTGCAACGCAGGGAGAGGTGCCAGAAGTGGAGTCAGAGGAGGAAGGTGGCTTTGTGGAGGAGGAGGAGGAGGACCAACAGGAGCAGGCTTCCCAGGGGGCTAGTGGTGACCTTTTGGGGACCCCTGGTCTTGTACGTGGCTGGGGGGAGGAGACCGTGGATGATGCAGTCCTTGATAATGAGGAAGCGGAGATGGATAGCTCTGCATCCAACCTTGTGAGAATGGGGTCTTTCATGCTGTCATGCCTGTTGAAGGACCCCCGTATCAAGAGGCTTAAGGAGAAGGACCTGTACTGGGTCGCAACGCTACTAGACCCTCGGTACAAGCATAAAGTGTCAGAAATGTTACCAACATACCACAAGTCCGAAAAGATGCGGCATTTACAAACCAGCCTGCAAAACATGTTGTACAATGCTTTTAAGGGTGATGTCACTTCAGGAACTCATCAACATTCCAGGGGCAGAGGTGCCAGTAATCCTGCCACGAGCACACCTGCAAGGACAAAGCCCTTTGGCCAGTCTGTAACGTCAGACATGCAAATGTTTTTCTGTCCAAGGCAGCGCCACAACCCTTCTGGATCCACCCTCAAAGAACGCCTCGACCGGCAGGTAGCGGACTACCTGGCATTAACTGCAGATATCGACACTCTGAGGAGCGATGAACCCCTGGACTACTGGGTGCGCAGGCTTGATCTGTGGCCAGAGCTGTCACAATTTGCCATGAACCTCTTGTCTTGCCCAGCCTCAAGTGTGCTCTCAGAAAGGACCTTCAGTGCAGCAGGAGGGATTGTAACTGAGAAGAGAACTCGCCTAGGTCACAAAAGTGTCGATTACCTGACCTTTATTAAAATGAATGAGGGGTGGATCTCGGAGGGTTACTGCACGCCGGAAGACTTGTTCTGACTTCTATGCAGCTGTCCTTCTCTTCAAGCCTCATGACTCCACACACAGCTGTCCTTTAGCGTCCTCCTCCTCCCTCCGCCACCGTTACAAACTAGGGTGCAAACCCTACTGGTTTAATTTTTTCTGGCCTCTGTGCTTCAGTGGCTGCAACCAAAAAAACTGGGCAAACAATGTCTACAAGGTCAACGTATGGCAAAAAATGACTATTTTCAGCATTTATATGGCATAATTTTTCTGGCCTCTGTGCTTCAGTGGCTGCAACCAAAAATATTTATATTTTCAGCATTTATATGGCATAATTTTTCTGGCCTCTGTGCTTCAGTGGCTGCAACCAAAAAAATGCATATTTTCAGCATTTATATGGCATAATTTTTCTGGCAACTGTGCTTCAGTGGCTGCGACCAAAAAAATGACTATTTTCAGCATTTATATGGCATATTTTTTCTGGCCTCTGTGCTTCAATGGCTGCGGCCAAAAAAACTGGGCAAACAATGCCTACAAGGTCAACGACGTTGACCTTGTAGGCATTGTTTGCCCAGTTTTTTTGGCCGCAGCCACTGAAGCACAGAGGCCAGAAAAAATATGCCATATAAATGCTGAAAATAGTCATTTTTTGCCATACGTTGACTCAACGTATATGGCAAAAAATTACTATTTTCAGCATTTATATGGCATATTTTTTCTGGCAACTGTGCTTCAGTGGCTGCGACCAAAAAAACTGGGCAAACAATGCCTACAAGGTCAACGTATGGCAAAAAATGACTATTTTCAGCATTTATATGGCATATTTTTTCTGGCAACTGTGCTTCAGTGGCTGCAACCAAAAAAACTGGGCAAACAATGTCTACAAGGTCAACGTATGGCGAAAAATTACTATTTTCAGCATTTATATGGCATATTTTTTATGGCAACTGTGCTTCAGTGGCTGCGTCCAAAAAAACTGGGCAAACAATGCCTACAAGGTCAACGTATGGCAGTTGTTTAAAGAGAACAGTAGATTACTAGCCAGCAAAGCTACCTAAGCTAAAATGTCCCTCAAATCCCTGCAGACTTCTGTCCCTCCAATACAGAGCAGTATCAAGCAGATTACTAGCCAGCAAACTTACTATCATCTGTCCCTGAAATCACTAACAGCTCTCCCCCTACACTATCTCTTCCAAGCACACACAGGCAGATTTTTCAGATACATTTTTGCCCTTGATCCCCCTCTGGCATGCCACTGTCCAGGTCGTTGCACCCTTTAAACAACTTTAAAATCATTTTTCTGGCCAGAAATGTCTTTTCTAGATGTTAAAGTTCGCCTTCCCATTGAAGTCTATGGGGTTCGCGAACCGTTCGCGAACCGCTCGCATTTTTGCGCAAGTTCGCGAATATGTTCGCGAACTTTTTTTCCGACGTTCGCTACATCCCTAACTATCACCTCATAGATAAGAATATGGTTCGACTACTCAGTGTAGTTGAACACAGTATGATGATCTGACACGTTGATCTGCTTTTTCAAAAACCTTTTCTTACTAACAGGAATATGCTGCTAATAATCAGGTAAATTCTGAGAAATGGGCAAAATACCAAACTGCTCAACCTACTTCAGTATTGACTTTCATAATAATTAATAAATCAGGACCATGTCTTGCAGGTTAATTAAATGGCATTTGTAGTTTAGTACTACATCCAGGCTTTGTTTGCTTTTGTACCTGATGTTCATAATATATGTGCTGAGACCAGAGTACCTAGGATCAATGTATTGCTTTAGATGGTGGACTGAGAACATGGCTCTGTGTATTATCTATTCATAATACACAAGAGCCATGAATATCCCTTAAATGATATCCTTATAAATGTCATAATTATAACTGGTGCTTAGTGGGGTCATTTGTGTCACATGACTCACAGAAATGTGTGTATTTTAATAAATAATGTAACCCCTGCTGTAAAATATCAAGAATTTAGAAGTTGCCTTTGGCCTTGGCATTCTATATGGTCCTGGAACTTCTGGGAAACTTTAAGGAGGTCATTTACTAACAATCAAATTTCAAATTTTTCCACGAATCTCTAAAAATTTGTGGTTTTCTATTTTTTATTAAAAAAGCTCTAAACATTTGTGATTTACGAAGTGTAAAAACCACTAAAACCAACAAGTAAAAGTTCTCGAGGTTCGATAGACATCAGTGGGAGCTGCTCTGATTTTTTTGGACTGCTTTAAATCAATTTGGACTTTTAGAAGTTTTCGTGTGTTTTTTTCCTAGGAATTGTCTGAAAAATTTGATTTTTTTTAGGTTTTTAAGTTATTTGTATATTTTAGCAGAGAGTTCAGCATAATGCATACTTTTTTTTATTCCGATTTTTTAATAAATCTCATGAGTTTTAGAGTTTGTGAGTTTAGTCATAGTTTCAAAAACCACTAAAACCTCAAAAATTAAACTGTCGATAAATAGGCCCCTTAATATCCTTATATTTTACAAAAGGGCGGATATTATTCACTATAATATGTATATCCACATTTTTTCTTTAACCAAACTGTGACACTGAAACTTAAGTCCCCTCTTCACTATGGAAATGCCAAACCAGTAGTGATGGGCGAATTTGCACCGTTTCGATTCGCCGGAAAAAAACGGCAAAAAAATCGGCGCCGGCGTCTCGTTTTTTTCAGACGAATTTTCGCGAGTTTCGTGAATTTATTCGCTGGCGGCGAATCGCTCAAATTCGCCGTGAATTTGCGCCTGGCGAATAAATTCACCCATCACTACAAACCAGTAATTTGAGGTCGAATAAAGACATACCCGTATATAGTACAGGATTTAATGTCTTTAACGACATTAAATTTGCACTTAGTGATAAAGTTTCAGTATTGTGCAATTTCTTAATTAGAAATGTGCAGCACTGACTACGACAGATAAATGACAAAATGTATAAAAAATCGACAAGAATAATTTACAATAGCTTTTAATTACTAAATTAGAACATTTAGATGAGAACAAATTTACATAATTTGTAATACCTTACTTAGGGGGTTATTTATCAAAGTTCGATTTTATCTCAACATTTTCTTCTACAAAATTCCATCAAATGCATTCGGGTTTTTACACTTATTTATTATTATATTTTCCCAAAAATTAGCTTTGCGAGAAAAACGATTTCTTATGATTTTTCCCCGAAAACTTCGGGGTATTGCACGAAACCCAGCGCACATCAAAAAATCATTGGGACTTCTCCCATTGACTTATATGCAACCTAGACAGGTCTGAGATGCCGGATTTTCTGATTCAGACTTTTTTATCCTCAGGGTTTAATAAATTCCAAAAAATTCAGAGTCAGATTTTATATCACAAATTTTTTGGCATTTTTGCATTCGGAGTTTAGTAAATATCCCCCTAATATCCACCCAGTCAGATTTACTGTGTGATAGTATTTATTTTAACACTGGATAGAACACAATAATTTGTGCTATTACATGGCTAAAATTGCATTATTTTTTTATATTCTCATTATCCATAGTTTCATTCAAAGGATGTGCCAGAGACCTATACAAGCTTAACAAGACATTTTACTCATGCAATGTAATACACTCAAATAATCCTTATTATCTGGATCCAGTTCCAGTGCTTTCTCATAGTAATCAGTTGCTTGTTTAAATTCTCTCTCCTGCTGATAAATGAACCCTAACAGTCTAAATCCAGTTGCATCTGATGGGTGTTTTGTTACTTTTTGTTCAGCCAACTCTTCCAAATTATTTCTGGAATAAGATCTAACCTTTGTTTTATTTGTTATAAGTTATACTTCCTTGTAATCCCGTATGGCTTCAGCTTCACACCTAATTTTATATTGCTTAAAAAGTGCATAACCAAGTGAATCTCTTGTTTGTCTTCACATGTTAGATTTTCCAGATTTAGCAGTTTTTGAAATGTATCTTCAGCTTGACTAAACCGATATTCTCTGCCATACATGTTTGCCAAATGAATTTATGCATCAACAAATATTTTTTTCAAATGTGAGAACTTTTTCAAAATGAATTGTAGCCAAAGAAGCCAGCTCACGTTTGTCTCTTGAATTGGTGGGCTGGAACCATGACCCTTGCAGATTGGATTAATATTTTCATCTTCTGTTCATAACAAAGTCCAATCTGGTAGTGAAGAGAACATGAAGTGGGAGTTTACGGTATATTTATAGTAGAAATCTAGTAAGGCATAAAGTATAATAGAATATGCCCAGGGAAGCAGATCTATATTTAAAATCCAGCGGATGCCTTTCAAAGACATAGAGGTCCACTGTTAGCATCACATTACTTTACTTACATGATAAACATTTTCCATTACTCGCTCAGCTTTACACAGAGCTTTAGTGCCACCCACACTGCTCAAGCCATTATTCATATTTTCTGAAATGGTTTCTTGTACCTTGTGGTTGAGTTGTACCCACAGGGTCGGACTGGGGGGCCCGGGGCCCACCGGGACTGCTGTCCAGGGGCCCCCCTCCGGCCCCCCGCAGCCCTACAAAATTGCGTCTGCCCAGCAACACCGCCACTCGGCGCATGCGCAACAGCGCCGTTTGACGCGCATGCGCAACAGCGCCGTTCGCCGCGCATGCGCAGGCGGGGCTGCGCATCGCCGGAAAATTTTTTTTTTCCCGTGATTGGAAATATTTAGAGACGGGTTCTGGCCCGGCGGGGGCCCACGAGGGTCGGGGCCCACCGGGTTTTTTCCCGGTTTCCCGCCGGGCCAGTCCGACACTGTGTACCCATACAGCACTGACTTGGGTTCTGGCGAGTGTAACTGATTTAAGGTAGAGAATTTTGCAGCCTGGTAAATTATTTTTTTTTCTTTTTAAGATTTTACATAAAGGATCGTATAATGCAGCAGTGGACTGGTGGTCATTCGGCATCACCATCTGCGACCTGGCCACTGTATGGGGTGCCGTTTGTCCCCAATACATTCTGTATACAAAACTATCCCTAATACACAGAATGAATATCTCTCATGTTATATAAGTATTTGTGACCATACACAGAGAAAAAAATATACAAAAGACTTATTTCTATTAAAGAATGAGAACAAAATCTGGTTAGTGCACAAAAGGATGTCATTATATCACAAACTCCATTCTGTACAGTTTAACAAGCAATCTGTCTCACAAATGTATAACCTCCATGTAACGGAAGCACTTATGTGCAGAGTTACTTACAGAATGAATTATGTAAAAACAAAGTTGGACATAATATATAATAGTGTAACTAACTAGTGCTTGTCAAGCTAGATTTGACTGACAAAATAGATATCTGTGACAGAAAGCAAGATTTTATAGTACAGGATTCATTCTTTCCACAAAATGACAGTTTTGTTTCAAAAAACAGATAAAATAACCATTCTGTGAAGCAACACTATTAGTCACATTCCTGAACCAATAAGAACAAAGCTTATTGCCATATACAAACAAGATGAGAAGTTGCCAGCTCTGCTCCACATGGCTAAGCCAAAGTATGTGGCCTGCTATAGAGGGCGCCCTCTAATGTCCCCTGTGCTGCATAGTAATAAACATGAACAAACCTTTCCTAAAAGAGCTGCTGTTAAACACTACAGGTTCCTAAATGGAAGTTTTTACAAATGGCTGAGAAATATAATGCTGCACTTATAATGATTGAAGAGAAAGAAAAGTATGCAAAACATAAATATGATCATTTTAGGTGATATGGCTATTCTTATTGTAGTAACCTGCTTGTGTGGCCATTTTGATTAAGGGCATTCCTGCTGTTTTGCCATTATCTTATGACTCACTCCTGTTCCTCTTCCTGTCTAAGCTGAGAGCAATAATGGGACAGGCCACACCCACTTGCCATTTTGTATTAAATGTACCACAAGTTACTGTGCTTGTCTGGCTGCTTTGCCTGACTCTCAGAGACAGTTATAAGTTTTGTATATGATAGTTAGACTCCAATGTCTCCTCCTAGCTGTAATCTTGCACCAATTAGCTTGTAGTAGTCTCTTAATAATGTGCTTAGCTATAGTTCAACTACTACATAATAGCTTTAGCCAGAGACTTGGGACTGATCATGTGCACAGTCATGTGTATAGTATGATGTGTAGGTTATATGAACAGCCACTCCTGAGTACTGTGTGTAAACAAAAGGCTTCAGGACTTCAACTTCACCTCCTTTCGTGAATTCGGGTCTTTTCGCCGATTCGGGACTTCAGCTTCGTCTTTTCGGCACTTCCGCATTCGGTAATATGTGAAATGGCCGCATGGCTCGGGCGCTCGTAAAGGGGACCCGGCTCTTTGAAAAATGCAGCTCTTCTGGGCCCCCCTTCAGGCCCGGAACACTTGTCCCCCCTGTCCCCCCCCCCTGCTGGCGGCCCTGGACATGCATGTGACATGGGCGCAGTTGTGCTCTCTGCTCTAGTGTTGTGCCCCCATTGACCCACTCTGATGTGAAAGGGTTAAGCACTGGGCAGGTAAGGGGATGGCATCATTAGAGTCTTTTGTTATAAATAAATATAAAGCTTGTTGCTTCTATATAAATAGATTATGATCCCCTAAAATTGCCCCTGCCTAAATGACCCCCTTTTGTTTACACACAGTACTCAGGAGTGGCTGCTCATATAACCTACACATCATACTATACAGAATGCGTGGTCATACCTCCCAACATTTTGGAAGTAAAAAGAGGGACAAAACATTTTTTATCATGTAGCGCGGCAAATTTTTTTTGACCACACCCATAATTACCATGTTCATTTTACAAAGTTTGCAGGTTATAAAAGTTTGAAAATATTTCTCCTTATCTAAACTGTTAAAATTACTTATTTTCTTATCTCAAAATTGTTACAAAGTATCTTAGTTGCACCTGTTAGCTGTACTGGCCTCTCTGCCAAAAGCCAATTAAGTTAGACATTTTGGACACAATAAAGATCTTTACACTGAATTGGTGCCTGCTGGAAGTCTGCGTTCATTGAGTGCCTGCTCCTTTAAACATTTCGGTTCATCCGCCCCCTATGCTGAGGGCTCAGGGCAGTGCACCTGGGCCACTTCCCTTACGTGGTGAGTAATTTGTTTACCACATTAAAGTACCCATACTACAGATGACTTCTTTTTCTGGCTGTTCAGTGTAGAGAAAAGAGGGACTTTCCAGTACAAATGAGGGACTGCAGGCTGAGCTGTTAAAAGAGGGACTGTCCCTCTGAAAAAGGGACAGTTGGGAGGTATGTGTGCACATGATCAGTCCCAAGTCTCTGGCTAAAGCTATTATGTAGTAGTTGAACTATAGCTAAGCACATTATTAAGAGACTACTACAAGCTAATTGGTGCAAGATTACAGCTAGGAGGAGACATTGGAGTCTAACTATCATATACAAAACTTATAACTGTCTCTGAGAGTCAGGCAAAGCAGCCAGACAAGCACAGTAACTTCTGGTACATGTAATACAACATAGAAAGTGGGTGTGGCCTGTCCCATTATTGCTCTCAGCTTAGACAGGAAGAGGAACAGGAGTGAGTCATGAGATAATGGCAAAACAGCAGGAATGCCCTTAATCAAAATGGCCACACAAGCAGGTTACTACAATAAGAATAGCCATATCACCTAAAATGATCATATTTATGTTTTGCATACTTTTCTTTCTCTACAATCATTATAAGTGCAGCATTATATTTCTCAGTCATTTGTAAAAACTTCCATTTATGAACCTGTAGTGTTTAACAGCAGCTCTTTTAGGAAAGGTTTGTTCATGTTTATTACTATGCAGCACAGGGGACATTAGAGGGCGCCCTCTATAGCAGGCCACATACTTTGCCTAAGCCATGTGGAGCAGAGCTGGCAACTTCTCATCTTGTTTGTATATGGCAATAAGCTTTGTTCTTATTGGTTCAGGAATGTGACTAATAGTGTTGCTTCACAGAATGGTTATTTTATCTGTTTTGTGAAACAAAACTGTCATTTTGTGGAAAGAATGAATCCTGTACTATAAAATCTTGCTTTCTGTCACAGATATCTATTTTGTCATTCAAATTTAGCTTGACAAGCACTAGTTAGTTACACTATTATATATTATGTCCAACTTTGTTTTTACATAATTCATTCTGTAAGTAACTGCACATAAGTGCGTCCATTACATGGAGGTTATACATTTGTGAGACAGATTGCTTGTTAAACTGTACAGAATGGAGTTTGTGATATAATGACATCATACCTCCCAACATTTTGGAAGTAAAAAGAGGGACAAAATTTTTTTTCCCGCACATAGCGTAGGAATTTTTTAGACCACACCCCTTTCTGTGGCCATACCCCCTAATTACCATGTTTGTTTTACAAAATTTGGCAGGTTATGAAAGTTTGAAAATATTTCTCCTTATCTAAACTGTGTTTTTGTGTCTCAAAATTGTTACAAAGTATCTTATTTACACCTGTGGCTGTTCTGGGCTCTCTGCTAAAAGCCAATTAAGTGAGAAACTTTGTTTCTTTTTCTGGCTGTTTAGTGCAGAGAAAAGAGGGACTTTCCAGTACAAATGAGGGACTGCGGGTTGAGCTGTCAAAAGAGGGACTGTCCCTCTGAAAAAGGGACAGTTGGGAGGTATGTGACATCCTTTTGTGCATTAACCAGATTTTGTTTTCATTCTTTAATAGAAATAAGTCTTTTGTATATTTTTTCTCTGTGTATGGTCACAAATTCTTATATAATATGAGAGACATTAATTCTGTGTATTAGGGATAGTTTTGTATACAGAATGTATTTGGGACAAATGCACCCCATATCACTGGCAACTTACCGTTTAACAACAGCGGCAAAACCAAGTTGATTAATTCCATCAAATTCCACAAACCCAAGATACCCGATGAGCTGGATAAAGATCTGAAAGATCTTCTGAGAAGGGTAGGTAATAAGAGTGGTGTAGAAGTATTGTATTTCTGCTCCATTACTGATATTAAAACTATTGTTCATTGATCCTTTAGCTTCTTAAAAGAAAGCCTTGGACTGCGAGGAGACATCAGGAGCCATCCATTTTATCAAACCATCAATTGGGTGGTGCTGGAAGAGGAAGGATTACAACCTCCTTTCCAGCCAAGAATTGTAAGTACCTGGTTGGAGTGTATAAATTAGAAATGATTATAATTTGGGTAAATAGAATTGACTAGTGATGTTATCAGAATGCAGCAAGTTTCATTGTGGAACATTTATTAAAGTATTAAACACACAAGTCTCCATACTCACAAAGCCCTGTCAGCCAATGGAAAAACTATACACTTAAGGAAGATGTCTCTGCAAAGGCAATAATTTGACACTTTAATCTAAAGGTTCTTTAATTCCATTGTGATATTTATTGTATATTGATGTGAAATATTTGGCACGCTGAAACAGAAATTGCTATTTTTGTGGAATTAAAACCTTTCATATGGATTTCTAAAAGCAAATATATTAACTAATCTCTTTATTATAATAGATTTTGTATCATGTTGGCTAAAATAATTTTTCCCCTTTTGTGCAGCCAGCAGATAAGATATTCCAGCCGTATGATGGGAAGTGGCCACTGTCATTCCTCAATGAGGAGGAAGCAACACCAGGAGACAGAAACATCATTCCCGGCTTCTCATTTTTAAGTTCCAGCTGGCTGGAGTAAGTATAAAGGCACGTGTGTAATCCAGCCAATAGTAACAACATGCTATTCCATCTAGCGCAGGTACATAACATCAGTGGACAGTGAAATTATCTGTGGAATTCAAAATCATCTCCACCTGCTGCACAAAGGCCAGATCTTCCTCTGCAAATCCTGTTTGTACCATCAGCTCCAACTTCACCTGGGATTCCATCTTCCAGCGTATGAGACTGCCGGGTAACATCGGGTGCTGAAAAAACACAAGGGGCAGTCACTCATCTGGCAAATGCAAGGTGGTAAGTATAAGGTAGGTACCTTTATGTGTAGTGAATGGTGCGTGACTGTGTGAGTGAATGTGAGATATGAACAGGGCTGCCATTAGAAATCACGGGGCCCCGTACAACAAAATTTTTGGGGCCCCCTGGGCCCCGCCCACACTGACGACAAAGCTCCACCCCATATGCCGCCCACTCCACATCGCAGTTAAAAGACCACACAGACATCAGCGCTAAAAAAGTAACCCCCCCACACAAGTTATAAAAAGCTATTGACGGTCAGGGCCCCCTTATAAAAAAATTGGGGCCCCAAAAAAAAAATGTAAAAAAAAAATGTTTTTTTAAAAAAACATTGGTGGCAGGGGCCCCCTTATAAGTTAAAAAATACTTGGGGCCCCAACAAAATTTTTTTTAAAAAAAAACATTGGTGGCAGGGGCCCCCTTATAAGTTAAAAACAAATTGGGGCCCCAAAAAAAAATTTAAAAAAAAAAAAAAGTGGCAGGGGCCCCCTTACAAGTTAAAAAAAATTGGGGCCCCAAAAAATATTTCTTTTAAAAAAAAATTTTTAAAAAAAAAATTTGTTTTTTTTTAAAAAAAAAACATTTGTGGCAGGGGCCCCCTTATAAGTTAAAAACAAATTGGGGCCCCAAAAATTTTTTAAAAAAAGTTTTTTGAAAAAAAAAAAAAGTGGCAGGGGCCCCCATACAAGTTAAAAAAAAAAATTTTTTTTAAAAAAATGTTTTTTTAAAAAAAAATGTTTTTTTAAAAAAAATAATGATAAAAAAAAAAAACATTGGTGGCAAGGGGCCCCTTACAAGTTAAAAAAAAATTGGGGCCCCAAAAAAAAAATATTTTACAAAAAGATTGGTGGCAGGGGCCTATAGAATATTAAAATAATACATTGGTGGCCAGGGGATTAAAAAAAAAAAAAACACAAACTGGTGTTCAGTAGAATTGAACTCATGGCTTCAGTACTTCAACTTCGCCTCCTTTCGTGACTTCGGGTTTTTGCGCCGTTTCAGGACTTCGGCTTCGGCTGTTTTCGTGACTTCGGGTCTTTTCGGCGCTTCGTGGCTTCCGGTCTTTTCAGCGCTTCGGGACTTCGGCTTTTTCCGTGACTTCGGGTCTTTTTGGCGCATCGGCTTCGGCTTTTCGGCACTTCCGCATTCGGCAACGCAGAGGGAGGACGTACGGCTCGGGCGCTCGTAAGGGGGGCCCGGATCTTCAAAAAAATGCAGCGCTGCCGGGCCCCCCTTCATGCCCGGGCCTGGTACGCTTGTCCCCCCTGTCCCCCCCTGATGGCGGCCCTGGATATGAAAGGATAAGGGTGTAACGAGAAGGCAAGCAGATGGTAAGATCTCAGACTGCTTCGTCTTCCTGCACATCATGTCTATAGATCCTATAATCTGTTAGTTTTGTATATAGTTCTGATAGTTCTGTAAAAATCCAGGTCAAGGGTTTTTTCCCTGTCTGAAGTAAGATGGGGTTTTTTTTACCTTGTCCTGGTTTAAGTTTAGTTTTAGTCAAACGAGCAAAGGGTGGGACGTCATAGACACGTGCAGTTTAAACCTCGTTTGTTGTCTTTGTTTGTCACGTTTGTCTTGTCTTGTGTGAGGCGTTACACCCAGCGTGCCAGTAACAGGGTTGAAGCCTTGGCGTGGCGTTACTGCTCACATGTATAAACATGTGCTAATTCAACCAGTGGTGTGACTGTGAGTAAAGTGTTATTTCATTGTTAGAATTTTTTCTTTTTGTTGAAAACATTTATTATTCTCCCAAGCTCAGGTACTGGCGTTATTCCTAGGGCAGAGAGTGATTGCTACTGAATGGGACTAAGCTGTAGGGCTGATCTATCTCTGCACCCCCAGAAGAGGGACTGTGTTAAAATGCTGTTTTGTTGGTCTTGTAATTGTCTAGTTATTATTTCAAATTATATTAAACATGTAGTTAGGCTGTACAGTGTGTTACAATGGGGATGGAATTTGTTCTACTCTACTAAAGACCCTGGTTATACTTCTGAGCAGAAGTTATATGTTAATAGACAGGCTGATATAGCAGGGTACCTCAAAAGGTAGAGGCTTGACCACCTCACAAGAACAGTTCCATAGAAAAAATCCAATGGCACACAGGATTGATGCAAGCAAGGCTGCTTTATGTGTTTAATGCAGAGTCTCCACAGACACCGCATTAAATACGCAAGGCAGCCTTGCTTGCATCAATCCTGTTTGCCATTGGATTTTTTCTATGGCCCTGATAATGTGTGCCAAATCAAATTTGGACAGGCCGGGGTCAAAAACTAACTGATAATTGCAACTCACTAAGAGAAATATTGTTTTTTCTCTCTATATGGAGCACAAAGTATTGGACCCATCTGTAGAAACAATGCTGCAAACAAGAGGAATGGTGCATGGGCCCCTGAACAGAAAAGTATATTGTTTGTGTCTGGGGTTAGTAAATAAGCCTGTTGTATTTTAATAAACTTAACTGCTGGGGTTGAAGTCCAAGAAACGTTGTATCTTAGGGCACTCCCAGAACACATGTAGATAATATACCTTGTTCAACATTGCATTTAACACATACATCTGGATAGCCTTGATATATATTCATGCCAGCCTGTGCGGTGTATAGTAAACTCTATACACAAATTTGGTGTGGATGTATCTATCTTTTATTGAAATATTTATTTTGGGTTATGCTCGAGTATTTCCTTCCAAGATCCCTCATCCAAACCAGGTACATCCTGGCCCCATTTACCTCTAATATGCCCTATTGGATCAAAGTCCCCCTGCTGGAGGATGGTATAGAAAGCTTAGTAAACTTTACTGGCCCTTTATACTTTTATTTTGTGCTGTTGGTTTAGGGAGGAACTCCACAATGTGTTTGGAAATGCATGCGACGTGTCAGATGTTGTGAAGAAACCGGAACTGAAGGAGAATCGCATGTAAGAACTACATTTATCCGACTGTCGGATGAAAACGCAGCGCACCTTTAGTTTCTTTAGTTTCACATAGTTGTGTAGCGAGTGATGAGACCTGTTAACCTATATAGTGACTGCTGGGCCTGTGGTCTAAGTTGGCTGGTGGGTCCCTGACATCCCAGTCCTATGTGCCTGCCCTGATCACCTCCCACATCTCCCTGTCACAGCCTACATTGCAATGCTTATTTTAAGGATATCATTGTTTAATTTTCTTTAAGCACATATATATATATATATATATATATATATATATATATATATATATATATATATATATATATATATATATATATATATATATATATATATATATGGATCATTTGAAGAGCTAACACTCTTGAAAGGAATATTCAACCGTAAAAAAACCCTATCCCCTATCCCCTCCCCAGCCTAGCTGCTACCCCAGGCAAATGCACCTAAGTCTTTACTTACCCCTCGGTGCAGATTCTGTCCAGCAGACTTCACGGAGGGAGGGGGGTCGGTGTAGGGTAGGGTTTTTTTTTTTTCTACTTTAGGGTTGAATTCTCCTTTAAGGTGAAATATAAGTTATTGTTTTGGAAATGTCTAACGTTTCGGCTGCAACTCCAGCCTTTGTCAAACTAGTACAACAGATTACTAAACAACCGACTTAAAAACACTGTTTGGCTGTGACGTGTGGAAAATCGTGATGTTTTACCGGTGTAGTAAATCTCAAAACACCACCAGCCTCACAAACCTCTAAAACTCGACCTTTGATAAATAACCCCCTTAATGTATCCTAGTGACCATTGATTCAGACAATCTGATCTGTTAACCTGTACAGTACAAAAACAACCTTGTGTTCATAAAGTGTTAATAAATAGATGGACTTGATCTGCGATGGCAGTAATTCATTTCTTTATTTTAATACCGTACATGCTACAACAAATGCTTAGGTGAATTTAATCAGGAGTTCATATTTTGCAGCTCTTAAAATTGTTCAGTTGTACAATTCTCGACATAACAAAGCAAAGTGCTTATCTGATCTTTGCAAGGACAAGGGTTCTAAAATACATGTTTCTAGATATGTTTCATGTGATATGTAGGGGGGGGATTAATGGAGTAATTGGATTTTTGAGTTTCGTGCATTCTGTGAAATAATTATTCTTACATTTTAAACAATATCAGGAGAACAGTAGACTGCAAAATAAAGCTGCTTCTCCCTTTTATCATATTTTACTTTCTATAATTAAAATTATGTCAGCTTTACTCCTCTAAATGTTACAGTATAATCCATTGTGTTTCTGGTCTGAAACTCTATTGGGAAATGATTTCCACAATTCATTCAAATACTGGAGATTTTGAAATAACACAAGCAATATAGTTCTAGTACCCCATAGCAACTAATTAGCATTTATTGGTCAATACAACTAAAATAAGCTTATGATTTGTAATCAGGGGTTACTAAATTAAACCTGGAGCAAACTTTTTTTGACTTTAATGCTATTACTGCTGAAAAATCATCACAATAGAGGTAAAACTATGGGGTACACGAGTGAAGAATTCGAATGATAAAAAATTTAATTTCGAAGTATTTTTTTGGGTACTTCGACCATTGAATGGGTCAAATTCGATCGAATTCGATCGAATCGAATGATTCAAACGATTCGAAGTAAAAATCGTTCAACTATCCGACTATTCGATAGTTGAAGTACTTCGACTTCATACTTAATAGGGATGCACCGAATCCACTTTTTTGGATTCGGCCGAACCCCCGAATCCTTCACGAAAGATTCGGCCGAATACCGAACCGAATCCGAACCCTAATTTGCATATGCAAATTAGGGGTGGGAAGGGGAAAACATTTTTTACTTCCTTGTTTTCTGACAAAAAGTCACGCAATTTCCCTCCCGCCCCTAATTTGCATATGCAAATTAGGATTCGGATTCAGTTCGGCCAGGCAGAAGGATTCGGCCGAATCCGAATCCTGCTGAAAAAGGCCGAATCCCGGCCGAATCCCGAACCGAATCCTGGATTCGGTGCATCCCTAATACTTAAACCTACCGAGGTACAATGTTAGCCTATGGGGACCTTCCCCAGCACTTTTCTAACATTGTTTTGATCGAAGAAAAATCCTTAAAAAATCGCTTAAAATTGTTCGATATTCGAATTTGAAGGATTTAAATTCGAGGGTCGAATTCGAGGGTTTATTAACCCTCGAAATTCGACACTTGATAAATGTGCCCCTATGTGTTGACATGCATTCTTCATACTATAATCACTGCTAAACAAAACATTGTGCTGTTTATAGTACATTCAAACTAAAGTTCATTGTCTGTGACTTTTATAAGGACATTCAAATTATGCTTCTTAGATTCAGTCTGTACTCAAACTGAGCCTCATATAACACAATGCATAAAAATAATCCTCATTATCTGGATCAAGTTCCAGTGCTTTCTCATAGACGTCAATTGCATCCTGCTGATAAATGAACCCTAACAATCCAAATCCAGTTGCATCTGATGGGTAGTTGCTTATTTTGTTTTCAGCCAAATCTTTCAAATTATTTTTGGAATAAGATCTAACCCTTGTTTTATTTGGGATCAGTAATACCTCCTTGTAATGCCTTATGGCTTCAGATTCAGATTTAAGTTCATGTTGCTGAAAAAGAGCATAACGAAAGTGAATCTCTTGTTTCTCTTCACATGTTAGATTTCTCAGCTTCAGCGCTTTCTGAAATATATCTTCAGCTTTTTTGAACTGAGTTCCTTTAGCGTACATAAAAGCCAATTCAATGTATACATTAACCACTATTTCTTGCAATTCAATCGCTTTTTCAAAATGAAAGACAGCAGAAGAAATTGCTTTATTTATGTCACTTGTATAGGTATTGGTAGGCTGATAACATGACTTTGCAGTCTTTGCAGATTTAATTAACATTTTCATCTTTTGTTTGTAACAAAGCCCAATCTGCTGGTGAAGAGAGCTTGAAGTGGGAGTTTGGTTTAGGGCTTTTTTGAGAATAGAAATAGCATAATCAACCCTTCCTTCACTTCTGTAAAATTTGCCAGCATATCGAAGTAAATACGGTGAATCTGGAGTTTGTCTTAGAGCCTCCTCCAAAATCTTTCCTCCGATCTCAGGTTGACCCAAATATAGATATTTCAAAGCAAGAAGAGCCTTAATCACAGTATCATCTTCATTTAATGTCACAGCACGTTTTAGTAACTCTATAGATTTACATTTATTGGTTGCATAAACTCTGTTATCTTCACATTCTAAGCGATACATGACTATGGCATATCCTGAATTGAGCTCAGGATTGTCTGGATCTAGCACTAGCACTTTCTCAAAACACTTCTTAGCTCTTTCAGGGGATTTCCCATAGAGCGTTAATAGAGCCCAGGCCTGTTCTCCAAATATCTCAGTAAGAAGAACATCATGTTCTGGAGAAGATTCAAATTTCTTGTAAATGGCTTCCACTTTTTCCAAATAAGACTGAGCTTTGCTCAACTGGTTTGAATGGTAGAACAGCCAGGCATAATTACTGTAGATCACAGCTCTTTTGATATCCACATCAGCAGACTGTGTTCCTTGCAGGTGCTCTTCAGCTTTCTGAACCTGTCTGATTGCTTCTTGGCTTCCCCCTTTCAAATACCATGTATAGGCCAATAAATTATAAAGCCTATGTCTGAGTGTAGAAAGTAAATATGCAATTTGATCATGAAGCCTGTCCTCTATATTGTTTATATCAGCCACTTCTTCCGTGTCCACTGCCCATGTAAAATGGCACTCCAGTTTTAACAATTTCACTAATAGGTCACTGAAAAAAAAATCAAGACGTATGTTCATTTACCATATGCATGCAGTTATATTATTAGATACAGTTAATGCACATTTTAAAGAGGAGCAAGTGACAGCAGTTAAAGAAAAATATTATGTAACCCTTCTAAAAATCAACCTTTCTCTCACCCTGTTGTGTGATATAAAATCAGGGAACACAATTTGGGCAGGACTGGAGTGCAGTTGAGGCAGGGCAGGGGCATGACAGGCATAGCCAAGATACACCTGGGTTACTTCTGGTCCAGGTTGGCATCTCTGTTAGTGCATACCATTTTCAGTGTTGGTAAACTGTAACTTAAATGCAGCTTTGGCAATCTGTACTGTACTTATGATATCATGTCTGATTCCATGCAAATCACACATTTCTATCAAATCCTGACAAATCTTTCTGTCTCTATCAGGCCAGTCTCAGTTGTGAGACTCGCAAGGCAAGTTATTCTGCTAAGGTCTGAGTGGATGACTTTCTACCAACTAGTAGCAGTAGCTGCTGATTCTTTTTGAGAATGCCCAAAGTCCAAAAACCACTGCTTTATATCTAGTACAGGCTTTTCAGTGCAAAGGAAGATTTACTGTATATAACAGTAGTGTTTGAGGACACATCTAACTGCCATTGAAACTCACATTTTTCCAGTTGATGATGCCTGTGTGTTAATTATAATACCATGTTGAGTTCTGGGGTAAGAAAAGGATTGAAAAAAGGATTGACTGTACCCAGTAACGGTGCTGGTTTTATAGTGAGCAGTAGGGATAACTAATCAGATTACAAACCCACAACCACAACCTCACCTCTGCACACGCAGAGCTATTTTTAAAGAGATTCTATCATGATTTTTATGGTGTCGTTTTAAATTTAAATTACACTGTTTACACTGCAAATAATGTACTATTTACCATATTAATTGCATTCATATTCAAACAAGTGATTTTTTTTTAGGTGTAATATTGGTGTGTAGGCAGCCATCTCAGGTCATTTTGCCTGGTCATGTGCTTTCAGAATGAGCCAGCACTTTAGGATGGAACTGCTTTCTGACAGGCTGTTGTTTCTCCTACTCAATGTAACTGAATAGGGTTGTAGTGGGACATGGGTTTATACTTTTGAGTGCTGTTCTTAGATCTACCAGGGAGCTGTTATCTTGTGTTAGGGAGCTGATATCTGGTTACCTTCCCATTGTTCTGTTGCTAGGCTGCTGGGGGGAAATCGAGTGGGTGATATCACTCCAACTTGCAGTGCAGCAGTAAAGAGTGATTGAAGTGTATCAGAGCACAAGTCACATGACTTGGGGCAGCTGGGAAACTGACAATATGTTGAGCCCCATGTCAGATTTCAAAATTAAATATAAAAAAATTCTGACACACGATTGAGCGTTTAGCATCAACCAACAGAAATGAAAACTGCTATAATACTTAGTAACTGGTGTTGCTGTAAAGGCTCTCAACGACAATGAAAAAGATTCAGCAGCTACCGCTTTTAGTGAGTAGAATGTCATCCACTCCGCAGAATTACATGTGTGTTTCACACTGAGACTGGCCTCACATTTAGATGCAAAACTGCTTTGTTGCCACCAGGAAGACTTGTCAGGATTTATTAGAAGTTTGAGATTCGCATGGATACTGTACATGTTCTGTGTGGCAGCTGGGCAGCTGTTGAGAAGCTAAGCTTAGAGGTCATTACAAAATATCAAGCAAACATATAGGTTGTTTTATTGAGCTGAGTCTACAGGACTAATTATTACATTATGATACAAATGTCACTGGTTTGTAAGTGTAACAAGTAACTGAATTAATTACTAAAGCCAGTCCTCTTAGAATTCTTGGTACTCGCTTCTACATAAACTAAAATACCTGTGAGTAGATGTTGTAAAGGGACATTGTCATCAAAATAAAACATTTCTGTGTGCTTCAATTTGAGAACTAAAAGCTATACCAATAAATAGGTTATACAGGTATGGGATCCATTATCCGGAAAACCGTTATCCACAAAGCTCCCAATTACGGAAAAGCCGCCTCCCATAGATTCCATTATATCCAAATAATACTTTTTTCTCTGTAATAACAAAACAGTACCTTGTACTTGATCCCAACTAACATTTAGTTAATCCTTATTGGAAGCAACACCAGCCTATTGGGTTTATTTAATGTTTAAATGATTTTCTAGTAGACTTAAGGTATAAAGTTCTAAATTACAGAAAGATCCCTTATCCGGAAAACCCCAGGTCTGTTATTCTGGATAACAGGTCCCATATCTGTACCTGTAAAAGCTGTATATTATGCTCTGGGGTTCTGTACCAGCCTAAGGTGACCACAGTCCTATAACAGTGAAGATCTGTGCATTCTGATTTTTCCCCAGTAGCTCCCCATCTTCCTTTTCTCTGCAGATTTAGTTACCTGAGCTGAAGCACTGAATTAAATATACGGTATAATCTGGGTCTTCCTGCCTTAAGTCTACTAAAAATTAAATTTTAAATAAACCCAATAGGCTGGTTTTGCTTCCAATAAGGATTAATTATATCTTAGTTGGGATCAAGTACAAGCTACTGTTTTATTATTACAGAGAAAAAGGTAATCATTTTTAGAAATTTGGATTATTTTGATAAAATGGAGTCTATGGGAGACAGCCATTCCGTAATTCGGAGCTTTCTGGATATCGGGTTTCCGTATAAGGGATCCTATACCTGTATAGGTGCAGCTAAAACAACTGGACTTGCTGAGTAAAGTCCAGTTGTTTTACATTTACCTATATTAGATATACCATGACCCGGATGAATGAAAATCTTCATAGTCACTCAGCTATAAAAAAAAAAAAATTCATAGATTTTTCATGCTTCTACATTTCTATAGTGATAGGCGAATTTATTCGCCAGGCACGAATTCTCGGCGAATTTGCGCAATTCGGCGCCATCGAATAAATTCGCGAAACGCCTGTGAAAATTTGCGGCAAAAATTCGCCGGCATCAAACAATTTTTTTTTGAAAAAATTTCGCGAATTTTTTGCCGTTTCGCGAAATTCGCAAAATTTTGCGGCGAAGCGAAACGGTGCAAATTCGCCCATCACTACATTTCTACATTGAGCTATTCTCCAATTAAGTGAAAATCAAAAAAGTGGGTAAGAAGGTGCACATTTTTCTAAGCATATGAATTTGTCGCTTTGTTATAATGTGTTTGAGCAGTCTCTGTTTATATCTCAGCAACAGCACTGAGCACCGTTACAGTAGATTCAGAAAAGCTCTTTTCACTCCATTTGCCAAAGATCTTGATAAATCTAACAGTATTAGTATCATTTAGTATTAGCTTTGTTCCTGATTATGAAAACATTCAGAAATATAATAAAACTGCCCCGTAATGAATGTTAAATTCTATCTACAAATAATTATTTACCTCATGGTGTCAAGTGATTGTTTCTAGCGGATGTTTCAGCTGTGAAATCCCAACCACCGGGCAGATCTTGTGGCTTCAGGGAGTCCCTTTAAAATATATACCGTAATCACGTGACCGCTATTAGTTTCAGAAAACCAAGAAAAGGAAAGTAGATAACAAAACTTGCTGCTATAGAAGTGAATCACAGGGCTTGATGATAAAGCAAGGGCAAAGTGCAAATTTTTGCTTGCAGTATATGCACATATGGACATTAGTACAATCTTACAAATAACAGGTTTGCAGAAACTTGCAGAAGTGGCACCAATGTGCACCAATCACAGCGCAAACTGATGGTGTCATTGTACCTGTGCCGCATTGGGCCACCAGTGGGTTGCTGCCAAATGGGAAATAAAAAGACCTGCAGGAATAGGTTTAATGTTTGATTGTACCTGTAACTTCCCTAGGTTTACTACAATATGTTTTGTAGAACAATCCGGTTCCTGACTAATGGCCTGTTATTGACCACCTGGGCCTGTAAGTGATATTTGGATTGTGGCAGTCCTATACCCTTCTGATACCACTTCATTGGTCTTTGGCCTGTTCCTGTATCCCCAGTACCATACGTCTTCCAACGTCCTTACTTACTCAACTGTAAATCTCATTTAATATCAACAATTACACACTATATAACATTCCATAGATTCACTTTAGTCAATGATATTTTAATAAGCTACAATTTGGGCAACAAAAAGTGACAAAGGTACATCCTATTCACTATCAGAATAGGGAGGGCATCTTTACTTTACTTTACTAGTGAGGTTATGAAATACTGCCTACCAATCGGGGTGTTAATTTGTGGTTAATTGTCATGGTTCAACACTGGGCCAGTGTAATAATGGGTTTCCCTGGTGATCTAGTGGCTTACCCTGTGAGCAGCGGGGACACCCGCCGTACCTCTGGCGGGGACGCCCACCACGTGCCTCCTGCTCCCTTCAGCACCGGTATCTCTATGGTGCCCGGGATTATGCGCTGGCGTAATGACATCATCGCGCAATGGTGAGAAATTCAAAGTATTTAAAGGGGCTTTGAAATATAACAAACAAGGGAAAGTTGCGCTCACCACTATTTTTTAAAACCATTAGGCGGGGGTGCAATGAGGCTGTGACCACAAAATACATATAGTCAAATACAAGAGTCCTCTGCACTCAACCCATTATCAATATATTTAAGACAGCGACATTTTGTGCATACTGCTACTAAAAAATGCCTTACCCTTTAAACAAAACAGGGATTGTTTGTCCATATATTGCAATATATTTAAGCTGGCCAACTACGTCAAAGTCATCCCATATCTGGCCAGTCCTATGCTCAATTTTATCTGATTCATTAAGAATTCTATTGCTTCATTATACATTTTACAAAGGGACTAGGTATTACCTGCAACTTAACTTGCTGCTTTCAAAGTAAACCTCCATACTTGGCTGCCCTTTTATTAGACACCAGTGGGATCACCTGACTATAGCTGGGAAGGGTGGGAGCTACAACATAGAGCTGGTCACTGCTCCTGTATAAACTATAACAAACAAGGGAAAGTTGCGCTCACCACTATTTTTTAAAACCATTAGGCGGGGGTGCAATGAGGCTGTGACCACAAAATACATATAGTCAAATACAAGAGTCCTCTGCACTCAACCCATTATCAATATATTTAAGACAGCGACATTTTGTGCATACTGCTACTAAAAAATGCCTTACCCTTTAAACAAAACAGGGATTGTTTGTCCATATATTGCAATATATTTAAGCTGGCCAACTACGTCAAAGTCATCCCATATCTGGCCAGTCCTATGCTCAATTTTATCTGATTGGCCAGCTTAAATATATTGCAATATATGGACAAACAATCCCTGTTTTGTTTAAAGGGTAAGGCATTTTTTAGTAGCAGTATGCACAAAATGTCGCTGTCTTAAATATATTGATAATGGGTTGAGTGCAGAGGACTCTTGTATTTGGCTTTGAAATATAACACATTGCCCGTTGCTAGGTTCAATTAGTTTGTTCCTGGTGTTATTCCTATGTGAAACTTGTCTTCTGGTGATTGACCCTTGCTTTGCCTGATTATTCTGAACTCTGTATCCTGATATTTGCCTGGCTATTATTCTGACCGCTCCTAGCTGACCCTTGCCTGTCTGACTATTCTACGTTCTCCAATCCTGATTCCGGCCTGTCTGACTATTCTACGTTCTCCAATCCCGATTCCGGCCTGTCTGACTATTCTACGTTCTCCAATCCTGATTCCGGCCTGTCTGACTATTCTACGTTCTCCAATCCCGATTCCGGCCTGTCTGACTATTCTGCTTGTGCTGGCCGAGCCTACCTACTTCCACGCTGTCTTGTCTTCCTTCCATTATCCTTGGTGAAACGATCGCACTGCCCCTTTGCTCGTCCAGAACCTTTAGCTTTGCTCCTCTCTTAGTAAGACCTGGCGGCATCCAATTAGCCGAGGGCTCCTCCCGATGTGTAAAGCGGCTGTTAAATGCAGAAGCGAGAGCCAAGACAAGGGAGCCTAACATTGGTTCTGGACTTCGGGTACCAAACGTTACAGCCAGCTGCCAGAGTCTTTCTGGACAGAAATTGCATTTACAATTAGCTACTGATTATTAGTAGTTATTGATTTCGGGAGCATTTTTGGGTTTAGACTGTAAGTATAAATCGTTGGCTTTTCAGTTTGAAATTCTATTTGATTTCCACTGAGGCAACTTGTATCATATTATTGAGAGAGTTTAACTGTAAATACGTAAATCATGTTAGACGCAAGCTCAGTCAACTTGCCTGCAACAACTGGTTTCATTCTTACAGAAATACATTGGGGCAAATTCACTAAAGGGCGAATTTTCATCAGTGAACACTCCACCACAGTTCACGCCCCTTAGTCAGGTGCTAATTCGCTACCACTACGCTAATTCACTAAAATGCGAAGTTACATCTCAGCAGCCGAACGCTGGCAAAGTTTCTCTAATGTTAACTTGTCAGCATGAGCATTTCTTTGCGATCTTTCGCTAGCGTTAATTTCTGCCTAGTGAAAATTCGATAGTGCTCTTACGCTTAGGTCAATTTAAATAGGGTGGGTACATATAGGTTGTATAGATATCTTTATTAGAGATGTTGGTTAAAATGCTTGAAGTGGCCACTTAATACACATGTCCAAGGAAGCAAAATAAAGAATAAAGAGATCCTCTAATGTACTAGACATGAGCCCACCCTACAAGAAATGTGGCATGCCTCTCAAATTGGTTAAAAAAATGAAAATTGAAAAAAAAATGAAAATTTGAAAAGACGGCAGCGTTTTTTTTTTTTTTACATTTTTTATGACTTTCTGGCATACAGGATATGATGTCACTGACATAAGATTGAGGAAAATGAAGCTTCACCTTATCAGTTTGCCAGGTCTAAGGTAGCGAAGGAAACTCTGGTGAAAGATGTAACGTTCTGTAAAATTCGCACTTTAGTGGATTTGTGGAGTAATGATTGTTCGCCTGAGCAAAAATGCACTTGGCGACAGGGCGTGAAACTGCAGTAGCAACGTTCTCTTTTGCTAGCGAATTGTCCTCTATGCTTGTTAGTAAATTGACTATGTCCCTGCAGATGAGATTTCTGGCAAATAGTTGCTAGCGACGGCCGCTTTTTCCCTTTTGTAAATCTGCTCCATTGTTTGTTCTTTTTGCCTCTTCTCTTGCAAGGCATTGTCATAGCTTATAGAAGAACACCAGTGGAAACCTAAGTATATAAAAACATTAACTGCATAAGTGGTGGTTCATTTTAAAGGACTCAGACATAAAACGTTTTTATATTGACCTTGTGTTTGTCTTAGTTGGTCCTATCTCGTTAGGTGATCTAAACTTATTCCAGGTCTTCTTGTCATTATTAACATATGGGTGTCACATAGCTGACACATACTGCAATATAGATTTGCGGCAAGTTGTTAACTCTTATAACTGGCCATATCTTTCATGCTATGTTGTTAATGCCTAAACACATGACTATTACATTAATCCATGCTAAGGGTCCTGTTTACTATCTGTTGCAAAGCAAAAACAAATAGCGCAACCCTACAAGTTATTACTTTGGACTCCAACATAATTCCATGTGCTAAAAACCAGAACAACGTTTTTCACCAGCGTAATAGTTATCACATGGGTTGGACATTGGCAAATACATATACATCCCTCAGTTGTACATGATTCCTAGACTGCAAAATATTAGTGTTCTAAGGGAGCCCTGCACTTTGTACTGGTGAATTTCAGTGTAAGGTATACAACACTCTTGGACCTCTAAACTTAAAGGAGAAGGAAAGGCTTGGTGCACTTGGGGGTGCCAAATGTTAGGCACCCCCAAGTGATTGTATTGACTTACCTGAAACCCTGGGCCGGTGCTCCTATCAGCAGAAAACCGCACCAGCCCGGGATTATTCCAGCGAGCAGCACGGATCGATCCTCTTCCGGCTTCTTCTTTCTTCAAATTTCCCAGGGCAAACACATGTGCAGTTGAACAAAATAGCCGACTTTTTAGTTAAAGTTCAGCTTCTCGTTCTACTGCGCATGCGCAACCACGCAAAGGAGAGAGGAAGCCGGAAGAGAAGCACTCCGTGGTGCTCACTAGTATAATCCCAGGCCGGTGCAGTTTCAGGTAATTAACTACAATCACTTGGGGGTGCCTAACATTTGGCACCAGCAAGTGCACCAAGCTTTTCCTTTAACACCTTGTGCTTATCATCTCGCTCACATTACAATGAGTGTGTGAGCACTGCAGGCAAGAAATTTAAGCCCAGTCACTTTGCCTATGGTATTTTAACATATCCAGGTCCTGATCACTGAAGTCTGGAACAGCTTGAGGATAATTCACCTCTCTACTCTCTCTACTCTCTAGCATTAAGTCAGTTACCTAAGGAATTTCCTTTCTAGTCCAAGTTTCCCACTTTTATGTCCCCATCTGTTATGTAAAACAGTATGAATTAGCACAATGATATCTACTGTAACATCCTAAGTCGTCTTCCCTGATCAACTTTGATGTTTACCCCTTAGAACTGTTTGTCTGTTTCAAAACCATAAAGGTTTTTTGTTTTAAATCTTGAACATAATTTTAAAAAAAAAACTAAAAACGGCACTTCTAGTAGCGCAAGGCTTATAGGTTTTTCAAGTTTACACTCTTTGCCTTTTCTAACTATTTGCTCTACACCAGTTTCCCTGCAGTCATGTGCTCCCCAAACTGGATAAATAAGTGTATTATTACAAGATATAGATGCCTGTATATTATTAGACCTCACCTCCCTTAGATGGAATCCATAAGGATCAGGTATATCATTAACCTATTTAATCTTTCCTGAACCTTGTCCTGTGTTAAATGACTTTCAGGATTATGTGAGAACTATAACTGTCTGTGCCAAATATACTATTAAATATTTTCCACATACAAAAGAAAAATGTAATCAGATTTTTAAACACCTCTGACTAACTGGTGCTGAGTCCTGTCTGCTCCAGTGTGCAAGTCAGATGCAATTTAGCAGAAATCCACCTGGTGTCATTGTTTGCTCCAGATTCTTTCTTTAAAAAAAAAACTTGACATTATTAGTTTTGCCACAAAAAGCGCGACCAGAGTTTAGTAAATAACCCCTAAGCATTTACACTATGATGTGTATATCTATCTACACTACAAGTTATAGATTTATACTATTTGTGTCTGATCTTCAGCCTGTGACTTTCCCTTTGTTGCTGAACTACAATTCCGCCTATGCTGTGTGGGCTGCTAGGAGATGTAAGGATTTCCTGATCACTAGACACAGAAATAGGAGCAGAACGTAAACCATATACCATGTAGCACATGTGCGTCCATCTATAATAGCACCATGTAATAATGTGCCAGATGTACTGTACATACTTTGGCACATCAGGCATTTACAAAATGGTACAATATGTGTGCCTGTACCATCTGACTGATTCCACTGCTCACAATTAGTCTGTATTTCTGGGGATGAATGACAACATTCCATATTCCATATTAGTTTCATAGCCTGTTTCCCGAAGCCCCCAGCTCTGCTTATTTCTACTAAAAAATTATAAATTGTATGCCAGCATATAATTTAGCATGACGAGGCAATGCAAAAAAGGAGGGCTCCTACTGCTCAGGAAAAGCAAGTCAAATTAATGGTCTATAATCTGCTGCTTGTTTGAAATAAAACAGCTGACCCTGGGAGTTATAGTTTGACAAATCTTTAAAATACTGGCATATATATTAAAACTATTAACCAATTTTAAAATGTATTTTAACCAAGGAGATTTTTCCATAACCCAGAGGATTTTTGGGACCTAAGGGAGGCCCAGTAGTGCTGCACTTAAAAGAAGAAAAAGAGGAAATAGTGAGAAAAAGGATAAAAGTGTGACTGTGAGAAAGAAGAAGAATGTCTAAGGAGAAGTAGGACAAAAGGAAGGAAAACATTTTAGGAGCAAACTAAAGAAGCTGTAAAGTGAAAAAAAGGTAGAGAAATAAAATACAATAGAAGGAAACTAAATCAAAGTAGATATGCAGTAGAGGAGATACAATATGGAAGAAATACCAAGGAAATCATGGATTAAAAGCATATACAATAACTAATTGCTGAAGATACACCACCCAACTAGAAACAGGACATAGACATAGACAGAAGAAAACGAATGTGCCCAAACCAGATAAAATGTATATAACTTATCTAGCAAATGTATCTATTCCAGATATGTGTAAATAATGTAGCAACATGTTCCAATACTCTATTACTGTATATCTCAGTGCATACAAAGGAAATCTTATACTTTTTGATAGATTCAAAATAAAAATAATGTTAAAAAAGGTGGCCCATGAGAAACACAACATTTATACAGTATTGCAGTTTGTCCTGCAGCTGTTTGAAACGAAAGAACAGGCACTCACAAATTATTTTTAATTACTTTTTTAAAGTTCAGATTGATATCACACAGTAACAGAAAAGAGTTAGTTGGGAAAGCGGAGTTAAGCGCCGGAATGACATATTGGAGATAAAGAAAGAATAGCAGAGATACAGTTACATTGACTCAGGATGCAACAACAGTTAGACGAAAAAATTCTCCTCTTATTTACTGTTAGAAACAGGCTAGAAATACGGTATTTGTAACATTTTCTCCTAAATCACATATGGCAATCAGTTTCTGGGTGACAGGCATTTCAGGGCATTTCAGGGAATTCTTGCAGTGAGTTTTAGTGTTGTGGCAGCAAAGAACAGCTGTGTAACTGCACATTTATTTTTGTTTTGTTTACAGGTGAGTAATAAACCTAGGAGAACTATTTATAGAGAGGGCGAGATAGAGGTGTTTGTGATGTCAGGGCTCAGCTGAGAAACATGATTTGAGAAGGGCTGAATCTGGGTACACTGCCAGAAGATATAACATTCCAATTCCATTGAACAGCCACACTAGCAGAAACGACAGGATTTATATAATAAAAGGTGCACCGTTTGTGCAGGTCTTTCACTATAGCAACCTATGAGCATATAGAATATACTGGTTACCTGGATGTTAAGTAAACATCTTATTGGGTACTATGGACAATTGAGCCTGAGCAAAATTTGTGTCATTTATTACATATTGGGGTAAAGGAAGATAGTGGCAGATGTTTTGGGTAGCCGAGGATGAGTAGAGTATAACAGTGATTTATTAGCAGACTCATGCAGGCATTGCACAATAGTAACTTTCACTTTTGTTCAGGAAGTATGCACAGTATAAGTCTTGAGCACAGTGACATCTACAGGCCATTCCCCCTATAGTAGGAAAGCATTTGGACAGCTATAATAACAGCAACAATTAAACAGTATGCATTTTAAAATAATATTATACATTCTTCACATAACAAAGTCCTTGGTCCATGCAGGTAGTTTTCTGATTCTCTCAGTACACCTTATAGGTTCACTTTCTTCAGGCCAATTGCAGTTGACATCAGGAGTAGGAAAATGTCCATCAAATGGAGCTTCTCCAGTCATATCTAACAGGAGCAAGACGACTTGCATTCCATATGTGTCCATCAGACATATGTGTATGGTCCTCGCTGGCATCTCACTTCAAGTGGTGTAGTAAATCTAGTCCTTGTTTCAGTATTCCTGGTTTCTTAATTCTGATTAAAGATCCAGGCTGAAAGGCGCTTCTGTCAGTATAAGCCTTACATTTGGCTTGTTGACGTTTCAGCAGTAGATGATTTTGTAGGCACAGTATTTTGTGGAAGTTTGATGTCTCCAACATGTAACTTAGTGCACATCTGTCTGCCATGTAATAATTCAGCTGGAGATGATTGGGTTGTTGCATGGCACGTTGCTCTGTAGTTATGTAGGAACTCTGTTGTGAATACTTTCCAAGATTTCCCAGTAAGATTTGCTGTCTGTAGTGCTCAGTGGTGTAACTACCGGGGGAGCAGGGGTGCAATTGGCCCAGGGCCCCCACCTACCTAGTTCCGTCTCTGGTAGTGCTTATTTCAGACTTCTGTTGAATCGCTTGATTTCTCCATTTGCTTGTGGGTAATACACTGAAGATTTCCTATGTACAATTCAAACTCATATGAGACAAACTGTGGTCCATTGTCTGATATTAACTCCTTTGGATTACCTTCTCTGCTAAAGACTGTAGACAGAAATGTTATTACTGGAGCTGATGTTATATGAGAAACAAATGCAATTTCAGGCCATTTACTGGAATAGTCTATCAAGGTTATAGCAAATCTACAGTCTATAGGAGCATCTGTAAAAATCAATAGCAAGTTTTTCCCATGCTGAATCAGGAAATGGTACTGGTTTTACATCTGGTCTCTTGTGTACAAAGTTCTTTGCACAGCCCAGTGAAGTGTTGCTTTGTGGTGAAATTTTAGACACTGGCGGTGTGGCAGGCACTGGTGCTGTAGTAATGAGACCATCAACTAATTGTAGGTTTAATGCAGCAAAGAGATCCCTCCCAAGTATAGCAGTACCCTTATTCACAATGTAAAAGTAACATTTTGCAGTATTTGATTCAAATTGTACAGTCACTGGCAAACAACCAAGCACAGGGATTGGATCCTTTAAGTAACTGACCAGTTTCAGGGCAGGTGCAACAAGCGGATCTTTTGCAAAGTATTTCAAGAAAATATCCTTTGGTAGTATAGAAACAGCTGAACCTGTATCAATCATCAGGTTAATGGAGTGTCCCTTGTCAGCAGAAGCAGTACTGACATATAAACTTGTCTGGAATAAACGTACCAGCTTTATCCACACTTAATACTGTAACATTTGTAGTAGTGACTTCATGAACATCTTTAGCAGATCTTAGCAAAATATCCTACCTTTGTGCATTTGCGGCACTGTAAAGCTTTTGCAGGACATGTAACATGATTTGCAGTGTGTTGTGCTGAACCACAGCGAAAGCAGTATTTTCTATTTGTATTTGCTGTATGGTTTTGCAGTGTAGGTGAATCCCTCTCCTTAGCACTGTATTTTGCCTGTGACTGTGCATTATTAGGCCACAGTGTTGAATTCAGAATCTGTACATTCCCAGCAGTTCCCTGACTGAGAGTTTTAGCCTCTGCCACTGCTGTTTCAATTTGGCTAGCAACTGTAATAGCCTTTGCAAGGGTTAAATCCTGCTCTAGGAGTAGTCTCTCTCTAATGCGAGGTGAGTTTGTTTTCCCCACTATTTGGTCTCTTAGCATTTCATCTGTTAGATATTAAACTCACAGGTAACAACCAGCTCTCTCAAAGCTGCTACAAATTGTTCTGTGGATTCACCATTACGCTGTCCACGTTGGTGGAATTTATATCTTTCAGCAACCACATTTACTCTTGACACGAAAAGTTCTTTATAGTAGTAAGAGCAGTTTCATAAGTATCATCAGTTAATGGTAATATATAGAATATACGCTGTCCTTCTGCTCCCAGGCAGTGAATAAGTAAAGCACGCTTTCTAGCAGCAGAAATCTCCCCTTGGTCAGCAGCAATAATGTAATTTTGAAACATACGGATCCAAGCAGTAAAAGGTATGGTAGGCTCACCAGGGTTTGGAAAAAAAGCTGCAGAGGTAGAAGAGCCATCCTTGTCGCCATTTGTTATGATTTGGGTAGCCGAGGATGAGTAGAGTATAACAGTGCTTTATTAGCAGAGTCATGCAGGTATTACACAACAGTAACTTTCACTTTTAAGCTGTCCAGGAAGTATGCACAGTATAAGTCTTGAGCACAGTGACATCTACAGGCCATTTGTATAAACACCACAGCAGATATTGGTCTAATTTAGCAGATGATGTCCTTCATTTTATTTCTCACTAGCAGTGATGGGCGAATTTATTCGCCAGGCGCGAATTCGATTTTTTTTTCGAAAAACGGATGCCGGCGCCAAAAATCTAATGATATTGGTTCTATAGGAACAGGAAATATTTGGGAAGCCCAGGCTTGTTAGCCTTAGTCTCTCCTGCAACGTACACTGGGAAGTCCTAGGTTTTTTGGCTTTGGCTATTCATGATTTGATTTTTATTGACTTAACAAATTGCTTTACTATGATCTCTCAATTGTAGCCATTTTAGAATTTGTAAAGCGTTTGTAAAGAGTTTGTAAATGACCCCTTTTATGTACTCCATTACAAGGAGTCAACTAGTGGCCTAGAGTGCATGGTTTAATATCATTGGGCAAAAAGCAGCTAAAAAATGGCTGACAATAGATAACTGTAGGCACAGCTGCAAAAGTATAGTATGATATAGTGGCCCTCATTTCATCAATTACATAATTCATAAACTAAATGCATTATAGCTCCATTATTATAAGTATATTTATTATACCCAAATATGTCCTGCAGATAATGGATTTATCATATCTACAGTAAATGACTTTCAAATATAACTTCTAATTTATGAATACCGTTAGTCATAAAGGACATTACAAGTCTGAGGATTTCAATGATCATATAAAGATGCAAAGCCTCATACTTTGGCTAAAAATGCTTTATTTTATATACTGGATTTAAGGTACCAGTCTAGAGGTTCAGCAGCCCTATTAGAGTAATGATCCAGGCCTTCAAATTTCTCCCCAGCATATCACCATTATGGATCCTGGAATGTCAGAGATGTGCTCATTTTACTCTCGGCTGCTGCTCAGAGACTAAGCTTAGGAGAAATCCTCAAAGATTTGGTGCATCCCTTAAATCATTTCACACTGGGCAACATTCAATTTAAACTGGTTCATATTATTGGACAATGAATTTGATTTTTAGAAGCCTTTATTGCAATTCTTTGTGGTTCAATATTCAAGCATACAAATCTAAACAAATGCTGATTCTTAATTTGCAGTCAAAGAAGATTGTGTTAATAAAATGCAAGAGACATAACATTGAAATCATTTCCAATACTGTGCTAATAACCTTCATTATTTCATATGTGATTGTAGTAATTCATTGCTTTGTTTTAATATTGGATAGAGCAAATGCTTACATTAATGGGCAGATTTATCAAAGGTCGAGGTGAATTTTCGAATTCAAAAAATTCGAATTTCGAGCTATTTTTTTGTGTACTCCGACTAGGGAATAGTCCAAATTCGATTCGAATTTGAAAAAAAATTTGAAAATTCGAGTATCGAAATTTATCATGTACAGTCTCTTAAAAAATCTGACTTCGACCATTCACCATCTAAAACCTGCTGAATTGCAAATTTGGCCTATGGGGGACCTCCTAGAATCTATTTGGAGCCAATTGGTGGACTTATCGAAAATCAAAGTTTTTTTTTGGGGAAGACTTTGATTCAAATTCGAAAACTGAAAACTAACCTAGTTGGCCAAAAGAAACTTAGAATTAATTTTGGTTGGTCTTTTTGAATTCAAATTTCAAAGTTTTTCAAATTCGAAATTCGACCTCTGATAAATGTTCCCCTAATTATTTCCCTTGTGCGCAATCAGGGGCTAGTCATGCATGATGATATTTGTCAAATTCTATCAAAGTTTATAAAGGAACAGTAACACCAAAAAATGTAAGTGTTTTAAATTAATTAAAATATAATGTACTATCACCCTGCACTGGTAAAACAGGTGTGTTTGCTTTAGAAACACTACTATGGTTTATATACATATGCTGCTGTGTAGCCATGAGGTCAGTCATTCAAGGGATAAGACACTCAGCTTACATAGTAAAACCAGTACAATTAGCATTAGAATTTAATAATAAGCCCTATAGAATCAGCTTCTATGACAGGTGAATTTCATTTTATGCTTGAAAACTTGAGACGACCCCAAACCTTAGCAGCTGTTCAGTCACACTTAAGGGGTCATTTATCAAAGTCTGAATTTATCTCAATATTTTCTGCTATAAACTCCACTCGAGTTTTTTTTACACTTATTTATTATTAAATTTTCCTAAAATTTTGCTTTGCAAGAAAAAAACTGATTTTTGGATTTTTTTTTTCAGATTTTTCATCCGATTTTCAAGATTTTCTCAAATTTTTGCCACATCAAAAAATCACATCAAAAATCATTGGGACTTCTCCCATTGACTTATATGGACAGGTCTGAGATGCTGGATTTTCAGATTTGGACTTTTCCATCCTCGGGGTTTAAAAAATTCCGAAAAATGAGTGATTTTTTAGAAGTCTGATTTTATAAAAAAAACTGTATCTGCCATAGTCTACAAAATTCATAAAAATAATTTGAAAATACTATAAAAACCATAGCAATCAATAAGCATTTACTAGTATGCATATGATTGGTTACTGTTTCTTGGAATAAACTTTTTTTTTACTTTTATTACCTAACATGGTTTACATAAAACTCATAAAAACATTAGAAATATGTTTATGTTTATATGAAATATTAGATTAGAAATATGCAGTGACAAGCTTTTTACATACTATGATTACTTCTGCTAAATAAAACCATGTGTTGTTTATGATACATTCACACTACAGAAGATGGTCTGGGAGAAGATTATACGGGTATTCAAAATCTGTTTTAAGCTTCAGTCTGTAGTCAAACTGAGCCTCAGACAACAAAATGCACTCGTATAATCTTCATTATCTGGATCAAGTTCCAGTGCTTTCTCATAGTAATCAATTGCTTGTTCAACTTCTCCCTCCTGCTGATAAATGAACCCTAACAGTCCAAATCCAGTTGCATCTGATGGGTGTTTTGTTACTTTTTGTTCAGCCAACTGTTTCAAATTATCTCTGGAATAAGATCTAACCCTTGTTTTATTCGGTATGAGTAATACTTCCTTGTAATGCTTTATGGCTTCGGATTCAGATCTAACTGTTTGTTGCTTAAAAAGTGCATAACCAAAGTGAATCTCTTGTTTGTTTTCACATGTTAGATTTTTCAGATGTAGCACTCTTTGGAATGTATCTTCTGCTTTTTCAAATTCACTTGCTTTACCATACATGCTCCCCAATTCAATATATGCCTGCACAAATTTTGTTGTATTTGCAACAGCTTCTTCAAAATGAAATATAGCAGATGAAATGGCTTCATTTCTGTCCCTTGTATAGGTTTCCGCAGGCTGAGTTGATAACCTTGCAGTCTTTGCAGATTTCATTAATTTTATCTTCTTTTTGTAACAAAGCCCAATCTGGTGGTGAAGTGAACCTGAATTGGGGGTTTTGTTTAGGGCTTTTTTCAGAATGGTAATAGCATCATCAATCTTTTCTTCATTTTTGTAAAATTTGGCAGCGTATCGAAGTAAATATGGCGAGTGTCACGATCGCCGCCCGGAGCAGGACCAGGAGCTCCGGGCGGCGCAACTACTTCTTCCGACGCCGCTCCCAAAATGGCGGCGCCCATGGCCGCCACGTGGGTAGCGGCGCCGGCACAGAGACGCCTGCGCGCAAGTGCGCAGGCGCGAAGACGCCACAACGGTGCGACGGACGCAGCGCGTCGGTCGCAGACGTGCTGACGCCGACGCAAGGGCGCCAAAAAACCCCTTTAAAAGGACGCCTGAGACGCCAAGATGGCGCCCGAAAATAGGATCTTGTTCCTGAATAGATTCCTGGGTTCCCTGTTGGTGTTCCTGTTATCCCTGTGGATATTCCTGTTTGATCTCTTGTTATTGACACCCCTGCCTGGACTTTGGACTCTGTTATATTCTGCCTGCCTTTTGACCTGTTGCCTGAACTCTATTACCCCTTCTGCTGAATCCCTGGATACCGCGATCCTGATCCCTCCTGAGGGGCTTCCTCCTAAATCCGGACAACTCCCCAGAGGGAACTCCCAGTTCCCTGACATTATTTTCGGGCCATGGATTCCACTGAGGAAGCTCAGCCAGATTTCGGCAGGGTCTTTCGGGGCCTGCATTCCCGCATGGAGGCGTATGAAGCCCGGCAGAATTACGTGGGACACACGCTGGAGGCGATCTTGGAAAAGCTCTCCTTGTTGACACCAGCGACCCCCCTGCCGGCACCTCCTCCGCAAGCGGCTGCTGCCATGGCTACCCAGCCCTCCACCTCTGGTCCACATATTCCTGCTCCGCCTCTCTATGATGGCGATCCTCAAGCCTGTCGAGGATTCGTGAATCAGTGCCAGATTCGATTTGCCCTACACCCCACTTAATTTGACTCTGAACGTGCCAAGGTGGGGTTTGTGATTACTCGTCTGGCAGGGAAAGCTCTCGAGTGGGCATCTCCACACTGGGAGAAGCAGTCCCCACTGATGGATGACGCAGAAGCATTTCTCAAAGAATTTCGGATCGTTTTCGATGCTCCCGGCCGGGTGACATCCGCTGCTTCCCGTCTGTTCCAAATCCGCCAAGGGAGTCGCAGTGTAGCGGAGTATGCTATTGAATTCCGTACACTTGCTGCTGAGACTCGTTGGAACAACGACGCATACCATACTGCATTTTATAATGGTCTCTCCCTCCGCATCAAAGATGACCTGGTCTCCCGTGAATTACCCACGCAAGTTGAGGACCTTATCGCCTTGGCTGTCAAGGTGGACACTCTTCTGAGAGAGCATCAAACCCTGAGAGATCGTGTCAGGAAGTTTCAACCCATGTTGGCACCCCGCTTCCAGAGGCCTCTCCTGCAGGCTCCTGTCACCCCGCCTGCCCAAGCATCCATTTCTCTCCAGGAGGAACCCATGCAAGTGGGAAGAACTCACCTCACTGAACAAGAGAGACTCCGCAGACGGATGTCAGGCCTGTGTCTGTATTGTGGCGGACATTCCCACTTCGCCAATGCCTGTCCTGCAAAGGCTAAGAGTTTTGTACCCCGAGGTATGTCTATGGTAACTCATGTAGGGGGCACTACTCAAAAGTCTCGAGATAGGTTTCAGGAGAAGACCCAAGAAAACTCACACAGGTTTCTCCTTCCCTTCCAGATTCGTCTGACTGATAAAACCATCTTCAGGAATGCTTTCATCGATTCCGGAGCCGGGGGTAACTTCATGGACGCTCTCTTTGCTAAGTACATGGGAATTCCCTTATTTCCTTTGCATTCTCCCATGCGGATCGTCGCCATAGATGATAAACCCCTGGAGTCTGTACTCACGATGACCACTGGCGAACTTCCTGTGCAGGTTGGGGCCCTGCATAAAGAGAGACTTTCGTTCCTTATTATCTCTTGTCCCGCTGTTCCAGTTGTTTTGGGTCTCCCCTGGCTACGCCTGCACAATCCCACCATAGACTGGTCCACAGGGCAGGTTTCTCGTTGGAGCCCATTCTGCCTACAGCATTGCCTTCCTGTTAAACCTCTCAAGAAGGTAACTATCTCCTCAACCGAGTTAAAGTCTCTTCCCTCCTGTTATAAAGAATTCTCCAAAGTGTTCTGTAAGAAGTCTGCGGAATTCCTTCCTCCACATCGCTCCTACGACTGTCCTGTCGAACTCCTGCCAGGAGCCATGCCCCCCAGAGGCCGCACTTACCCTCTCTCTCCTGCTGAGACTACCGCAATGAAGGAATACATCCAAGAAAATCTCCAGCGGGGGTTTATCCGCCCTTCTACCTCTCCTGCAGGGGCTGGGTTCTTCTTCGTGGAGAAGAAGGACGGAGGCCTTCGGCCATGTATAGATTACCGGGGCCTGAATAAAATCACTGTAAAAAACAGGTACCCTCTGCCCTTGATCGTAGAGCTCTTCGACCAGCTGAAGGGGGCGAAGATATTCTCTAAGTTGGATCTCCGGGGGGCGTACAACCTCATTCGCATCCGTGAGGGTGATGAATGGAAGACGGCTTTCAACACTCGTGACGGGCACTATGAATATCTCGTTATGCCCTTCGGCCTTTGCAATGCCCCTGCCGTCTTCCAGGAGTTTGTTAACGATGTGTTCCGGGATCTCCTAGGAAGGTTCGTAGTCGTGTACCTGGACGACATCCTGATCTTTTCTAAAGACCTAGAAAGCCATCGCTCCCAGGTGAAGGAGGTACTCTCTCGTTTGAGGAAGAACTCTCTCTTCGCCAAGTTGGAGAAGTGCGTCTTCGAGGTGTCCAAGATCCCCTTCCTAGGATACATTATCTCTCCTGAGGGATTTGAGATGGATCCCGTGAAAGTGTCTGCCATCCAGGAGTGGCCTCTCCCGCTGAGTACCAAGGCAATCCAGAGATTTATCGGATTTGCTAACTACTATCGGCAGTTCATCCGGGGGTTCTCTTCCCGCATTGCACCTATCCTGGCCCTCATCCGGAAAGGGGGCAAACCCAGCTTGTGGCCTCCATCTGCCATTGAAGCTTTTCAGTCCTTGAAAGAGGCCTTCACGTCCGCTTCTGTCCTCCGACACCCCAATCCCGAACTACCCTTCTGCATCGAAGTAGATGCTTCTGAAGTCGGAGCCGGAGCCATCCTGTCTCAGAGACACCCCGCTGATGGGAAGTTGCATCCCTGTGCTTATTTCTCCAAGAAGTTCTCGTCCGCAGAGCAGAACTACGATGTCGGGAACCGAGAACTCTTGGCTGTTAAACTTGCCCTTGAAGAGTGGCGTCACCTCCTGGAGGGTTCTCTGATTCCTGTTCAGATTTACACCGATCATAAGAATCTCGAGTTCATCCAGTCCCTCAAGAGACTAAACCCCAGACAAGCAAGGTGGACTCTCTTCTTCTCTCGGTTTAATTTTATCTTGACTTATCGCCCAGGTTCCAAGAATCAGAAGGCCGATGCCTTGTCTCGTAGCTTCACTCCGGTGGACCGCTCTCCTGAGAGACAAGAACCAATCATCCCTCCAGTCAAGATTATTGCCTCCCTGTATCCACAGTTTGCCGACCAAATCCTGGCTGGTCAGTCTTCTGCTCCTTCAGATACTCCCATTGGAATGGCATTTGTTCCTCCTGAGCTGCGTCTGCCTATCCTGCAACAGACCCATTGCTCCAGGCAAGCCGGACACCCTGGTCCAGCTAAGACTCTTGAACTCTTACGACGCCTGGTCTGGTGGCCTGATATCCGCAAAGATGTGAAGGACTTTGTTGCTGCTTGTAATGTTTGTGCCACATCTAAGTCAAGCCATTCCCGCCCCAGTGGGTTACTACAGCCTTTGCCGGTTCCTTCCCATCCCTGGACCCACCTGTCCATGGACTTCATTGTCGAACTTCCTCCCTCTTGTGGGAACACTGTGATCTGGGTTGTCATTGATCGATTCTCCAAAATGGCCCATTTCATCCCTTTGAAGAAGTTGCCCTCTGCGGTGGAGTTGTCCCAGCTATTTATCCAGTACATCTTCCGCCTGCATGGTTTCCCGGTGGAGATCGTCTCCGATAGAGGCACCCAATTTACTGCCAAATTCTGGCGTTCCCTATGCAAAGACCTGGGAATTGTTCTTCAGTTTTCATCTGCATACCATCCGCAGACGAATGGGGCAGCTGAACGTGTCAACCAAGCCCTGGAACAGTTCCTGAGGAACCACGTATCCCTCTGCCAGGATGACTGGTCTGACCTCCTCCCATGGGCGGAATTCGCTCATAATAATGCTTGTCATTCCTCTACAGGAAGGTCTCCGTTCATGTCGGTGTACGGGCAGCATCCTCAAGCTTTTCCCCAAGACTTTGTACTATCTGACGTCCCGGCTGCTGACGACTCCGCAGCCCATATGTCTGCTATTTGGGCTGCTACCAAGTTGAACCTAGAGAAGAGCGCTCTTGTTCATAAGACTTTCGCGGATCGTCGTCGAAGATCCTCTCCTCCCTACAAGGTGGGTGATAATGTCTGGCTCTCTTCCAGGAATATCCGGTTGAAGATACCATCTCCCAAGTTGGGTCCAAAATTCGTGGGTCCATTCCCCATCTTGGAGATAATCAACCCTGTGGCTGTCAGACTCCAGCTTCCACCAGAGATGAGAATCCCCAACGTGTTCCACGTGTCTCTGGTGAAACCCTCCATCACCAACCGGTTCTCTGGCAGTCAATCTCCTCCTCCTGCCATCTCTGTGGAGGGTCAACTCGAGTACGAGGTGGAGAAAATCCTTGACTCAAGGATCTCCAGAGGGTCCCTTCAGTACCTCATTCAGTGGAGGGGCTTTGGCCCTGAAGAATGCTCCTGGGAAGGACACCGTGATGTTCACGCTCCTCGTCTGGTGAGGGATTTTCACGCCAAGTTTCCCCAGAAACCTTGTCCCGGTGGTCCTGAGGCCCCCCGTGAGGGGGGGGGGTACTGTCACGATCGCCACCCAGAGCAGGACCAGGAGCTCCGGGCGGCGCAACTACTTCTTCCGACGCCGCTCCCAAAATGGCGGCACCCATGGCCGCCACGTGGGTAGCGGCGACGGCGCAGAGACGCCTGCGCGCAAGTGCGCAGGCGCGAAGATGCCACAACGGTGCGACGGACGCAGGCGCAGCGCGTCGGTCGCAGACGTGCTGACGCTGACGCAAGGGCGCCAAAAAACCCCTTTAAAAGGACGCCTGAGACGCCAAGATGGCGCCCAAAAATAGGATCTTGTTCCTGAATAGATTCCTGGGTTCCCTGTTGCTGTTCCTGTTATCCCTGTGGATATTCCTGTTTGATCTCTTGTTATTGACCCCCCTGCCTGGACTTTGGACTCTGTTATATTCTGCCTGCCTTTTGACCTGTTGCCTGAACTCTATTACCCCTTCTGCTGAATCCCTGGATACCGCGATCCTGATCCCTCCTGAGGGGCTTCCTCCTAAATCCGGACAACTCCCCAGAGGGAACTCCCAGTTCCCTGACAGTGAGTCTGGTGTTTGTCTAAGAGCCTCCGCCATAATCTTTCCTCCTTCCTCAGCTTGACCCAAACTTTGATATCTCAGCGCAAGATAAGCTTTAATCACAGTATCATTTTCATTTAATTCCACAGCACGTCTCAACAGTTCTAAAGAATTATATTTACTGGTTCCATAAATCATTAAATCTTGATATTCTAAACGATACATGACTGTGGCATATCCTGAATTGAGTTCAGGATTGTCTGGATCTAGCACTAGAGCTTTCTCAAAACACTCTTTAGCTCTTTCAGGGGATTTCCCATAGAGTGTTAACAGAGCCCAGGCCTGTTCTCCATATATCTCAGTAAGAAGAACATCATGTTCTGGAGAAGATTCAAATTTCGTGTAAATGGCTTCCACTTTTTCTAAATAAGAATGAGCTTTACTCAACTGGTTTGAATGGTAGAACAGCCAGGTATAATTACTGTAGGTCACAGCTCTTTTGATATCCACATCAGCAGACTGTGTTCCTTGCAGGTGCTCTTCAGCTTTCTGAAGCTGTCTGATTGCTTCTTCATTGTCTCCTTTCAAATAACTTGTATAGGCCAATAAATGATGAAGCCTATCTCTGAGTGTAGAAGGTAAATATGCAATTTGATCATGAACCCTGCCTTCTATCTTTTCAATATCTATCTCCTCTTTGAAGACAGCCCATGTGAAATGACACTCCAGTTTAAGCAGATTGTTCTTTAATGATTGTCTTGTTATGTCACTGGAAAAAAATATTAAAAGTATTATATTTTATTGTGTATTTTCTTTATTTTTAATAAGCAACTTTATATTAAATACAGAAAACATGTGGTTGTTAAAGCAGCATGTAAAATATTGGATAAGCCTTTTTCCTTAAAAAATGGCAATACCAAGTGATTGTATTGGTACCTCTGTTTTCTCTATGAATATTTTTGCTATGCTTGCCATAATGGGAAAATATTAAATAATGATCACACTAAGAAAGGCAAACAGAAAAATAATAAGCAAAGAGGACAGGACATATTCAACAAAAATAGGGCTGATTTATCAATTTGAGGTATTTATTTTGGTAAATTATTATATCTCACACATTTTTTGGAAGAAAAAACCCAATCAAGAAAAATAAAAATGTTTGCAATAAGTCGAATAACCCATATCATCAGATGTTTGTTTTTTAAAGGAACCGTTCAGTGTAAAAATAAAAACTGGGTAAATGGATAGGCTGTGCAAAATAAATAGGGTTCCTAATATAGTTGTTTAGGCAAAAATGTAATGTATAAAGGCTGGAGTGACTGGATGTCTGACATAATGGCCAGAACACTACTTCCTGCTTTTCAGCTCTATAACTCTGTGCCAGTCAGCGACTTGAAGGTGGGCTATATGAGACACAACTATTCAGTGAGTTTGCAATTGATCCTCAGCATTCAGCTCAGATTCAAAACCAACAGGTATGACCCATGTGCAGTGCGGGCCATGCTTGCCGGGTGCCCCAGGCAACCCAGTCAGCCGTGACACCCCCTCCGCCGCACACATAGAAGGCACACACGCGCATGCGCACTGACTGGCTGAATCATCTCCTCAGGTACGCTCCCCTCACATGGCCTACCTTACATGTTTCGCACCTTACGGCGCTTAGTCATAGGTGAAAGGTATGTGCCCGGCTCCCACCAAACTTTGTGCTCTAGGCACGTGCCTACTCTGCCTACCCCTAGTTCCGGCCATGCCCATGTGGCCCCCCTTCAAGTCACTGATTGGTTACTGTCTGGTAACCAGGGTAACCAGTCAGTGGAAGCCAAGAGAGCTGAAAAGCAGGAAGTAGTGTTCTGGCTATTATGTTAGACATCCAGGCACTCCAGCCTCTATACATTACATTGCTAACTAACTATATTAGAAACATTATTTATTTTGCACAGCTTATCTGTTTAACCAGTTTTTCTTTTTATATTGAACAATTCCTTTAATGAGTAACTAATGATTCCTTGCCATAAGTTATGATTTCTAGCCATGTCTGTTCTAGCTCCTGTGCCAGCAGTCTCTGAGAACCTCTCAGCCCTGGCCTCTGGACCTGAGGACAAAAGTAATTTGGTCTCCAGACCTGCCTTTCCTGCTACTGGATCTGGTAGTTTTGTTATTCCAGACTCTGCCAGACCCTCCAGCTGCAATCTGTGGTGGTCTTTCTGCTGTCCTGGGTGATCCTCCACTTTTAATGGGTGTGAAGGGTCCTGTTGTCCCCTGCTGTCTGTGACTCTGGCAATGCTCTTATTTTGACTACTGACTATGCTCCTGACCCTAGCAACTTCTCCACTCTGGCCCCTGACCCTGGCGACTCCTCCACTCTGCCTTCTGACCCTCGCGACTCTTCTGCTCTGGCTTCTGACCCTGGACTCCTCCTCTCTGGCTCATTATCCCACCTGTTCTGCTTTTTGGTCTGCTTTGTTTAATCCTTCGTAGACTCTCCTCCCAAGTCTGCTTAGATATAGTTAGCTTGAATTGTTTCATGATATTGCTTTTTGTCTCTGTAAAATATGCTTATGGATCCGTTTCCAAGTTTCATTGTGTTGTGTATTAAAATATATTAATTATAGCCTTGTGGAATTCAGCTAAAAGTAACATGCTTGTTAAAGACCAACCTGATCCTGGGATTGCCAGAGGTCAATCCCATGGGGGTGGGGTAATATCAGGTATGGTCTAGAATTGAACTCAAGACCATGTCATAAACTGAACCTGCATTAAGCCACTGGGGACTTTCTGAGTTGGTGTGGGCATGGTCATGTTACCTTTCCCTGCTGGATTCTCACCTGCTTCTGGTGCTCGATCATTGAGCCATTCAGCCTGATCCTGCCTGTGGTTGTCATAGTTCTATGATCTCTGCTTATTTATTAGATATTCCTTGCTCGTTGCCAGTCCGTAATGTTTGCCTGTTTGTTGGACTCTTCTTGTTAGCTGCCTGCCTCTGACCACTGCCCGGGTATAAGGACTTAAGTATCTTTTCCACTGTGCACTATATCTGCTGTGCTGTTACCCTGTTTCATTCATAATAAATCACCTTTTTATTGAAAACATGTTCCTCTGCCTATCATCAAATTAAATATATGCATTCACCAGGTTACACAGCACATAGACCCCTACCTGCCAGTCATTCACCTGTGGCCAAACCTGACATTACCCCTTGAAACTGAAAACCTACAGTGCATTTTGTTAAAAAAAAAAATCTGTTTTTTAGATTTAATTAATTGATAAAAGCTGAAGTTAATAACTTAAAGTTATTGTATCAGATGTGAGTTTAAAGGGGTTGTTCAAATTTTATTTAACTTTTCTTATGTTGTAGTGAGTGATATTCTGCGACAATTTGCATTTGGTTATTATTTTATATTATTTTTTTTTTTTTTTTTTTTTGATTTTTATTCAGCAACTCTCCACTTTGCAGTTTCAGCAATCTGTTGTTAGGGTACAAATCACCCTAGCAACCATGCATTGATTTAAACAATATACTGGAATATGATTAGGAGAGGGCCTGAATATATATGAGATGAGTAATAAAAGTAAAAATAACAACAAATTTGTAGCCTTACAGAGAATTTCTTTTTTAGATGGGGTCAGTGACCCCTATTTCAAAGCTAGAAGAAGAAGGCAAGTCATTCAAAAACTATAAAAAAAGAAAAAACAAAGACTACTTGAAAAGTTGCTTACAATTGGCCATTCGATAGCATAATAAAAGTTAGCTTAAATGTGAACCATCCCTTTTAATAAATCAACTGAAGTTACTCTTTTTGTGCAAAGATTTCAAACTATAATTGTATTTGTTATACCTCATGCAGATAACCCATACAGATGTTAATGAACATAATGCAGTAACAGGCACATACTTTCCTTCAGGTCTAGTAACTAGGAATGAATACGTTTTTTAGTCTGGTATAGGTTCGCGGCTAAATTTGCATTCTCATGAGCAGCAATAATTTTTGTGAATCTGGACTTGAATTTCTCCAGGTAAAAAAAACCACAGAGCGAAGCAGATACTCAGTCATATAGTCAGAATGAGTGTGACTGCTTTGAGTATTGAAACACCAATCTGTTAGAGCTCAGTAGCAGTGCTGTGTTCTAACACCCCACTGAATCTTGATTACTTAAAAAATAGTATGTATTGCATAAAACTTAACACAATACATGTTAATGGGGATTATGGATAAGAACTTGGCAAATCTGACAGCACCGCTGTTTTTTTAGTAAGCAGGAATGTTATATGCCTTAAGATTTACTGATATATATAGTTACCTCATGGTGTTTGTTTGAATGTTTCTAGGAGATTACCGCAACTTTCAATTCCAAAAGTGTGCTCTTTGACGGCCACCAGTCCCTTATAAGCATATAAGTTAATCACGTGACCTCTTTGAGTTTTACCAGACTGAGCAAACAAAACCAAATGCAGAAAACAAAGCATATCCATTACAGGTGAAAAGTGCTAAATGTGGGTGCAGTCTGCACAAAATCGAACCTGAAAACCTGTAAATGTGGTTTCCCTTATGTGGCCACAGTCAGCACAGACTTCCCATTACAGTTATGTATTAATAGTAGTGATGGGCTAATTTATTCGGCAGGTGCGAATTTGCGCGTTTCGCCACCTGCCAATAAATTCGCAAATTTATTGTGAAAATATTCCATGAATTGTCGTCGGCATCAAAATTCCAGCTTCGCAAATGTTTCGCCTGTCTCCCGAATTTCGCTGGGAAATTTGCGTTGAAGCGAAACGGGACAAATTCGCCCATCACTAATTAATAGGGCTGCAAGCTGGCAGTACCTTTTAAATTCAGCTTTCCTTTAATTTAATGAGATGTTTCCAAAAAATTTTTTTATAGCTTTAATGACTACGATGTAGTTAGTGAACCATGAAGCAAAATGTGGCGCAGTACCCCTCTTTATCAAACCCTCCAGTGATCTCCAGGTTCTTATTCCTTAATACCACCTTTATCCAAGTAGTCTGCATGTGGGACTGTGAATCAGGCCCTTCACATTGTACTGGTACCATTTTATTGTACCCAGTGTCTGTGTGAGCCCACCATCTGTAAGCTTCACTTATTACTGATATACTGTTATTTTCCTGCATTTTGTATTATTTGTCAATATGCAGAGAGATCCCTTTGTATAAAGAGAGTTGTATTCAGATAAATGAATCCAAAAAAGCTTTCCTAACAACTGTTGCTTTATGTTTGTTGTGGGGTAATAGGAGAGTTGCTCCTGAACAACACTGATTGTTTCAGTTTCCATGAAGACAGAACAGTAATAAAGGAGATAGGAATGCAGGAAAGTGAAAGGCAACCAGTGCTTCAGGCTGGTTTAGTAAAAAATGAAACTTGAAAATGTACAAAGAGCCCAGTGGAGGAACGGCTTGTTTATTACATATATCAGCAGCCTCACATAGAAACTGAGCTTTTGTCCTGGGAGGAACAAAAAAATACAAACTGTAAAAAAAAACAAGGTTACCAATGCTACGGTCATATTTTTATTGTATCTTTATATTTATAAAGAAATAGGTGATAAAGCTCCTTTAAAGAAACACTATTTTTAAGTTACTTAAATTCTTATATATAAAACATTAATAATACCATGAAGTAAAAAGCTTTTATAGAATTCTTCAGGTCTGTAGCAGGATAAAGCAAGTATAAGAAACTTAGTGTGAGTACTACCCACACAAGCCCATCACTACTCAAACAAGACAAATGTTTGTTTATCAATCAGAATAAAATATTTGAAAACATATTCAGCACATGTCTAAAACCATACAATAATTTTGTAGATCAAATGCTCAAAATACAACACCCCAAGTAGCCCTATTGTCATATGGTACATGTTACTGCACTGTTAAAGGCCTGATCTCCTACTGGATGAAGCTTTCCTTTTGGCAAAGAATGGAATGTTAACAATAGAAGAGCCAATCCAAGCATTCCTTGGTGCTATTACAGTTATGGGACCTGTTATCCAGAATGCTCAGAACTTGGGGATTCCGTATAACAGATCTTTCCATAATTTGGATCTTCATACCTTAAGGGGCCCATTCACCAAGCTCGGGTGAATGAATAGAGGGAAAAAAACTCGAATTTCGAGTCGTTTTTTGTGCTCCTCAGCTATTGAATTGGCGTTAATTCACCTGAGTAGAATGATTCGAATAGATCGAGCGCAAAAACACTGCGACTATTCGCCCATAGTCGAAGTACTGTCTCTTTTAAAAATACTTTGACTGCCTACTTCGCCACCTAAAACCTACCGAATTGTTTTAAAAGCCTATGGGTAAGTCCCATAGGCTCGTTTTCTACGTTTTTGATCGAATAAAAAAGCATTCGATCGATCGTTCCATCGAATGAAAATCCTTTGATCGAATATTCGATCATGCGCCTATTCGCCAGGCGAATATTCGCCCATTCGACTATTCACCAGCGCGTAAATTTGCCCGAATTGCCTATTCGATTCTATTCCCCAGTTGAATTTCGAGGGATTTAACGCCTCTAAATTCGACCCTTGATACATCTGCCCCTCTACTAGAAAATCATGTAAACACTAAAGAAAACGAATAAGTTGGTTTTGCTTCCAATAAGGATTAATTATATCTTAGCTGGGATCAAACACAAGGTTATGTTTTATTACTACAGGGAAAAAGAAAATCATTTTTAAAAATTTCAGCTGGAGATGATTGGGTTGTTGCATGGCACGTTGCTCTGTAGTTATGTAGGAACTCTGTTGTAAATACTTTCCAAGATTTCCCAGTAAGATTTGCTGTCTGTAGTGCTTCTTTCAGACTTCTGTTGAATCGCTCGATTCCTCCATTTGCTTGTGGGTAATACACTGAAGATTTCCTATGCACAATATTCCTCTCTCTCAGAAAGGATTCAAACTCATATGAGACAAACTGTGGTCTGTTGTCTGATATTAACTCCTTTGGATTACCTTCTCTGCTGAAGACTGTAGACAGAAATGTTATTACTGTAGCTGATGTTATATGAGAAACAAATGCAATTTCAGGCCATTTACTGTAATAGTCTATCAAGGTTATAGCAAATCTACAGTCTATAGGAGCATCTGTAAAAGGACCGACAATATCAATAGCAAGTTTTTCCCATGCTGAATCAGAAAATGGTACTGGCTGAAGTGGTGGTGTATGTGTGATAGCTGTTTTGTCATGATTCTGACGAGTAACACAAGAATGGCAGTTACCACATCGGCATCCATTGCTGGCCACCAGTATAGTTCTCGTAGTCTCTGTTTTGTACGTACAATTCCTTGATGACTCTCATGTGCAAGTTGTATGAGCTTTTCTTGCAAGGTCTCTGGTACCAGTAAGCGGTGAGAATTCACGGACAACATAGCCATCTACTAAGGACAGTTCATGTCTAATCCTGTAGTAAGGTTGAAGATCAGGACTGAGTTTCTTCTCAGCATTTGGCCATTTGCTTTGTAAGATGTCCCGTAGTTTTACTTGAATTGGACATGTGAGGCAAACTTGCTTAAACCAGCAGCTGTAACTGTAGATGATAGTAAATCAGTCAATGCTACAACTTCTATGTCCTCATCCAGTGTATCAGAAGCTGCAGGTAAAGGTAAACGTGACAAACTATCAGCAGTAACATTTTTCAATCCTGGTTTGTATTGCATTTTGTAGTTAAAGTTCACTAACCTTGCTGACTATCTAGCTATACACATTCCAGCTCTTCCTAGTCCCTTTGTTGTAAGCAGTGTAGTTAAAGTGCTATGATCAGTGCATAAGGTAAATTCTCTACCCCATAGGTAGGTTATCCATTTTTCTGTTGCCCAAACACATGCTAGAGCTTCTTTTTCAACAGTTGAATACGTACACTGTGTCTCTATAAGTGTTCTGGATGCAAATGCAACAGTTTTCTCTGCATGATCAGCATGGATCTAGGTGCTAAACTTTCCTTAGCACTGTATTTTGCCTGTGACTGTGTATTATTCATGGATTAAAACCATATACAATATCTACCTGCTGAAGATACAACACCCAACTAGAAACAGGACATACAGTATATACCCATGGTCCGTCATCAAGTGCATTACATATATGGTGTAGATAAAACACACGCAAGTGAAGATCATAGCATATCTATAAAATCCTTGATAAAGGCCCCAATGTGGCCAAAATGTTAAATACACATATATGATTATTAAAGAAGTTTGATTTACTACATAAGGGGGCAAATTCACTAACATTCGTAGTTGCGCTAGGCGCAACTTCGCCGCGCTTCGCCACACTTTGCCAGGCGTAGTTTCGCCAGCGCTCCGCAAATTCACTAAAATCCGAAGTTGCGCACAGGGGTAGCGTAAGGTTGCGAAGTTGCGCTAGCGTTGATTCGCTATGTAAAGCGAAGTTACGTTAGCGAAGGCTAATTTGCATACGGCGCCAAATTCAAATTTCAATGGAGGAACACGTATCAGCACTACAAATGCCTAGAAAACCTTCAACTCATCAAATAAAAATTTTATTTTGCCCTACACATGTGCCCACTGTCTAGGTAAGTTGCCATGAGTCAGGAAATGTAGGGGGGAAAACATTTTTCGATCTTTTTCAGCCTATCACCCATAATGTAGAAAACACGCCAGCGTTTTTTGGGACTTAGCAAAAATTTTGACTTTTTCTGAAACAATCCCTATCTACTCTATTGCGCTTCGCCAGGTCTGAGGTGGCGAAGGAAGTCTAGCGTAAAAGGTAGCGTTCAGTACACTGCGCAAGTTAGTGAATTTGCGTAGTTACGTCGCTAGCGAAACTTCGCCAGGCGTAAGGGTGCGAAGTAACACTAGCGAAACTACGCCAGCGTTCGTTAGTGAATTTGCGCAGTAACGAAAATGACAAACGCTAGCGAAGTAACGCTAGCGTTCGGCGCTTCGGCGCTTAGTGAATTTGCCCCATGGAGTGTGGGTCATTTCAGAATCATTGCATACTACCCAGCATCCATATTTGCATAAGACTGCTCTGAGTGTGGACACCTGTCAGAGAAGTATATATAAAACTGGTAGACAGGGGAGAACTGCAATATTAGGAGACTACTATAGAGTTCAACTATACCCTAGAAACAGAACAAACGGGCAATACGCCATTCTCTGATTTCTCACTACGGAGGAGCTGTGTCTCAATGACCAATGGTGTCATCGGGGTACCATTATTTTAACAACAAGGCCAAGAACAAGACCATGACCCTTGAGCTGAACTAAAGACCTTATCTCAGTACTCCTCAACATTGCATCATAACATTTATAATCCAAGGAGAAAGTGGGTCTGGTGACAAGCACTATGGATCAGTGGAGCGAGGTTGATGGCTATTGTTATAGTTGGTAAAGAAAACTCATTTTAATTTGGTACAGGTTCCATTTCATTGGCATTATTACTCCCTGTGCTACATTGCTTTTTATAGAAACGGCTCCATTATACCAATTCCACTTCATATTACTAACCTGCACCTCAGACTACTAATAAGGGCTATAAAATGGACTGATTAACCACTAACCTAGCTCATTCATTTATTAAAAAGTTGTATCAACAATATATAACTATCATTTATGAACTTATTAATTCACCTTGAATCATCAATAGAACATTTGATTTCTTCTTTTAGGGTGCTAGGTTATCATTTGGACATTGCAGAGAAAAGACTCTCACCCTCGTTTATTATGATACACAACTATGAGTTATTTTATTTCATTTTTATCTGGATTTCGGGCCACATTAGGACCTTTCAAGGTCCTAACCAGCTATTAATCATTTATTTCCATACTGTATGCATGCTATGTACCCAAACATATCTTATAGATGCTGGGAAGGCTATGGTGAAAAGAGCCAGAACAAGACATAGGCAGAAGAGGCACATGTGCAAGGCTGGGGGGTACCAGGCACATACCTTCTCTGTCGCCTTCTCCTAGTCCAGACCCATGATTCCTCAGTAGTCAATGAGAGTTGCCTATGGTGACTGGCTGGTCCAGCCTGGCACTGATGGTGAGTTAGTTTCCAAAAGACTTACCTAAGTTGAAGTATTGTGGAATCATGTCCAAGGTTGTATGATGTATTGATGGACAAGGTAGAATTAGACCTCTCAATATACATAAAGGGAGTAGGCCTATAATAAAGCTTACCTAACCAGCCCGGTGTGTCATCAGCCCTATACATGCAGCAGCCAGGTGGTTCATAAGCTTAAAATGGAAGCAAACAGAAGTGCTTAGCCTATAGAGGCTGCATAACAGAATATAAAAGATCAAATCAGGAAATTGCAGAAATGGCAGGTTGGATGCACTGGCTGGTTCATGTTTTGATACTTAACAAATTGCTTCACTATGATCTCTCAATTGCAGCCATTTTATAGTTTGTAAAGAGTTTGTAAATGACCCCTTTTGTGTACAATACCATTACAAGGAGTCATCTAGTGGCCTAGAGTGCATGTTGTAATATCACTGGGGCACGAGCAGCTAAAAAATGGCTGACAATAGATAACTGTAGGCACAGCTGCAATATTATAATATAGTATAATAAAGTGGTACTTATTTCACCAATTACACAATTCATAAACTAAATGCATTATAGCTCCATTATTATAAGTATATATATTATATCCAAATATGTCCTGCAGATAATAGATTTATCATATCTAAATGACTTTCAAATATTACTTCTAACTTTTATCTGGCAACAGAAACGTCCAAGGATAAGTTTATTTAAATTACAGCAGACTAAAGCCTTAGGTGGGGTTAACTTTCCAAATATTCGGGAATATAATGAAGCAGCATTATTACGTTTTGCTGGGGACTGGATATATGATAGAAGCACATATACCTCAACAGAGCTTGATCAACTCCTGACAGGAGGCCTCTCCCTTAACTTTCTTTTGCATTCTCCATTAAGGGATATTCCACAAGATCTGCGCGACCATCCCTTATTTATAGACACTTATAGAACATGGATTTCAGTGAGGCACAGGTTTAAATTAACACCTTCTTACTTCACCTATTTGTCTTGGCTTGATAATCCCACATTTCCGATGGGGACACATAATAACACTTTAGTGGAATGGCATAACCGAAATTTGAAAACTGTTAAAGATATTGTCGATAACACTTTTACAGTATTACCCAAAGACAAGCTTCTCCAGAAATTCCCATTCCTAGCGAATGATTATATGTTGCTGAACCAAATTGTCCACTATGCCACGAAGGTGTTGAGGCATCTTTCAGTGACAGATAAAGATAATCCAATAAATATACTGTGGCCCAGATATAATACAGTCAGAAATATTTCCCAGATTTATCGCTTTATTAGGACCTCACTATCGATTGAAGCACAGAACAAATCTTTACTCAGATGGGCTTCTGTGATCCCACAAACTGATGCCTCCCAAATACTTCAGTATCACGCAAAAGCGATGCAAGCTATTTCCGTTAGTAAATATCAAGAAATGGCTTTACAAATATTGCATGGCTCTTATCTCACTCCTCTTAGGAGGCATCATATGGGTACCCTAAATTCGGATGAATGTCTGAGATGTCATCAACCCCGGGCTGATCTTGTGCATTGTCTTTGGCTATGCCCTACCATTCAACAATTATGGGGGAGGTGCAGATATACTGGAAGTCTCTGACTCAACGAGCAGACGTTTTTACGCTACCATGGGTGATTTTTGGGATTCCCCCTCCACACCTGAAACTTTCCCGCTCTGACAGACAGCTGGCAGAAAGATTAATGGCTGCTACTCGGAAAACTATCCTACACCATTGGCTTTCCCCATCTACGCCCCCACTATCTCTGGTCAAACAAAAGCTACACCATATATTTCACATGGATTGGGTGGAATCCACTACAAACAAAGAACAATTTACTGACAAATTTTTTTCGACATGGATGAGCTACATCCAATCACTCCCGATTCATACTAGACACCTAACGATGTATGCGTTTAGATACACTACGTGGTATGATACAGAACTTTTACTCAACAATACTAGTGTCCATGAAACAGATCAATATATTCAAAATCTCCTCCGCTCGCAGGAACAAATGTCACGAACGCCCCCCAGGAACCACCACGTAAATCAGATGTTAATAACAAGGTATTCTTAATTGCTTTTCCCTTCCTTTAACTGATCTGTATGTGGGAAATAATGTTGTGTATTATAATACCTTAATATATTCTACATTGTGTCATTAAGAGGAGATTGCTGCTCTGGCTGTCGTGTATATCCGCTCGAACTGTATAACCGATGGACTTACCCATCATTCTTTCTTTCTGTAATTCCAAATTCCTTTGTGTTTGTTTCTTTTATTTGTTATTAAAAATTTTTTCAATAAAGACATATTTGAAAAAAAAAATATTACTTCTAATTTATGAATGCCGTTAGTCTTTAAGGACATTACAAGTCCTGAGGAGTTCAATGACCATATCAAGACACAAAGGGGTATATTTATCAAAGAGTGAAGTTCCGCCACTAGAGTAAAATTCCGCCACTCTCCATTCATTTCTATGGGATTTTTATAGGCGTATTTATCAAAGGGTGAACTTTCACTTTCACCCATTGATAAATACGCCTTTCAAAATCCCATAGAAATGAATTGAGAGCTGTGGAATTTCACTCTAGTGGCGGAACTTCACTCTTTGATCAATTTATCCCAAAGCCTCATCTTTTGGCTAAAAATGCTGTATTTTATATACTGGATTTAAGGTACCAGTCTAGAGGTTCAGCAGCCCTATTACAGTAATGATCCAGGCCTTCAAATTTCTCCCCAGCATATCACCATTATGGATCCTGGAATGTCAGAGATGTGCTCATTTTACTCTCGGCTGCTACTCAGAAACTAAGCTTAGGAGAAATCATCAAAGATTTGGTGCATCCCTTAAAGGGGATCTATCGCGAAATTTAAATTCTCTGAATGGATAGTTGAGGTGGAAATAATAATATCTTCAAATATATTTCTTTAGCAGAAATGCTTACTTTTTTAATAAAATGACACATTACTACATGCAATGAGGGTGCTTTCACTGAGAGACCTTTCAAGCTACTGCTGAATGGGAGTGGCTTCTCACTAGCTATGACGTCACTTAGCAACTAGCAAAGTACCTCCCTCCTCCATGCTGAATAGCATCCTCACACCAACTGTTATTGTGGAAGCTCCTTGTGAGAAAAGTAAGCCTGTCAGGTCTGCACATTCTCTCAGTCAAGTACAGACAGAGAGATTGGTAAATAATTAGGGATGCACCGAATCCAGGATTCGGTTAAGGATTCGGCCTTTTTCAGCAGGATTCAGATTTCGGCCGAATCCTTCTGCCGGCTGAACCAAATCCAAATTTGTATATGCAAATTAGGGGCGGGAAGGGAAATTGCGTGACTTTTTGGCATAAAACAAGGAAGTAAAAAATGTTTCCCCTTCCTACCCCTAATTTGCATATGATCATTTCATTAATCATGTGCCCAAATATTACTGCTCAGTGAAAGATTCGGCCGAATACCGAACCGAATCCTAATTTGCATATTGTTGGAGTTTTCAAAAAAATATGGTCCACCCTCTGCTGTAAGAATTGGCCAAGAAAGCAGGGAGTTGGCGAGAATTAGGGAAACATTTTTTTTTATTTCTTTAAATGATATCATGGCATATAACTGGTTTGTCCAGCAGTAAAACTGTAGTTGTGAGTTATCAACCCCGTGGGAACATTATGAACCACATGACAATACAATTGTGTGACAATACGAACATAAAAGTAAAACTATTGACATAAGTGCTAACAGAGAGAGACCACATTCAAAGCTAAGGTGTTACTAGTGAGAGGTCCCCACTACCAAGGGTCCCTTTCCATTAGACTTTGTAAAAGCAGTGCCAATGAAATGTAAAATATTAAGTCCTAGGTTGACCCCTCTGAGCAGACAGGTCATAAAGCGCAAAAATCCCACAGATTGTGCAAGGGGAGATGTGCAAATTTACATCGTGTGTGCTCTGAGATAACTTTTAAAGGAAAACTATACCCAAAAAATTAACACTTGCGCAACAGTTTATATCATATTAAGTTGCATATTAAAGAATCTTACCAAACTGGTATTTATATTTAAGTAAATATTGTCCTTTTACATCGCTTGCCTTGAATCACCATTTAGTGATGGTCTCTGTGCTGCCTCAGAGATCACCTGACCAGAAATACTACAACTCTAACTGTAACAGGAAGAAGTATGGGAGCAAAATACAGAACTCCAATAAAACCATACAAATCAATGCTTTTTTTTAGCCTAGTTTAACCCTTTGCCTGCCAAGCACGTACGGCGTACGTGCTGGCAGGCAAATGCTCAGGCTGCCAAGAACGTACATTGTACGTTCTTTGGCAGCTGAGCGCTCTCTCTGCTTCGGCGGCTTTTGCCGCCTCCGCAGAGAGTGGGGAGAGAAGACAGCCCCCTAGGCAACGAGGCTGGGGGGCTGTCAAGTCGGATCTGCGACTCGATTGTCGCAGATCCGACTTCAAAGTAGCAGACGCATCGCATGGAGCGTCTGCTACTCAACTCACCTTCTTCCTGCCTGCAGAGCCGCCCACGCACTTCCTGCTGCGCAGCAACTCTGCAGACACGCTGCCAGGACTCCTCCAAAGAAGACAGCGATTCTCCTGCTCCAAAAACGGTAAGTGCACGTTTTTTTTACACACTTACCTGCACCTACACATACTTACAGTACATTTATGCATTTTAGTAAAGATTGGAATTTTTTTAAATTTTTTTTTTTTAATTTTAGCACACTTGGTCCCTTTTGTACAGTTATTTACACTTATTTACACTTATTTACATGTATTTGCACACTCAGATAACTTTTATTAGTGCACAAATATGTATACACAAACAGGTGTTTTTTTTTTTTTTACGAATTCATTATACTGTTATCTTTTGTTTTTTTTGCCTAAAAACGTGTTATTTTGGCAGCGTGACTATTGGATAATCGATTTCGGCCACTAATTACGCTGTCAGAACAATTATTTTGTTATTTCATTGATTTACGCTATTTTTGTGGTTTTATTGCAATTTTATCCCTGCATTATTGTTCCCTATGTATCTTTAGTATCGTTTTGCTGTTTGGTGCTTTGGTATAGAAAGATAGATTTTACTTAGTTTGATCCGCCAAAATATGTGCTTTCCAAAAATATATGGGTTTCTGGGGGTCTTTTTACAGTTTGGGGGTCTTACGGCACATAACGTACAGTTAGGGTTCTCTTTTCTGCAGCTTAGTTGGCTAGCGTGAAAATTCATAGTTACGTTTTTCATTTGGGGTCCATACACAACACATACTTTGGTAAATCTATACATATTGGGCATCAAACTATTTATTAGACCTCTGACGTCCATATTTAGAGAGATTTTTCTTTGTACGTAAAACATTGTGTCCGATAAATGCGGCAAACTGCAACATTTTTAGGCGATTTTCAGAAATGTTGTAAAAACCTATATGTTTAGAAAAGCTTTGCAGTTTGGTAGTTTCGTGTAGAAAGACGTCGTTATCTTTGTTGGAATCGGCAGAATGTGTACTTTCCAAAAATGTATGGTTTTGGGGGGTCATTGCTGTTAGGAGGGTCTTGAGGCAAATAATATGAAGTCAAGGGTCTATGTTCACAGAAGGTGAATCGGCAGCGGAGAAAACTCATATTCACTATTTTTATTTGGGGTCCGCACATGCCAGCTGCCTTGGTATATCTATGCATATTGGGCATCAAACTGTTCAGTAGACCCTTGGCATCAATATTTATGGTGTTTTACAATTGTATGTAAGAAATTGGGTGAGATAAATGCGGCCAATTGCAATATTTTTAGGCGATTTTCAGAAATGTAAAAACAGTTGCTTTTATCGCCAAATTTAGGAAAGGCTTGCGACTTGGTACTTTGGAGTACAAAGACATGCATACCCAATTTGGATTCGCAGGAATGTGTACTTTCCAAAAATATATGGTTTTATGGGGTGAACGCACTTTTTTCTACCTTTGCCCCCCCAAAACAATGTAAATGTGTTGATTTTGCAGTACCTGAAATGACAGACCATATGGGGGTCTTTGTTTTGGGGCCCCTATACGCCACGTGCTTGGGTACACCTATACATATTGGGCATCAAACTGTTCAGAGGACCCCAGGCTTTCATATTTGGGGTGATTTGTCTTGATACCTAAAAGTATGTGGGTAATACAATGCTGCAGGGTCGAAATTTTGAAGTCATTTTTGGAAATGTCCCCAAAATCACCAAAATTTAGGAATGGTTTGCGGCTTGGTACTTTGGAGTACAAAGACATGCATACCCAATTTAGATCCGTGGGAATGTGTACTTTCCGAAAATATATGGTTTTCTGGGGTGAACTTACTTTTTTCTACATTTGCCCCCCTCAAAACAATGTAAATGTGTTGATTTTGCAGTACCTGAAATGACAGACCATATGGGGGTCTTCGTTTTGGGGCCCCTATACGCCACGTGCTTGGGTACACCTATACATATTGGGCATCAAACTGTTCAGAGGACCCCAGGATTTCATATTTGGGGTGATTTGTCTTGATACCTAAAAGTATGTGGGTAATACGATGCTGCAGGGTCGAAATTTTGAAGTCATTTTTGGAAATGTCCCCAAAATCACCAAATTTAGGAATGGTTTGCGGCTTGGTACTTTGGAGTACAAAGACATGCATACCCAATTTAGATCCGTAGGAATGTGTACTTTCCGAAAATATATGGTTTTCTGGGGTGAACTTACTTTTTTCTACATTTGCCCCCCTCAAAACAATGTAAATGTGTTGATTTTGCAGTACCTGAAATGACAGACCATATGGGAGTCTTCGTTTTGGGGCCCCTATACGCCACGTGCTTGGGTACACCTATACATATTGGGCATCAAACTGTTCAGAGGACCCCAGGCTTTCATATTTGGGGTGATTTGTCTTGATACCTAAAAGTATGTGGGTAATACGATGCTGCAGGGTCGAAATTTTGAAGTCATTTTTGGAAATGTCCCCAAAATCACCAAATTTAGGAATGGTTTGCGGCTTGGTACTTTGTAGTAGAAAGACATGCATACCCAATTTAGATTCGTGGGAATGTGTACTTTCCGAAAATATATGGTTTTCTGGGGTGAACTTACTTTTTGCTACCTTTGCCCCCCCCAAAACGATGTAAATGTGTTGATTTTGCAGTACCTGAAATGACAGAACATACAAGGGGGGGTCTTCCTTTTAGGGCCCCTATATGCCACGTGCTTGGGTACACCTATACATATTGGGCATCAAACTGTTCAGAGGACCCTAGGCTTTCATATTTGGGGTGATTTCTCTTGATACCTAAAAGTATGTGGGTAATACAATGCTGCAGGGTCGAAATTTTGAAGTCATTTTTGGAAATGTCCCCAAAATCACCAAATTTAGGAATGGTTTGCGGCTTGGTACTTTGGAGTACAAAGACATGCATACCCAATTTAGATCCGTGGGAATGTGTACTTTCCGAAAATATATGGTTTTCTGGGGTGAACTTACTTTTTTCTACATTTGCCCCCCTCAAAACAATGTAAATGTGTTGATTTTGCAGTACCTGAAATGACAGACCATATGGGGGTCTTCGTTTTGGGGCCCCTATACGCCACGTGCTTGGGTACACCTATACATATTGGGCATCAAACTGTTCAGAGGACCCCAGGATTTCATATTTGGGGTGATTTGTCTTGATACCTAAAAGTATGTGGGTAATACGATGCTGCAGGGTCGAAATTTTGAAGTCATTTTTGGAAATGTCCCCAAAATCACCAAATTTAGGAATGGTTTGCGGCTTGGTACTTTGGAGTACAAAGACATGCATACCCAATTTAGATCCGTAGGAATGTGTACTTTCCGAAAATATATGGTTTTCTGGGGTGAACTTACTTTTTTCTACATTTGCCCCCCTCAAAACAATGTAAATGTGTTGATTTTGCAGTACCTGAAATGACAGACCATATGGGAGTCTTCGTTTTGGGGCCCCTATACGCCACGTGCTTGGGTACACCTATACATATTGGGCATCAAACTGTTCAGAGGACCCCAGGCTTTCATATTTGGGGTGATTTGTCTTGATACCTAAAAGTATGTGGGTAATACGATGCTGCAGGGTCGAAATTTTGAAGTCATTTTTGGAAATGTCCCCAAAATCACCAAATTTAGGAATGGTTTGCGGCTTGGTACTTTGTAGTAGAAAGACATGCATACCCAATTTAGATTCGTGGGAATGTGTACTTTCCGAAAATATATGGTTTTCTGGGGTGAACTTACTTTTTGCTACCTTTGCCCCCCCCAAAACGATGTAAATGTGTTGATTTTGCAGTACCTGAAATAACAGAACATACAAGGGGGGGTCTTCCTTTTAGGGCCCCTATATGCCACGTGCTTGGGTACACCTATACATATTGGGCATCAAACTGTTCAGAGGACCCTAGGCTTTCATATTTGGGGTGATTTCTCTTGATACCTAAAAGTATGTGGGTAATACGATGCTGCAGGGTAGATATTTTGAGGTGATTTTTGGAAATGTCACCTAAATCACCAAATTTAGGAATGATTTGCGGCTTGGTACTTTGGCGTAGAAAGACATGCATACCCAATTTGGATTCGTTGGAATGTGTACTTTCCGAAAATATATGGTTTTCTGGGGTGAACTTACTGTTTTCTACTTTTGCCCCCCCCAAATCGATGTAAATGTGTTGATTTTGCAGTACCTGAAATGACAGACTATATGGGGGTCTTCATTTTAGGGCCCCTATATGCCACATGCTTGGGTACACCTATACATATTGGGCATCAAACTGTTCAGAGGACCCTAGGCTTTCATATTTGGGGTGATTTGTCTTGATACCTAAAAGTATGTGTGTAATACGATGCTGCAGGGTAGATATTTTGAGGTGATTTTTGGAAATGTCACCTAAATCACCAAATTTAGGAATGATTTGCGGCTTGGTACTTTGGCGTAGAAAGACATGCATACCCAATTTGGATTCGTTGGAATGTGTACTTTCCGAAAATATATGGTTTTCTGGGGTGAACTTACTGTTTTCTACTTTTGCCCCCCCCAAATCGATGTAAATGTGTTGATTTTGCAGTACCTGAAATGACAGACTATATGGGGGTCTTCATTTTAGGGCCCCTATATGCCACATGCTTGGGTACACCTATACATATTGGGCATCAAACTGTTCAGAGGACCCTAGGCTTTCATATTTGGGGTGATTTGTCTTGATACCTAAAAGTATGTGTGTAATACGATGCTGCAGGGTAGATATTTTGAGGTGATTTTTGGAAATGTCACCTAAATCACCAAATTTAGGAATGATTTGCGGCTTGGTACTTTGGCGTAGAAAGACATGCATACCCAATTTGGATTCGTTGGAATGTGTACTTTCCGAAAAGATATGGTTTTCTGGGGTGAACTTACTGTTTTCTACTTTTGCCCCCCCCAAATCGATGTAAATGTGTTGATTTTGCAGTACCTGAAATGACAGACTATATGGGGGTCTTCCTTTTGGGGCCCCTGTATGCCACGTGCTTGGGTACACCTATACATATCGGGCATCAAACTGTTCAGAGGACCCTAGGCTTTCATATTTGGGGTGATTTCTCTTGATACCTAAAAGTATGTGGGTAATACGATGCTGCAGGGTAGATATTTTGAGGTGATTTTTGGAAATGTCACCTAAAGCACCAAATTTAGGAATGGTTTGCGGCTTGGTACTTTGGCGTAGAAAGACATGCATACCCAATTTGGATTCGTTGGAATGTGTACTTTCCGAAAATATATGGTTTTCTGGGGTGAACTTACTGTTTTCTACTTTTGCCCCCCCCAAATCGATGTAAATGTGTTGATTTTGCAGTACCTGAAATGACAGACTATATGGGGGTCTTCATTTTAGGGCCCCTATATGCCACATGCTTGGGTACACCTATACATATTGGGCATCAAACTGTTCAGAGGACCCTAGGCTTTCATATTTGGGGTGATTTGTCTTGATACCTAAAAGTATGTGTGTAATACGATGCTGCAGGGTAGATATTTTGAGGTGATTTTTGGAAATGTCACCTAAATCACCAAATTTAGGAATGATTTGCGGCTTGGTACTTTGGCGTAGAAAGACATGCATACCCAATTTGGATTCGTTGGAATGTGTACTTTCCGAAAATATATGGTTTTCTGGGGTGAACTTACTGTTTTCTACTTTTGCCCCCCCCAAATCGATGTAAATGTGTTGATTTTGCAGTACCTGAAATGACAGACTATATGGGGGTCTTCCTTTTGGGGCCCCTGTATGCCACGTGCTTGGGTACACCTATACATATTGGGCATCAAACTGTTCAGAGGACCCTAGGCTTTCATATTTGGGGTGATTTCTCTTGATACCTAAAAGTATGTGGGTAATACGATGCTGCAGGGTAGATATTTTGAGGTGATTTTTGGAAATGTCACCAAAATCACCAAATTTAGGAATGATTTGCGGCTTGGTACTTTGGCGTAGAAAGACATGCATACCCAATTTGAATTCGTGGGAATGTGTACTTTCCGAAAATATATGGTTTTCTGGGGTGAACTTACTGTTTTCTACTTTTGCCCCCCCAAAACAATGTAAATGTGTTGATTTTGCAGTACCTGAAATGTCAGACTATATGGGGGTCTTCCTTTTAGGGCCCCTATATGCCACATGCTTGGGTACACCTATACATATTGGGCATCAAACTGTTCAGAGGACCCTAGGCTTTCATATTTGGGGTGATTTGTCTTGATACCTAAAAGTATGTGGGTAATACGATGCTGCAGAGTAGATATTTTGATGTGATTTTTGGAAATGTCACCTAAATCACCAAATTTAGGAATGATTTGCGGCTTGGTACTTTGGAGTACAAAGACATGCATACCCAATTTAGATTCAGGGGAATGTGTACTTTCCGAAAATATATGGTTTTCTGGGGTGAACGTACTGTTTTCTACCTTTGCTGCCCCCCAAAACGATGTAAATGTGTTGATTTTGCAGTATCTGAAATTACAGAACAAACGGGGGGTCTTCCTTTTGGGGCCTCCTATGCCACGTGCTTGGGTACATCTATTCATATTGGGCATCAAACTGTTCAGTGGACCCAGGATTTTATATTTGGGGTGTTTTACATTGATACCTAATGATGTGTGGGAGATATGTTGCTGTAGAGTGGAAGCTTTGAGGTCATTTTTCAAAAAATTCACCAATTTCTATAAAACACTATAACTTTAGGAAACAATTGCAACTTGGTGGTTTGGAGTACAAAGATATTTCTACCCATTTTTGATTCACCAGAATCTGTTCTTTCTAGTAATGGGTAGTTTTCTTGGGTAAACCTACTGTTAGTGGAATGTTTGGCCTTGAAATCAAAAGTATGCCGTTTGGGGAGTGTTGCTTTGGAAATTTGGTTGTGTACTGCTTGTAGATTTTGAGCTATACAAGTGAGAAATCTCCATAAAACTATATATATTTGGTATTGTCGCGTTCAGGAGACATAGACCTTTCTAAATCAGCTGTGTTCTCGTACGTAAAATGAATGAAGTTTCTGATATATGTGATTGTTCTTCGTGCAACATGATTTTTTTCATTTTATTTGACACTTAGAATCCAATATTTTTTTAGAGAAGTAGAATTACACCAAAATTCTTGCATATTGTGAAAGTTCAGGTTGTCCTGAAAAAAACAATATATTGTTTTCCTGGGTTAACTAAAAGACCACCCCAGGAAAGGCCCTTAAAGTGAAAGAGTGCAAAATATCTAAAAACTGCTTGGCAGTAGATGTTCGCATCTAGGACAAAACGGCTGGCAGGGAAAGGGTTAATCAGCAGTCATAATCACTGTTTGACTATTTTAGCATGGCCAAATATGTTTTACAGACAGAAACAAGCGAACAACACCTATGCAATGCTGAAAATGCAATAAAATAGCTAAACATGCAATAAAATGGCTAAAAATGCACCAAAATCATCAAATTTGCAATATAATCACAAAAAATAACATATAAAAGGTATTGCGCAGTATTGTATGCTATTCGCAATGGCTATAAAAAAAATTTCAGGCAAAAAAAACAAATGATGCAATAAGAAAAAAAATCCACAAAATAGTGTATGTGCATATATGTGTGTACAATTCTCAAAATTACGTTATGTGCGCATGTGTGCGGGTACAAGTGTGAGTTCTGTGAGCGTGTGACCCCCCCGATCCCCAAAAATGTATGTGTTAGTGTGAATGTAAATGTGTAATCAGTGTGTGTGTGTGTAAGTGTAACACTAACCTGGAAAATGCATGACAATCCATCTGGGGTTGCAGGAGGGGGTCCCACAAAGAGAGGCAGACGTCTTCGGTGAAGATCCAGTGAGTGGGCGGTGCTGCAGGTATAGGAAGTGCAGGCAGCAGCAGGACACGTAGAATTCACGTTCCTACTGCTACCTTAGGGCCCCATGGCGATTGCGCCCCAGGGGCCACTGGATCCCCCACTCTGCTCATTGCCTAAAGGTGAGGAATGAGCAGGGATGGAGCAAGCTGCAGCCAGTCCCACCCTCCTGCAGCCAGCCCCCCTGCAGCCAGCTTCTCCCTTGAGTCAGTCCCTCTGCAGCCAGTCCCCCCTGCAGTCAGCCCCCCTGCAGCCAGCTTCTCCCTTGAGTCAGTCCCTCTGCAGCCAGTCCCCCCTGCAGCCACCTTCTCCCTGGAGTCAGTCCCCCTGCAGCCAGCCCCCCTGCAGTCAGCCCCCCTGCAGCCAGCTTCTCCCTTGAGTCAGCCCCCCTGCAGCCAGCCCCCCTGCAGCCAGCCCCCCTGCAGTCAGCCCCCCTGCAGTCAGCCCCCCTGCAGTCAGCCCCCCTGCAGCCAGCCCCCCTGCAGTCAGCCCCCCTGCAGCCACCTTCTCCCTGGAGTCAGTCCCCCTGCAGCCAGCCCCCCTGCAGCCAGTCCCCTCCTGTCTGCCTCCGTACTTTTGTAACTTTTAAAACATGGTTTCACACAAAGCTGCTGTACTTCTGCACCTCCCCCTGCCATCCGGAAAAGTGTAAAGCTAGGTAGCCTGTAACAAGCTCCTTCTCTCCCCTGACTCAGCCCCTCCCCCCTGCAGTCAGCATCGTAGTTTTTACAAGTACGTCTCCTGTTCATGAAGACTTTCACTCCTTCTCAAACTCCCCCCTCCCTCCCAGAAACGAGGCATAAAGAAATAAAGGTGGACTGGGTAACACTGTGTGAATCTCAGCCGCACATTCATTTGTATGAGACACTGAGACGCAGCCGTGTTAGATAAAGTGGAAATTCAAACTGGAGCAGCAGCACCTTCAATACTTGTGCGTCTCAGTGTCTCATACAAATGAATGTGCTGGCTGCAGGGGGTGGGGAGGGTCTGACTCAGTAGAGGATCACTCCAGCAGGGCATGAAAAACGGAGCCTTTGAAGCCATTTAGCAACGATGCTGGCTTAACACAGTTTATGAGTGACAGCACTGACAGCCAATGAGAGACAGGACAGAACTGTTATGCAGAGAAACCCGACCTGACCTCAGAGCTAGCCAGAAGCAGCTGTGTATGGATTCACTATAATGACTGTGATATTTTAAAAACTGTACATTTTTTTTAATACATTATATTTAGACATTTTAATAACTTCATGCAATGATTCTTTTTACCAATTTTTAATTTCGCGATAGATCCCCTTTAAATCTTTTCTTAGCATTTCATTTCTTAACAATTTTACATTTAAACTGGTTAATATCAATGGACAACGAGTTTGATTTTTAGAAGCCTTTATTGCAATTCTTTGTGGTTCAATATTCAAGCATACAAATCTAAACAAATTCTGATTCTTATTTTGCAGTCAAAGAAGATTGTGTTAATAAAATGCAAGTTAATACAATACTGTGCTAATAACCTTCATTATTTCATATGTGATTGTAGTAATTCATTGCTTTGCTTAAATATTGGATAGAGCAAATGCTTACATTAATGGGCAAATTTATCAAAGGTTGAGGTGAATTTTCGAATTCCAAAAATTCCAATTTCAAGCTATTTTTTTGTGTACTCTGACTAGGGAATAGTCCATATTTGTTTTGATTTTGAAAAAAAAATCGAAAATTCGAGTATCGAAATTGATCATGTACTGTCTCTTAAAAAATCTGACTTCGACCATTCACCATCTACAACCTGCTGAATTGCAAATTTGGCCTATGGGGGACCTCCTAGAATCTATTTGGAGTCAATTGGTGGACTTATCGAAAATCAAAGTTTTTTTTGCGGAATACTTTGATTCAAATTCGAAAAATGAAAACTGACCTATTTGGCCAAAAAAAACTTAGAATTAAGTTAAAAGGTTGGTCTTTTTGAATTCGAATTTCAAAGTTTTTCAAATTCGAAATTCAACCTTTGATAAATATTCCCCTGATTATTTCAAGTGTTATAAAGTGTTAAGTGTTAAATTAATTAAAATATAATGTACTATCACCCTGCACTGGTAAAACAGGTGTGTTTGCTTTAGAAACACTACTATGGTTTATATACACATGCTGCTGTGTAGCCATGAGGTCAGCCATTCAAGGGATAAGACACTCAGCTTACATAGTAAAACCAGTTCAATTAGCATTAGAATTTAATAATAAGCCCTGTAGAATCAGCTTATATGACAGGTGAATTTCATTTTCTGCTTGAAAACTTGAGACAACCCCAAAGCTTAGCAGCTGTTCAGTCACACTTAGGGGGTCATTTATCAAAGTCTGAATTTATCTCTATATTTTCTGCTATAAACTCCACTCGAGTTTTTTTTTAAACTTAGATTTTCCAAAAATTTTGCTTTGCAAGAAAAAAACAGATTTTTGGATTTTTTTTTCAGATTTTTCATCTGATTTTCAAGATTTTCTCAAATTTTTTGTCCGAAGACCAAGGGCACATCAAAAATCAATGGGACTTCTCCCATTGACTTATATGCAACCTCGACAGGTCTGAGATGCCAGATTTTCGGATTTGGACTTTTCCATCCTCGTGGGTTTAATAAATTCTGAAAAATTTGTGACATTTTAGAAGTCTGATTTTATAAGAGTTTAGTAATTAACCCCCTAGGTGTTTCTGTATCTGCCATAGTCTACAAAATTCATAAAAATACTTTGAAAATACTATAAAAACCATATCAATCAATAAGTATTTACTAGTATGCATATGATTGGTTACTGTTTCTTGGAATAAACTTTTTTTTTACTTTTATCACCTAAAAACATTAGAAATATGTTTATGTTTATATGAAATATTAGATTAGAAATATGCAGTGACAAGCTTTTTACATACTATGATTACTTCTGCTAAATAAAACCATGTGTTGTTTATGATACATTCACACTACAGAAGATGGTCTGGGAGAAGATTATACGGGTATTCAAAATCTGTTTTAAGCTTCAGTCTCTAGTCAAACTGAGCCTCAGACAACACAATGCACTCATATAATCTTCATTATCTGGATCAAGTTCCAGTGCTTTCTCATAGTAATCAATTGCTTGTTCAACTTCTCCCTCCTGCTGATAAATGAACCCTAACAGTCCAAATCCAGTTGCATCTGATGGGTGTTTTGTTACTTTTTGTTCAGCCAACTGTTTCAAATCATTTCTGGAATAAGATCTAACCCTTGTTCTATTCGGTATGAGTAATACTTCCTTGTAATGCTTTATGGCTTCAGATTCAGATCTAACTGCTTGTTGCTTAAAAAGTGCATAACCAAAATGAATCTCTTGTTTGTCTTCACATGTTAGATTTTTCAGATGTAGCACTGTCTGAAATGTAACTTCTGCTTTTTCAAATTCACCTGCTCTACCATACATGCTCCCCAATTCAATATATGCCTCCACAAAATTTTTTATATTTGCAACAGCTTCTTCAAAATGTAACGTAGCAGATGAAATGGCTTCATTTACGTCCCTTGTATAGGTGTTCTTGGGCTGATTTGATGACTTTGCAGTCTTTGCAGATTTCATTAACATATTCATCTTCTTTTTGTAACAAAGCCCAATCTGATAGTAAAGTGAACCTGAATTGGGGGTTTGGTTTAGGGCTTTTTTCAGAATGGTAATAGCATCATCAATCTTTCCTTCATTTCTGTAAAATTTGGCAGCGTATCGAAGTAAATATGGTGAGTTTGGAGTTTGTCTAAGAGCCTCCGCCATAATCTTTTCTCCTTCCTCAGCTTGACCCAAACTTTGATATCTCAGCGCAAGATAAGCTTTAATCACAGTATCATTTTCATTTAATTCCACAGCACGTCTCAACAGTTCTAAAGAATTATATTTACTGGTTCCATAAATCATTAAATCTTGATATTCTAAACGATACATGACTGTGGCATATCCTGAATTGAGCTCAGGATTGTCTGGATCTAGCTTTAGCGCTTTTTCAAAACACTCTTTAGCTCTTTCACAGTATTTTCCATAGAATGTTAACAGAGCCCAGGCCTGTTCTCCATATATCTCAGTAAGAAGAACATCATGTTCTGGAGAAGATTCAAATTTCTTGTAAATGGCTTCCACTTTTTCTAAATAAGACTGAGCATCCCTCAACTGGTTTGAATGGTAGAACAGCCAGGCATAATTACTGTAGATCACAGCTCTTTTGATATCCACATCAGCAGACTGTGTTCCTTGCAGGTGCTCTTCAGCTTTTTGAAGCTGTCTGATTGCTTCTTCATTGTCTCCTTTCAAATAACTTGTATAGGCCAATAAATTATGAAGCCTATGTCTTTGTGTAGAAGGTAAATATGCAATTTGATCATGAACCCTGCCTTCTATCTTTTCAATATCTATCTCCTCTTCGAAGACAGCCCATGTGAAATGACACTCCAGTTTAAGCAGATTGTTGTTTAATGATTGTCCTGTTATGTCACTGGAAAAAAATATTAAAAGTATTATATTTTATTGAATATTTTTTTTATTTTTAATAAGCAACTTTATATTAGATACAGAAAACATATGGTTGTTGAAGCAGCATGTAAAATATTGGATAAGCCTTTTTCCTACAAAAGCCAATACCAAGTGACTGTATTGGTACCTCTGTTTTCTCTATGTATATTTTTGCTATGCTTGGGAAAATATTAAAGTATCACACTAAGAAAGGCAAACGAAAAAATCATAAGCAAAGAGGACAGGACATTTTCAACAAAAATAGGGCTGATTTATTAATTTGAGGTATTGATTTGGGTAAATTATTTTATCTTTTGCATTCTTTGGAAGAAAAAACCCAATTAAGAAAAATAAAAATATTTGGAATGTCAAATAACCCATATCATCAGATGTTTGCTTTTTAAAAAGTAACTAATTCCTTGCTATAAGTTATAATTTCTTTTCATGTCTTTTCCAGCTCCCATGCTACGTTGCCAACAGTCCTGCCTGTTCCAGCTCTTGTGCCAGCAGTTCTGCCACCAGCCTTGGAGGACCTCTCAGTCCTGGCCTCTGGACCTGAGGACAAAAGTAATTTGGTCTCCAGAACTGTCTTCCCTGCTGCTGGGTCTGGTAGTTTTGTTACTCCAAACTCTGCCAGACCCTCCAGATGCAATCTGTGGTGGTCTTTCTGCTCTCCTGGGTGATCCTCTACTTGTAATGGGCATCTAAGATGTTCATCCACCTGTAATGGGTATGACAGGTTCTGTCTGATTTCCTGCTGTCTGTGACTCTGGCAATAATATTGTTTTGACTCCTGACTACAGAGATGCTCCTGACCCTTGCATCTGATCCACTCTGGCCCCTGACCCTTGCGACTCCTCCACTCTGCCTTCTGAGGCTTGCGACTCCTCCACTCTGGCTACTGAAATTGGACTGCTTTTTGGTATGCTTTGTTTTACCTTTCATAGACTCTCCTCCCAAGTCTACTTAAATATATTTAGCTTAATTTGTTTCTGTACAAAATGTTCTCTGGTTTATTGTCTCATTTGCTTATGGATCAAGTTTCATTGTGTTGTGTATTAAAATGTATTAATTATAAACTTGTGGAACATGCTTGTTAAAGACCCACCTGATCCTTGGTTGCCAGGGGTCAAACCCTGGGGGGGGGGGATAATATCAGGTATGGTCTAGAATTGAACTCAAGACCATGTCATAAACTGAACCTGCATTAAGCAACTGGGGACTTTCTGAGTTGGTGTGGGCATGGTCATGTTACCTTTCCCTGCTGCATTCTCACCTGCTTCTTGCAACAACTGGTGCTCGATCATTGAGCCATTCAGCCTGATCCTGCCTGTGGGTTGCCATATTCCCATGATTCCCTTTGCTGTGTTCCTGCCTGGTTCCCTATTCCATTGCCTTTGTTCCTCTGCTCCAGTTCCCCTTATCTGATTTCTTTTGGATCTCCAGGTATTTGACCTCGGCCTGTTTTCTAGACTACCCTCTGTGTTCAGGCTGCCCCTGACCTCGGCCTGTTTATTGGATACTCCTTGTTCGTAAGCTGCCAGTCCCTACCATCTGCTTGTTTATTATGTTTTTATTACTTTAAAACACTTTAATTTTTTGGTGTTACTGTTCCTTTAAAGTGATGGTATCAGATGTCAGTTTAAAGGGGTTGTTCACCTTTAAATTAACATTTATTATGTTGTAGTGCAGTGATCCCCAACCAGTAGCTCGTGAGCAACATGTTGCTCTCTAACCCCATGGATGTTGCTCTCAGTGGCCTCAAAGCAGGAGCTTATTTTTTAATTTATGGCTTGGAGGCAAGTTTTGGCTGTATAAAAACCAGGGACATTGCCAAACAGAGCCTCAATGTAGGTTCACAATCCACATAGGGGCTACCAAATAGCCAATCACAGCACTTATTTGGCACCCCAAGAACATTTTTCATGCTAGTGTTGCTCTCCAACTCCTTTTTCTTCTGAATGTTGCTCACGGGTTCAAAAGGTTGGGGATCCCTGTTGTAGTGAGTAATATTCTGAGACAATTTGGGGCACATTTACCTTAGGTCGAATATCGAGGGTTAATTAACCCTCGATATTTGACCATCGAAGTAAAATCCTTCGACTTCGAATTTCAAAGTGAAAGGATTTACCGCTATTCCTACGATCAAACGATCAAAGGAATAATCGTTCGATCAAACGATTAAATCCTTCGAATCGAACGATCCGAAGGATTTTAATCTATCGATCGAAGGATATTCCTTCGATCAGAAAATTGTTAGGAAGCCTATGGGGACCTTCCATTGGCCTAACATTGGCCTCGATAGGTTTTAGGTGGCGAACTAGGGGGTCGAAGAATTTTTTAAAGAGACAGTACTTCGACTATCGAATAGTCGAATAGTCAAACAATTTTTAGTTCAAATCATTCGATTTGAAGTCGAAGGTCAAAGTAGCCCATTCGATGGTCGAAGTAGCCATATTCGACCATTCAAAATTGGAACTATTTTTCCTCTATTCCTTCACTCGAACTAAGTAAATGGGCCCCTTTGCGTTTGGTTTTCATTTTATATTATTTGGGGTTTTTGAGCTTTTCATTCAGCAGCTCTCCAGTTTGCAGTTTTAGCAATCTGGTTGCTAGAGTCCAAATTACCCTAGCAACCATGCATTGCTTTGAACAATATACTGTAATATGATTAGTAGAGGGCCTGAATAGAAAGATTAGTAATACAAGTAGCAATAATAACAAAGCTGTAGCCTTACAGAGAATTTGTTTTTTTAGATGGAGATAGTGACCTCTATTTCAAAGCTGGGAAGAGTCAGTAGAAGACAGCACATCCTTCAAAAACGTAAAAAGTTGCTTAAAATTGGCCATTCTATAAAATACTAATGGTCAACTTAAAGGTGAACTACCCTTTAATAAATCAACTGAAGTTACTCTTTTTGTGGTAAAATTTCAAACTATAATCGTATTTGTTAAACCTCGTGCAGATAACCCATACAGATGTTTATGGACAATGCAATAACAGGCACATACTTTTCTTCAAGTCTAGGCTAAATTTGCATTTTCATGAGCCCCAATAATTTTTGTGGATCTGGACTTGAATTTCTCCAGGTACAGAGCAAAGCAGATACTCAGTCATATAGTCAACGACTGATGTGAGTCTGATGTGAGTGTGACTGATTTGAGTATTCGAACACCATTCTGTTAGAGCTCAGTAGTAGTGCTGGGTTCTAACACCCCACTGAATCTTGATTACTTAAAAAATAATGTGTATTGCATAAAAATTAACACAATGCAGCGATTTATGTTGGAGATGTAACTTGGAGAGAGGGACCTATACACATATCTGAATTGAATGTCCGAAACTTGAAGAGTATTGGAAAGAAATTGGCAAAGTTATTAGATCACTTACTAAGATTAACATATGCCACCTAGACCCAATATTTCTACTATTTCACCTAGACACATCTCCCAAGAAGATTATAAAAGATAGACTTTTCCTCCATCTTATCCAGGCAGCGAAAGCTCTTATCCAGTGTAACTGGAAATCCCCTATACCTCCCACATTCATAGAGTGGCTTAAAAAAGTTGAAGACACCCGCAAACTAGAGGAAATAGCATATATCACGAGAAATGAAAGTGACCGATACTTGGACATCTGGAGGTTAAATTATGCCCGAACTGACAAAGTTTAAGGGCTAACAGGTTAATTGAACCCCCTCATAACAATGGCTTATTTGGCGTAATGTGATCCGATTTATATTATTGCTCTATTGTACTTCAAGTGATGCTGATTTCTAGATGACAGTATTTGTTAATGGCATTTAACAAAACTTCTTTGCAATGACAATGTATGTACATCACTTCCTTCACCATGTTTTATATAATTTAAAGTTGGCATGGATATTGTAAATGCATATATTTCCGACCATTCTATGTTTCCCCTCCCCACTACCTTCCCCTCTTATAATTTTCTGTACCCCCTCCCTCCTCCTTCCTTGCTTTAAATTTGAAAAATAAAGAATATTTAAAAAAAAAAAAATGAACACAATGCATGTTAATGGGTATTGTGGATTATAAAAACCTTGTTTCATTTCAGAGCAGTTAAGAAATTGGCAAATCGGACAGCACCACTTTGTTTAGTAAGCAGGAATGTTATATGCCAAGATTTGCATATGTTAAGATTTACTGACAAATATACTTACCTCATGGTGTTTGTTAGAATGTTTCTACTAGATTCGCACAGCCTTCAATCCCAAAAGTGTGCTCTTTGACAGCCACCAGTCCCATATATATATATATATATATATATATATATATATATATATATATATTAATAACTCAATCACGTGACCTCTGAGTTTTACCTGATTTTACCAAATGCAGAAAACAAAACAAAAGAATTACAGGGTTGAATTATAAAGCAAGTGCATAGTGCAGAACATGGGTGCAGTATGACGTGCACAAAATCATACCTGAGAAACGTGTAAATGTATAAAAATAGTAAATATTCTTTAAGGGATAAAAATACATACACTGCACTTGCACAAAGTGGAGATACTGGTACAAAATCTGGTCAGCTTTAAAGGGATACTGTCACAGGAAAACACAATTTTTGCAAAACACATCAGTTAATAGTGCTGCTCCAGCAGAATTCTGCACTGAAATCCAATTCTCAAAAGAGAAAACAGATTTTTTTTATATTCAATTTTGAAATCTGACATGGGGCTAGACATATTGTCAGTTTCCCAGCTGCCCCCAGTCATGTAACCTATGCCTGCACTTTAGGATGGAACTACTTTCCGGCAGGCTGTTATTTCTCCTACTTAAAGGAATTGTTCAGTGTAAAAATTAAAACTGGGTAAATGGATAGGCTGTGCAAAATAAATAATGTTTCTAATATAGTTAGTTAGCCAAAAATGTAATGTATAAAGGCTGGAGTGATTGGAAGTCTAACATATCAGTCAGGACACTACTTCCTGCTTTTCAGCTCTCTTTTACACTGACTGGTTACCAGGCAGTAACCAATCAGAGACTTGAGGGGAGGGCACATGGGTCATATCTGTTGCTTTTGAATCAGAGCTGAATGCTGAGGATCAATTGCAAACTCACTGAACAGAAATGTACCATGTGGCCCCCCTTCAAGTCGCTGACTAACTCAGAGTTATAGAGCTGAAAAGCAGGAAGTAGTGTTCTGGCTATTATGTTACACATCCAGTCATTCCAGCCTTTATACATTACATTTTTGGCTAACTAACTATATTAGAAACATGTTTTATTTTGCACAGACTATCTATTTACCCAGTTTTTATTTTTACACTGAACAATTCCTTTAATGTAACTGAATCAGTCTTAGTGGGACTTGGCTTTTACTATTGATTGTTGTTCTTAGATCTATCAGGGAGCTGTTGTCTTGTGTTAGGGAGCTGTTATCTGATTACTTTGCCATTGTTCTTTTGTTAGGCTGCTGGGGGGAAAGGGGGATATCACTCTAATTTGCAGTACAGTAGTAAAGAGTGACTGAAGTTTATCAGAGCACAAGAGCATAGAGCATAGAGATTACATATTCTTCTCAAATCCTCAGAAAACATATACCAGGATAGGCTTGATTCTACAAAATAAATGAATTACAGAGTGACCTCAATTTTAAGTCCCCTGATTTTACGTTTTCCCGCATTTTACATTTTTTATTTGTGGTCCCACCAATTTATAATGTGTTTCAATGGGTGCATTTCCCTGATTTTAAGTAATGTTTTGCCGGATTTTACATCAATATTGTGTCCTGATGTTCCCAAAAACAGCTTTTTTTTCTCTATGAATGTTATTATTTGTGAAATAAAGAGGTTTATAATACTAACCAGATGTATATTTTGCCATAGTTCTGCCTGAAAATGGTCAATTCCAATGAGTCTGCCCCTTATACAGTTCTACACCAATCACTTATTGCTTTAGGTTGTGTATGTGACAGAGAGGCCTTGCACATGCCCCCCCATAGTGTAACAATATACAGTAAATATTGTATCTGAAAGTAAGATGGACTCCTGTGCTTATATCCTTTCAGTACTTGAAGAAAAAATTACTTTAACACATTTCCCAGTTGTTACATTTTCCGGGATTTTACAGAATTTTTCCCTGGTCCCCTGAAAAAGTAAAATGGGGGTTCTACCGTACTTGATCGGTCTGCTCATTCATCAATAACAATGACATTACAAAATTCACTGACTTCTATAAAGGCTAGATACAGCCCTCAATGTCTGCCCAAAGTTTAGACCTACAGTATGTTCTCATGAAATGTGGACATTAAGTTGCATGCGAAGAGATTAGATGATTTACTACCCCTGTTTGTATACAACAATCAACAGACAAGAACCAGATGATACCAGAAAATGAAATTCAGGAAGAGGAAAAATTAGGGGTATCTTCTTTGTGGCTATACTTAGGGGACCATTTAGTAACAACCGATTTTTTCCACGAATATCTAAAAATGTATGGTTTTATCATATTTTAAAAGGCCAAAAATCAGATATTCACTGTCCTCTGCTGTGACGGTGTAGCCAAATACCTCTGCTAGCCAACAGAGGTGGGTGGAGGGAGAAGGATTTCCCCCTCCTGCCCCCTAACTTGTACACTTTAGATATATATATATATATACATATAATGGAGAGGCAGGAGATGCAGGCCACAACCTGCACAAGGAGCAAAGTACAACATTCCCCATGATGCAAATGCTTGTTACATGAGCACTTTTGTGCCCTTAAAAGACCATACAAACATCAGAGCTAAATATGGTAAACCTCCCCCACACACAAGTTATAAAAAGTCATTGATGGTCAGTGCCCCCTTATAAGTAAAAAAAAACTGTGGCGCCAGGGCCCCCATAAAAGTTTTTCTAATATTTTTTTTTTATTGCTATAATGACTGTGACTGGTGTAGTTAACCATGAAGCAAAATGTGGTGGGGTACCCATCTTTATCAAGCTAAAATCCCTCCAGTTACCTCCGGGTTCTTTTCCTTAATACCAGCTATATTGTGAATCAGGCCCTTCACATTGTACCAGTACCATTATATTGTACCCAGTGTCTGTGTGAGCCCACAATCTGTAAGCTTCACTTATTACTGATATACTGTTATTTTCCTGCATTTTGTATTATTTGGCAATATGCAGAGAGACCCCTTTGTATGAAGAAAGTTGTATTGAGATAAATACATCCAAAAAAAGCTTTCTTAGCTTTCCTAACAACTATTGTTTTATGTTTGTCGTGAGGTGATGGGGGAGTTGCTCCTGAAGAGCTTCTATGAAGGCAGAACAGTGATAAAAGAGGATGAGAAGACAGGAAAGCAAAAGGCAGCCAGTGTTTCATGTGGTTTAGTAAGAAATGAAAATTTACAAAGAGCCCAGTGAAGGAACGGTTTGTTTATTACATATTGTATATCAGCAGCCTCCCATGAAAAACTGAGCTTTTGTCCTGGGAGGAACAAACAAATACAAACTGTAAAAAAACAAGGTTAACAATGCTACTGTCATATTTTTATTATAGCTTTACATTTACAAAGAAGTTTGGTGATAATGCTCCTTAAAAGAAACACTATTTCAAGTTACTTACATTCCTATATATAAAACATTAATGATACCGTTACGTAAAACGCTTTTATAGAATTCTTCAGGTCTGTAGCAGGATAAAGCAAGTATAAGAAACAGGACATAGAGAGAAGAAAACGAATGTGCCCAAACCAGATAAAATGTATATAACTTATCTAGCAAATGTATATATTCCAGATATGAGTAAATTATGTAGCAACATGTTCTAATATATCTGTACATACAACAGAAATCTTATAGTTTTTAAAAGAAACAAAATAAATCTAAAGTTAAAAAAAGGTGGCTCATGAGAAACATGAGCAACATTTATACAGTCCTGCAGCTGTTTGACACTAAAGAACAGGCACTCACAAATGGCCCCCCTGTAGTTCCATTTGTCCCAAAGTTATGGTCATATAATATACAGAATATTATTTTTAATTATTTTTTTAAAGCTCAGATTGACACAGTAACAGAATAAAGATTTAGTTGGGAAAGAGGAGATAAAAGCTGGATTGACATATTGTAGATATAGAAAGAATAGCAGAGATGTAGTTACATATATACTCAGGATGCAACAACAGTTAGAACAACATTTTCCTCTCTTATTTACTATTTGCCTAAAGCCTAAATCCAATAAAAAATCAGAGATTATGGGGCATATTTATCAAAGACTGAAGTTAGGATAAGGGGGAGATTCGGGGAGATTTAGTCGCCTGGTGAATAATTACCTCTTCTTCTGGGTGACAATCTCCCCGATCTGCCTTCCCCTACCTTCCTGCGGTATGGCATTCGCGGCACTTCGTTTTCCGAAGTTGCCACACGGAAAACGAAGCACCGCGAGTGCCATACCGCTGGTGATTTTTCATTATAGCCAGAGGGAAGGTAGGGGATGCAGATCTGGGAGATTTTCGCCCAGAAGAAGAGGCGATTAGTCGCCAGGCGACTAAATCTACCCGAATCTCCCTGTGTGCCCTGACTCTTAGAGATCCCACAGTCCACTAGTGTGAAATTGCAACACTCTCCATTCATTTCTATGAGATTTTTATAAAAGTATTTATCAATGGGTGAAAGTTAACCTTTTGGATTGTTTGCTGCACTTAATTGCAAAAAAATAAAATTAAAAAAATTAAAACTATGTAATTACATTTATTTCAGTTTTGTTTACAGGTGAGTAATAAACCTAGGAGAGCTATTTATAGAGAGGGAAAGAGAGGTGTTTGTGATGTCAGAGATCAGCTGATAAACATGATTTGCGAAGGGCTGAATATAGGTACACTGCCAGAAGATATAACATTCCAAGCATTGAAAACCAACACCAGAAGAAACTACAGGCTTTATATAATAAAAGGTGCAAAGCCTGTGCATGTAGAATACACTGGTTACCTGTAATGTTAACCAAGCAAGGTATACTACCCAGCACCCATATTTGCAAGACAAGTCTGTTTGCGGCCGAAACGTCAGACCGTGTTTTAAAAATAAAACTACAATTTTAATTTGTAAGACCCGTGAGTGCGGATTCTTGAGATATATTTCATTTAATTTGCTGTCTCTGCACCCAGTCACATTTACCGCAGTTATCGAGAGTGCTGGTATCAGAGTGAAATGTATATATATATATATATATGGGACAGATTCACTAACAGGCGAAAAGTCGCCAGAGACCGGTTTGCACCCATCACTACACTTCGCCAGGTGAAAATTTGCTCGCCCAACACCAATTCACTAAAATTCGGAGTTTCAGCGTGGGCGCTGAACGCTAGAATTAGACCTCTCAATATATATGTATGGAGTAGGCCTATAATGAAGCTTACATAACCAGCCTGGTGTGTCATCAGCCCTATACATGCAGCAGCCAGGTAGTTCAAAAGCTTAAAATGGAAGCAAACAGAAGTGCTTAGCCTATAGAGGCTGCATAACAGAATATAAAAGATCAAATCAGGGTTCCCCAGGGTCAATAGAAAATTGCAGAAATGGCAGGATGGATGCACTGGCATGTATGTACAATACCGTTACAAGGAGTCATCTAGTGGCCTAGAGTGCATGGTTTAATATCACTGGGGCACAAGCAGCTAAAAAATGGCTGACAATAGATAACTGTAGGCACAGCTGCAAAAGTATTGTATAATATAGTGGCCCTCATTTCATCAATTACATAATTCATAAACTAAATGCATTATAGCTCCATTATTATAAGTATATTTATTATATCCAAATATGTCCTGCAGATAATGGATTTATCATATCTAAATGACTTTCAAATATAACTTCTAATTTATGAATGCCGTTAGTCATAAAGGATTACAAGTCTGAGGATTTCAATGACCATATCAAGACACAAAGCCTCATACTTTGACTAAAAATGCTGTATATTATATACAGGATTTAAGGTACCAGTCTAGAGGTTCAGCAGCCCTATTAGAGTAATGATCCAGGCCTTCAAATTTCTCCCCAGCATATCACCATTATGGATCCTGGAATGTCAGACTTGTGCTCATTTTACTCTCAGCTGCTGCTCAGAGACTAAGCTTAGGAGAAATCCTCAAAGATTTGGTGCATCCCTTAAATAATTTCTTAGCATTTCACACTGGGCAACATTACATTTAAACTGGTTAATATTAATGGACAACGGGTTTGATTTTTAGAAGCCTTTATTGCAATTCTTTGTGGTTCAATATTCAAGCATACAAATCTAAACAAATGCTGATTCTTATTTTGCAGTCAAAGAAGACTGTGTTAATAAAATGCAAGAGACATAACATAATAACCTTCATTATTTCATTTGGGATTTTAGTAATTTATTGCTTTGCTTTAATATTGGATAGAGCAAATGCTTACATTAATTATTTCCCTCATTAAACAACTTGTGCAGAATCAATATTTTATGCTACAAACTCCGATCAAATCTGCTCGAGTTTTTTATGATTATTTATTATTAAATTTTCCCGAAAATTTTGCTTTGCAAGAAAAATCTGATTTTCTGATTTTTTTTTCCCGGATTTTTCATCCGATTTTCACGATATTCTAAAATTTTTGCCCCAAAGACCAAGGGCACATCAAAAAATCAATGGGACTTCTCCCATTGACTTACAATATATGCAACCTCGACAGGTCTGATTTTCAGATTTGGATTTTTCCATCCTCAGGGTTTAATAAATTCAGAAAAAATTTTGATTTTTTAAATGTCCGATTTTATAAAAATAAAATCACACACTTTTCGTGATTCTTGCATTAGGAGTTTAGTAAATAATCCCCTAGGTGTTTCTGTATCTGCCATAGTCTACAAAATTCATAAAAATAATTTGAAAATACTATAAAAACCATAGCAATCAATAAGCATTTACTAGTATGCATATGATTGGTTACTGTTTCTTGGAATGAACTTTTTTTTTTACTTTTATCACCTAACAAGTTTTGCATAACACTCATAAAAACATTAGAAATATGTTTATGTTTATATGAAATATTAGATTAGAAATATGCAGTGACAAGCTTTTTACATACTATGATTACTTCTGCTAAATAAAACCATGTGTTGTTTATGATACATTCACACTACAGAAGATGGTCTGGGAGAAGATTATACGGGTATTCAAAATCTGTTTTAAGCTTCAGTCTCTAGTCAAACTGAGCCTCAGACAACACAATGCACTCATATAATCTTCATTATCTGGATCAAGTTCCAGTGCTTTCTCATAGTAATCAATTGCCTCCTGCTGATAAATGAACCCTAACAGTCCAAATCCAAATCCATCTGATGGGTGTTTTGTTGCTTTTTGTTCAGCCAACTGTTTCAAATTATTTCTGGAATAAGATCTAAACTTTGTTTTATTCGGTATGAGTAATACTTCCTTGTAATGCTTTATGGCTTCAGATTCAGATCTAACTGCATGTTGCTTAAAAAGTGCATAACCAAAGTGAATCTCTTGTTTGTCTTCACATGTTAGATTTTTCAGATGTAGCACTGTCTGAAATGTAACTTCTGCTTTTTCAAATTCACCTGCTCTACCATACATGCTCCCCAAATCAATATATGCCTCCACAAAAATTTTTTTATTTGCAACAGCTTCTTCAAAATGAAACGTAGCAGATGAAATGGCTTCATTTATGTCCCTTGTATAGGTGTTCATAGGCTGATTTGATAACCTTGCCGTTTTTGCAGATTTCATTAACATCTTCTTTTTGTAACAAAGCCCAATCTGGTGGTGAAGAGAACCTGAAGTGGGTGTTTGTTCTAGGGCTTTTTTCAGAATGGTAATAGCATCATCAATTCTACCCTCATTTCTGTAAAATTTGGCAGCGTATCGAAGTAAATATGGTGAGTCTGGTCTTTGTCTAAGAGCCTCCTCCATAATCTTTCCTCCTTCCTCAGCTTGACCCAAACTTTGATATCTCAGCGCAAGATAAGCCTTAATCACAGTATCATTTTTATTTAATTCCACAGCACGTCTCAACAGTTCTAAAGACGGATATTTACTGGTTCCATAAACAATTAAATCTTGACTTTCTATGCGATACATGACTGTGGCATATCCTAAATTGAGCTCAGGATTGTCTGCATCTAGCTTTAGTGCTTTCTCAAAACACTCTTTAGCTCTTTCACAGTATTTCCCGTAGAATGTTAACAGAGCCCAGGCCTGTTCTCCATATATCTCAGTAAGAAGAACATCATGTTCTGTAAAAGATTCAAATCTCTTGTAAATGGCTTCCACTTTTTCTAAATAAGACTGAGCTTTGCTCAACTGCTTTGAATGGTAGAACAGCCAGGCATAATTACTGTAAGTCACAGCTCTTTTGATATCCACATCAGCAGACTGTGTTCCTTGCAGGTGCTCTTCAGCTTTCTGAAGCTGTCTGATTGCTTCTTCATTGTCTCCTTTCAAATAACTTGTATAAGACAATATATTATGAAGCCTATGTCTGGGTGTAGAAGGTAAATATTCAATTTGATCATGAACCCTGTCTTCTATATTGTTAATATCCATCTCCTCTTTGAAGACAGCCCATGTGAAATGACACTCCAGTTTAAGCAGATTGTTCTTTAATGATTGTCCTGTTATATCACTGGAATAAAATAATAAATGGTTATTAAAATTACTGTGTGTATATTCTTTTTTTTTATTTAATAGACAATTTTCTATTACATACAGAAAATATATGGTTGTTAAAGCAGTTTAAAATGTAAAACTATAATTTTATATATATATATATATATATATATATATATATATATATATATATATATATATATATATATATATATATATATATATATATATATATATATATATATATATATATATATATATATATATATATATATATATATATATATATATAAAACAAAGGAAAGTTGTGCTCACCACTAGTTTTTAAATCCCACTGGTGTCTAATAAAAGGGCAGCCAAGTTTGGGAGTTTTACTTTGAAAGCAGCAAGTAAGTTGCAGGTAAAACGTAGTCGTCCCTTTGTAAAATGTATAATGAAGCAATTGAATTCTTAATGAATCAGATGAAAATTAAGCGTAGGACTGGCCAGATATGGGATAACTTTGACGTAGTTGGCCAGGTTAAATATATTGCAATATATGGACAAACAATCCCTGTGTTGTTTAAAGGGTAAGGCATTTTTCAGTAGCAGTATGCACAAAATGTCTCTGTCTTAAATATATTGATAATGGGTTGAGTGCTGAGGACTCTTGTAATTGTCTATATATATTTATATATATATCACATGCAATTAACCATTAAATAGTTTTTTATGTAGATAATACAATAACAGGCACACACACTTTTCTCCAGGTCTAGTAACTAGGGATGAGCAAATTTCTTACCCTGGCAGGCCCAGACTGGCAATCTGTAGGTTCTGGCAATTGCAAGGGCTGCTATAATGTGCCATAAAAAGTCAGTATTTATTGGGCTGGTGGAGGTTGTTTGCGCCTCTGTGTACCTGAAATGCCAGGGCCTATTTTGATTCTCAGTCCTGTACCCTGGTATGGATTTGCAGCTAAATTTGTATTTTCATGAGTGGCCAAGTTTGTTGTTAATCTGTGCAAGAATTTTGCCAGGTAAGAAATAATGTGGAGGTTTTTTTTGTGTAGGGAAAAAATGCCCATTGACTTTAATGCATTTGTAGTGAGAAAGAAAATTGAGGAAAAAATGTCAGTTGACGCACATTTGAGGGCATATTTATCAAGGGTCAAATTTTGAAGTAATAGGAGTCCCATAACTTCGAAATTGCGCATTCGATCAAATTCGATTAAAAGTTTTTCAAAATAAACATTGATTTTTCAAAGTTCACCAATTGACTCCAAATGGGTTCTAGGAGGTCCCCCATAGGCTAAAACAGCAATTTGGCAGGTTTTACGAATGGACTCATTTGAATTTTTAAAGAGACAGTACATGATGATGACATGACAGGGCAGTATTGTTCATCACAACTAGTAACAGATGTCAAAGATATCAGATGTCTGCTTTTAAACAACATACTGTATCAATAAATGCTACTTGCTTCTGGAAATTACTAGAAGGCAAAACAAACACTTTTATTTATTTTTAATACAGAATGCACCTTCTTCTTTCTATCAGGATGTAGATCTGTGAGGGAAAAGCTTGTTCTTGTAACATGTTGGTTTAATAAAATAAATCAATCTGATTTAATATTGTATATTAACTTATCACCAAGTAATGGGAATTATTTTATTTAAGTATAAAACAACCAGGAAAACTATTTCTTGCACAATGAAGATTATTGATTAGAAAAAAAGTTTCATTTCAGAGCAGAAAAGAAAGCAAGAATGTTATAAACTTTAATATTTACTGACAAATATATAGTTACCTCATGGTGGGTGTTAGAATGTTTCTAGCAGATTCCCGCAGCTGTCAATCCCAAAATTCCACTCTTTGGCGGCCACCAGTCCCTTATAAGTATCTTACTCAATAACGTTACTTCTTTGAGGTTTAAAAGACAAGAAAAGCAAAACAAATGAATATAAGGGCCCATTGATAAAGCAAGTGCACCGTGCAAAATGTCGGTGCAGTCTGACATGCACAAAATCAAAATTTGAACATTATGTAAATGTGTCATCCTGCAAAAATGATCTTCCAAAGATATGTAGGGACCCACAGGGTTAATGTGCCCCTGTGGCTTTAATTCCCTATACTTCCTGATCTCCCTAGTTGCTAGGCAGATTCCCATGCAGCTAGAGGTAGATATGCTATTGGCCAGGAAGCGCTATGACCACGTCCTGTCACACTCTAGTATAGTGAGTGAGAAAGGGTGGATCTTCCTCTTTGACTGCTGGATGCTGATCCAGCTGGATGTGCCCAGGGGAGCCTGGGTACAGCAAGGTCAAGAAAGCCATGTGCCTAGAGGCACTGGGTCCTCTAGTGTCTAAGTCGGGGGACCAGGGACCAGGGACCCTGTGAATGAGGCTAGTGAGTGGCAGGGATATATCTGTAATAGACTCTCTAGGAGAGTGAGATAGAGAGTACACATAGTAAGAGCAGCTTGGCTCCAACTAGGAGGGATAGCAAAGGAGGTAGCTCTCCTCTCAGGCAAGACTGGCCTGTAGATAGGGACACAGTGGGGGTATTGATAATGTCTGGTCAGCTTGAAATAAAAGGAAATTCCCTCCATACCCTTTCCAGTAACACATAGAGATAAGCATAAGGGAAAAGTAGCTTTCAATCTATAGAGCAACAAAGCTTGCAGTATAAAGATGGTCGTTCTGACGTGTATCATTTTGCCATTCTACTAATGTTATAAGGATTTCTTTTGATCCCTTTATCTCAGACTGTTATACTGCTTCCTCATCCACTCTCCCAGCATTGCTAGAATGGGGTATATTTATAATATTCATAGAATAATTAATTCAATTGAAAAATCAACGTGCTACTAAAAAATTGAATAAAAAATGATTTTGAATATGTTAAAATGGAATAATCCATTGCGAGGGAGCCAGGCAATGACAGAGCAAGCAGCAGAACTCTGTAGCTCTTAACAAAGAAGCCTAAAGACTGCACACGGTGACCAACAATGGCTATAACACCTATACAACATGGCTCATAAAAAAAAATGTCTTACCACAGAAAATAATGAAGCATTTGCTACCAGCAGAGACTCAAGGTAGAAATTCCCAAGATGGTACCAGCTCCCCAGTACAACAGACTCATTGAAGTCAATCTTTGCAGAACCCAACCGAAGATGAGAAACATGCAGATGATCGCAACACATTTATAGATTCATGTAACCACCTAAAGAAAAAGGTAACACCTCTCCATTTAATAAATTTGCTTCTACTGGAATAATATTTGAGTAAGGGCTGCTCCAGAGATTAGAACATCACATGAATTGCCAAAATATCTACATAACTGATTCTGAGCATGTTCAAATAAGATTTGTAATGATTCATACAGCACATAGACTGCTTAAACCGAAGCCCTCCTGTCCCTAGGAATATTATCAACAACTACTATAAATAAAAAAAAAGACTTTAGCAAAGTGGCTGAGGCTCTAAGGCAGGGGTCCCCAATCTTTTTTACCCATGAGCCACATTGAAATGTAGAGTTGGGGAGCAACACAAACATGAAAAAAGTTCCTGGGGCCTCAAATAAGTGCTCTGATTGGCTATTTGATAGTCCCTTTGTGGACTGGCAGCCTACAGGAGGCTCTGCATGGCCATAAACCTGGTATTTATGCAACTAAAACTTGCCCCTAAATCAGAAATTCAAAAAGAAACACTTTGAGGCCACTGGGAGCAACATCCAAGGGCTTGGTGAGCAACATGTTGCTTATGAGCCACAGGTTGGGATCACTGCTCTAAGGCAAAAAAAAAAACAATGTACAAGTGGTTTATTCAGGTAAAATTAACAACAACCAGGAATAGCCCAGTGCTAATATTGAACTCCCCGTCAGAATGGTTTACAATAATAATGAGGTATACTCCCAGCAGAGGAGGCCTCACCATAGCAAAAAAGTTAAGCAAGGAGTAGTCCTTAGACAACATCTAAAGGAACAAACTAAAAGAGATAAACAAAATACTCAATCAGGTGTAACATGGGAACTTATTTGAGAGTTATGGTTATCCATTGAGAAAACAACATGAGATCCCTGTTTGAAATAAAAAATAACTTTTGAAATAGATATTCACAAAGTAGTGAGACTTCAAGGGATATTAGTCTTGCTAATTCTGGGCAAACATCAGTGATACTGGGTTAGTCCTAACTTTGCCTGATACTATTAGTTTTGGTAAACAGGGTAATCTGTGTAACTGTAATAATAGGTGGTATCAAATGTTTCAACTATATATAAAACTCTATTTATAGATATTGAGTTGGTTACTAAAAAAGTTGCTTACTCACGGCAGATAATATCAGAGAAGTAAACCATTTATGTAACTGATAAGATAAAGGGTTTGAATAGCACTTTAAAAAAAATATACTCTTTGTATTCCAGAAAAGGAAAAGCTACTAAATAATATTAATAATTAAGAAAAGAATATGAAGCCAGGCTAATTCTCTTTGTCTTTCATTCTTCGAACAAACTTGCTACAAATGCTACAGCTATACTAATTGGAAAAAGATACGTTTGAACTGCGACAACATGTTTCTGACATCAGGGAAAGATTCTAAATCTTTATTTGCAAAAATGAATATGAAATAGGGGGCAAATCTCATCTGCAAATAAGATATTGATAAGTAGAGCTTGAAAGAATTTACTAATTATAAGGTATGATTTCCATAAATCTCCAGACTCTCGTCTACACACAGCACATATACAATAAAGATGGATGCACCAATGCATCGGTTCGGGATTTGGGCAGGATTCATCCTTTTTCAGCAGGATTCTGATTCGTCCGATCCTTCTGCCCGGCCGAACTGAATCCTAATTTGCATATGCTAATTAGGGGCAGGGAGGGAAATCGCATGACTTTTTGCCACAAAACACGGAAGTAAAAAATGTTTTCCCCTTCCCATCCCTAATTTGCATATGTAAATTAGGACTTGGATTTGGTTCGGGATTCGGTCAAATTTTTCGCCACGGATTCAGGGGTTCGACCGAATCCAAAATAGTGGGTGAGGAGCAAAGTGCAAACTTTGCAAATGTTTCTTAAATGAACACTATGGGGCATATTTACTAAAGAGTAAAAGTGAAAATTTGGAATATTTTCACCAAAAATTATTATTTCCCTCAACACCGTGAAAGGAAAATAGAATGGTAAATTCACTAAAAGACGATATTTCACTAGCGAACGAACTGCCACACTTTGTGCCACTTTGCCAGTCGAAAATTCACTAAAATGCGAAGTTGTGTCTGTGCAGCAGAACGCTGGCGAAGTTTTGCTAGCATAATGTTATGTATTGACTGTTAAGGGGCACAGAGAAGGGGCAGACAATATTTGATTGACAGCTGAGATTTTTAAATGATTTTACAACTGCATGAACACTTTAATGAAAAAAAGAATTTGGATTTCATGTTTAATTTGAAAAGGATTTTTATTAGACAGATTTTTATGTCTGGGTGACAGGTCCACTTTATTAGTTAGAATTTTTGAAGCCAATCCTGCTTTAAAATATGAAAAAACACCAGTGTTTTTTTACAAGTTTTATGACTTTTCAACATACAGGATATGATGTCACTGACATAAGTGGGCCGATTCACTAAGTTCGAGTGAAGGATTCGAATGAAAAATACTTCGAATTTCGAAGTATTTTTTGGGTACTTCGACCATCGAATGGGCTACTTCGACCTTCGACTACGACCTTTGACTTCGATTCGAACGATTCGAAGTAAAAATCATTCGACTATTCGACCATTCGATAGTCAAAGTACTTTCCCTTTAAAAAAAACTTCGACCCCCTACTTCGGCAGATAAAACCTACCGAAGTCAATGTTAGCCTATGGGGAAGGTCCCCATAGGCTTGCTAACCTTTTTTTGATCGAAGGATTTTCCTTCGATCGTTGGATTAAAATCCTTCGAATCGTTCGATTGATCGATCGCAGGATTAGCGCTAAATCCTTCGACTTCGATATTCGAAGTCGAAGGATTTCAATTCCTAGTCGAATATCGAGGGTTAATTAACCCTCGATATTCGACCCTTGATGAATCGGCCCCAAGATCTTATAAGTTTGTGAGGTCTAAGCTAACATTCTGTAAAATTCGCACTTTAGTGAATTTGCAGAGTAACGATCGATTGCCTGGCAATAGGGCAATTATCGTCTACGCCTGATAGTAAATTAGCGATGTCCCTGCGAATGAGATTGCTTTCGCTAGCGACGGCCAATTCGCCCTCTAGTAAATCTGCCCCAACATGTTTTGGAGAATTCACTTCAGAAAGGTGAAAATCTTCTTTGCATTGCCATAAATCCATATCTCTTCTCCAGGTGAAATTTCTCCAGTAAATATTCTCCAATTTACTAAGAGCACAAGAATGAATTTTCGCCCCCAATGAAATTTCTCCAGGTTCAGGCTGGCAAAATACCATTATAAAGATACAGCAGCCACTTTTGAATCTCATCATCTACATCACCCCCTCCATGCTTATTTTCCACATTTGTCATTTCTTCCTGGCATATTTTTTCCATGAGGATTGAATGGGTGAAATATACTGGTGAATTTTCACAAAGAATTTACACCTGGAGAAAATTCACCATGTTTCTCTTAAAAAAGTGTGCTTATATGCTCATAAAGTGTTGCAGGACCTAATACGCCTCTGCTTTAGTATTATTGTACAATTGTTGCAGACTGCATGATATAGTGTATGTTTATTTGCATTTTAGTTTCTCTGCATTTAGGGGTAAATTATTTATCGAGGGTTAATTAACCCTCGATATTCGACTGCCGAATTGAAATCCTTCGACTTCGAATATCGAAGTCGAAGGATTTACCGCAATTCGTTCAATCGAAAAATCAATCCATCGATCAAACGATTTTTCTTTGATCTAAAAATTGTTCCAAAGCCTATGGGGACCTTCCCCGTAGGCTATCATTGACTTCGGTAGGTTTTAGGTGGCGAACTAGGGGGTCAAAGTTTTTTTTTAAAGAGACAGTACTTCGACTATCAAATGGTCGAATAGTCGAACGATTTTTAGTTCGAATCGTTCGATTCGAAGTCGACGTCGTAGTCGAAGGTCGAAGTAGCCCATTCGATGGACGAAGTAGCCAAAAAAAACATTCGAAATTCAAAGTTTTTTTTATTCTATTCCTTCACTCCAGCTAAGTAAATGGGCCCCTTAATGTGCCACCGGATTTGTGTCACTGAAATTCCCTGGACACAGCAAGAAAGTACATATTGCACACAAGAACCATGAAACCCATGATACTAAGCTCTATAGTTAGTATAGGTATGGGTATATATAATTTATGTGAAAGTATGGAGGGGTGTGTGTATGGATGCTGGGTTTTCATTTGGAGGGGTTGGACTTGATGGACTTTGTCTTTTTTCAACCCAATTTAACTATTGTAACTATGTAACTATAACTATGTAACCCATGGGGATCAATTATTTCCTTACTTAACTATTTCTTTATGTTTTCCAGAATGAGGTGATGGGGGGGTTGCTCATAAACAGCACTGATTGTCTCATTTTCAATAAAGGCAGAACAGTAATAAGGGAGATAGGAAGGCAGGAAAGGGAAGGATAACCAGGGCTTCAGGCTGGTTTAGTAAGAAACGAAACTGGAAACTGTACAAAGAGCCCAGTGAGGGAACGGCTTGTTTATCTCTTATATCAGCAGCCTGACATGGAAACTGTGCTTCAGTCCTGTGCGGAACAAACACATAGAAACTGTGCATCAGTCCTGTGCGGAACAAACACATAGAAACTGTGCTTCAGTCCTGTGTGGAACAAACACATAGAAACTGTTAAAAAACAGAAATAGTTACAGTTATTGTGTAAGTTAACACTGCTAGTGTCATATATGTGGTTGTAGCTGTAGTATATTTATTAAGAAATAGGTAATAATGCTCCATAAAAGAGACACTATTTTGCGGTAAATATCCACCTATATATTTTTTAACAAAACCCCTAATTTATTTCATAGATCATGCATTATGCCTCCAGATGGAATATGCATTGAAAACAGATGCTCCAATGGCTACAAACATCAATAACTCTCCCCTTCCCCAAAAAATACATCCCTATATAATATATTAATAACATGGAGTAAATGGCTTTCATACACTTCTTGTGCTCTGAAGTTTGGCTCTGGGAGTTTGTTCAGATCGCTTATCCTTTTAGGTTAATCACAATCACATTCAGTTCTAGAGATTCGCCTAGTTTTGTGGATTTACGGACCATAAAAATACAGGATACGGACCATATAAACACAGGATTAAAGAACGCAAGGGTATATTAGGAACTTCAAGAAACAACTTTGGCAAGTGTCTCAGTGAGTCATGGGTATGTAGCCTTTCTGCACATGCCAGTGATAATAAAACTACACCTATGGAGTACAGGTATGGGATCCGTTATACGGAAACCCGTCATCCAGAAAGTTCCAAATTACGGAAAGGCCGCCTCCCATAGACTCCATTTTATCCAAATAATCCAAATTTTAAAAAATGATTTCCCTTTTTTCTGTAATAACAAAACAGTAGCAGAGAGATATGATGGCAGCATTGATAATAACTGGGCAACTTTTCTGTCTGACATTACTACATTCAAATGAGGACCTTATCGTACATTTGACTAATATGTAAAATTACTGTTTGTTGTTTGACTGAATTTTATATAGTGAATAATGCTCTCCCTATGGCCATTTCACAATACACATCATGTAAATAATATCCTTATCCACCATTGTGGGATAGGGTTGGGTACGGGTCACACTGGGCAAGAAAACTCCTCCACTGTTCCCAAAGCAGTCTTTGAACCAGAGGCCTGCACAGAAGTAGTGTACATTGTGAGATGATGCAGGTAACGTATAGTCTGTGGGTTATGGTCAGGTGCAGGTTAAGGTTTTTGCAGGTTAGGTTCGGCTGTGGGTTGCCATCTTTGTGGGTGTCTAAACCCAAACCAAGTGGGTGGGGTAGATAACAATGGGGGTGGAGCAGTGGTGACATAAGAGGCAGGCACAATGCAGTAGGTGTAGTTATGACACCAGGGTGGGTTCATCACATCACTTAGATACAACTGGCTGGATTTCCATCCAGTTTTCTCAATGTTTTAAAGGGATACTGTCATGGGAAAAAAACATTTTTCCAAAATGAATCAGTTAATAGTGCTGCTCCAGCAGAATTCTGCACTGAAATCCATTTCTCAAAAGAGCAAACAGATTGTTTTATATTCAATTTTGAAATCTGACATGGGGCTAGACATTTTGTCAATTTCCCAGCTGAACAAAATGAAAATGCCGGCTCCAATCTCTTCTAGACTAATTATTTTATATACGTGGAGCAAAACCACTTTTAAACTTTGCGGGTAAAATCCCTTTTAATTGCTCAAGTTATCTGTCGATATAAACCACTAGGCAATCCTTACCAAGCAGAAATATCTGACCTGGGTGTCCAAACCCCAGGCCAGTCACTCCAATTACTTTAGGTAGTAGAAAACAGCCAAAGAGCTTTTCACTCACCAAGTTAGCCGAGTGGTCCGGGTGCCGTGCCCCGAACCCGTAGCTTAGGCAAAATCAATCTTCAAAATAAATCTGCACGCACTCCTGCAACCATGGCCATGGAGGTTAAAAATGTAACTTTATTCCATATTAGTTAAAAAGTATGCATCCTAACGCGTTTCGTATCAACAGATACGTAGTCATAGGCACTTGTTAACAAAATAACCGTTACAACAATTTAAACCTAATTAGAGGAAATGACGTCCTGGATGACCCTGCTTAGGGTACTCCCATCGGACTCAATATTTAAAAGCAATTAACTCTTAACAAAATGGAATGTTACTACTACAAAAAGTCATCATTTGAAAAAATTACAAATTATACAAAGCATGCATTTACATAGAAATGTTTTATTAAGACTTGCATGCTTTGTATAAAGTAAGAATGAATTTTTTCTAGATTGTAATCTTTTCCAATTGTAATTTAGGATAGTTTAGGATGCATACTTTTTAACTAATATGGAATAAAGTTACATTTTTAACCTCCATGGCCATGGTTGCAGGAGTGCGTGCAGATTTATTTTGAAAATTTCCCAGCTGCCCCAAGTCATGTGACTTGTGCTCTGATAAACTTCAATCACTCTTTACTGCTGTACTGCAAGTTGGAGTGATATCACCCCCCCCCCAGCAGCCAAACAAAAGAACAATGGGAAGGTAACCAGATAGCAGCTCCCTAACACAAGATAACAGCTGCCTGGTAGATCTAAGAACAACATTCAATAGTAAAAACCCATGTCCCACTGAGACACATTCAGTTACATTGAGAAGGAAAAACAGCAGCCTGCCAGAAAGCATTTCTCTCCTAAAGTGCAGGCACAAGTCACATGACCAGGGGCAGCTGGGAAATTGACAATATGTCTAGCCCCATGTCAGATTTCAAAATTGAATATAAAAAAATCTGTTTGCTCTTTTGAGAAATGGATTTCAGTGCAGAATTCTGCTTGAGTAGCACTATTAACTGATGCGTTTTTAAAAAAAACATGTTTTCCGATGACAGGATCCCTTTAAATTGGACAGAAAGTTTTGATGACCAGTTCAAAACCACACTGGTGGCAGCCCTATCTCTTATCTATATTCTGCCTGATGAGTAAGCCCAATCCTTTAATTACAGGTATGGAATCTATTGTACAGAAATCAGCCAGAAAGCTCTGAAATACAGCAATGCTAATTTAGAAAAACATTGATATTTTTGATCGATTAGCTTTTTTTTTGTTTCTGTAATAAGAAATTAACCTCACTTGATAATTCATTTATTGGCCAGATGATTGCTCTTTTTTCACAAGGCGGAAAACCGAACAGAAACTTTTGATCCAAACAGGCCTTAGAAAAACCAAACTCTTCGCGTCAAAACCGAACAGGTGGCAACCCTAGTTTTTCCTGACCCACACATTGCTAGTCTTTGGCCTCTCCAATTTGTAAAATGTAGTGCAGTAGCCCACTTTATTAGGGATGCACAGAATCCAGGATTCGGTTCGGGATTAGGCCAGGATTTGGCATTTTTCAGCAGGGTCCGGATTCAGCGGAATACTTGTGTATGGCTGAACCGAATCCAAATCCTAATATGCATATGTAAATTAGGTGTGGGAAGAGAAGTCAGGTGACTTTTTGTCACAAAACGAGGAAGTAAAAAACATTTTTTCCAACCTTTTTCTTTCCCATCCCTAATTAAAATATGCAAATTAGGATTCAGATTCGGTATTCGGCTGAATCTTTCACAAAGGATTCGGGGATTCGACCGAATCTCAAAAAGTGGATTCGGTGCATCCCTACTCTTTATCAAACCAAAATCCCTCTAGTGACCTCCAGGTTCTAAGTCCTTAACCACCTTTATCTACCTATACTTATATGTAGTCTGCATGTGGGAGTGTGAATTGGGCCCTTCACATTGTAACAGTACCATTATATTGTGCCCAGTGTCTGTGTGAGCCCACAATCTTTATGCTGCACTTATTACTGATATACTGTTATTATCCAGCATTTTATATTACTTTGGCAATATGTAGAGAGGTTCCTTTGTACAAAGAGAGTTGTATAAAGATGAATAAATCCAAAAAAGGACCTTGGATTATTTGCTTCCTTAACAGCTATTGCTTTATGTTTTTCATTAGTTGATGGGGGACTGATTGTTTCAGTTTCCATGAAGGCAGAAAAGTAATAAAAGAGCGATGCGAAGACAGGAAATAGAAAGAAATCCAGGGCTTCAGGCTGGTTTAGTCAGAAATGAAACTAGAAACTGCACAGAGAGCCCAGTGAGGGAAGGGCTTGTTTATCTCATACGTCAGCAGCCTCCCATGGAAACGGTGCTTTTTGTCCTGTGTAAGATAACACTGCTACAGTCATATGTTTATTGTAGCTGTTTATTTATGAAGAAATAGGTGATAATGCTCCTTAAAAGAGACAATACTATCCAATATAAATAATACATTAATAATACCATGGAGTTAATGGCTTTTATAGATTTCTTCTGCTAGTCTATGGCAGGATAAGGCAAGTATAAGAAACATACCCACACAAGCCTATAGCATTATGTTTATGATCATACAATTATTTTTTACCTCTTATGGTCAAAATACAACAATTGCCCCAAGTAGCTGTATTGCCATATAGTACACACTAACGCCCTGTTAAAGGCCTGATATCCTACTGGAAGAAGCTTAACTTAGCTCTAGCAACTGTTGGCAAAGAATGATTAAAAATGGAAGAGCCAATCCCAGAATTCCTTGGTGCTATTAATAAGAAAGCTCAGACTGCCGCCTGAGGTAGCTTGCTGTTGCTGCTGCCCCCCTCCCCCGTGTTCTCATCTTTTTTGCACAGGTGGGGGTCGAGGGGAGGAGAATTCAACCCCCTCTAATAAAAACCCCTACCCTACATAGTTTCCCCTCCCTGCTCCCCCCCCACATAGGTGTTAACAGCTGTTCCTAATCCATTACTTACCAAGTGCAATGGAGCTCACGGGTGCCATCTTCCGGCTCTTTGGTTTTCTTCGAGAAGTGAGCATTGTATTGGTGCATGTGCAGTTGGAGCAGTCTTCTGGTTCGTGACAACAGCGCATGCGCCGAAAGTTACGGAAATTCCTGAAGGGAAGGAAGAGGACCCGAAGTATACAGAAGAGCTGGAAGATGGCGACCATAAGCTCCGCTGTGCTGACTCTGCAATGACGTAACTAATGGATTAGGAGCATTTACAACTGTTAACACCCATGGGGGGGAGAGCAGGGAGGGGGTAGGGTAGGGGATTTTATTAGTGGGGGGGGGGGTTGAATTCTCCTTTAAATTTACCAGGAGTGACATTTTTGCCTCCCCTGTTAACTAGTGGGGTGGTGTTGCCCAAGGCGAGTTTCTCAACTTTCCACATTTGCGCAGCGCCCCTGAGTAGAAGTTTACTAAGAGGAACAGAAAGCTTTGCTTTTCTGCATTGCTGATATAGCTTGACATGAGCATGGCAGGAAGGAATGGGAAATGGAGAAAAGAAGGAGAAAGAACAGAAGAATGGTGAGGGGTAGAAGGGGGGTACAGATGATAAAGGGGAAGGGAGAAAAGGAAAGTTGAGGGAGTTGGAAGAAAATATAAAAAATTAGACTAAGGATAACATTGTCAGAAAGAAGAAAATATGAATAGGAAAAGTGGGAGGAAAACATTTTATGAGTGAAGCAAAGACGGAAAGTGAGAAAAGGATGAGGAAGAGAAATGCAGGGGGAAATAAAAAAGAAGAGAAATAAGGAAATCATGGATTATGACTATATTCAATAACTACTAGAAACAGGACATAGACAGAAAAAGGAGGATGCACCCAGACCAGATATAAATATATAAATTATCTAGCAAATCTAAATTTTCAAAATGATTTCCTTTTCTCTTAAATAATAAAACAATACCTTGTACTTTACCTAAATAAGATATAATTCCTCAGTATTAGAGGCAAAACAATCTTATTGGGTTTAATTAATGTTTCAATATTTTATTATTAGGCTAAGGTATGGAGATTCAAATTACTGAAAGTCATATAATCTGGATAGCAGGTCCAATACCTATACTTTTTTGGAAGAAAAACAATATAAAAATAAAGTTAAAAAAAGGAGAAACGTTTTACAGGCACTCACAAATGGCTCCCCTGTAGTTCCATTTATCCCAATCAGTGTCGGACTGACCCTGATCCCAATGTTATGGTCATTGTTTATACAATATTATTTTTAATTACTAATAGAACCTTAAATTGACACAGAATAGTTAGTTGGGAAAGAGGATATAAGAGCAGGGATGACATATTGGATATATAGGAAGAATAATATAAATATAGTTACATCGATACTCAGGATGGAACAACAATTAGAACAGCATTTTCCTCTCTTATTTACTGTTGAAGCCAGAAATATGGTATGTGCCTAAACAAGTGGAGATAGGATGTGTAACTGGCACTCCACATTTCTTTCTGTTTTGTTTACAGGTGAGTTATAAACCTAGAAGAGCTATTTATAGAGGGGGATAGACAGAGTTGTTTGTGATGTCAGAGATCAGCTGATAAACATGATTTGAGTAGGGCTGAATATGGGCACATTGCCTGAATGTATAACATGCCAAGCATTGAGTAGCCACGCCAGCAGATACTACAGGCTTTATGTAAAAGGTGCAAAGTTTAGTTTAGTTACTATGGGCTGTTGAATCAGGGCAAACTTTTGCCCCTGAACAGTGCAGATCTCTTTAAAACTATATTACATAAACCAGCCCATATTAAGAAAATGTTACATTATTAGAATTACATTACGCCTCAATTACTTATTTAGGAGTCAAATTAAGGGCAGAAATAGCGAAATTATATCAAGAAAACTACCTACCACTGATAAGTATTCTCCAGAAATTGATAGATAATTGGAAAAAACTCTTATTGTCATGGCTGGGAAGAATACAAGCTATTAAGATGTTTTTTATGCCAAAACTATTATACTATTTTCAAGTACTGCCCATAGCAATACCCCAATCTTTATTTTCCACAATCAAAACATTGATATCTAGGTTTGTATGGGAAGGAAAGACTCCCAGAATAAAATATAGAGTATTAACAGCACCAAAAGAAAAAGGAGGCTTAGGGCTCCCTGATCCTTATCTTTATTATGTAGCGGTCCAATTAGTACGAATCTGGGACTGGTGAGACAGAAATAAATCAAGAGACTGGTGTGGATTAAAGAAAGATATAGTAGGATACCCAATTGACCATAATCTATGGACAGAGAGAGACAAAATGCCAATTGAACTATTACAACACCCCGTAGTGGGCACTACTTTGAAAATTTGGCATAAAACAAATTAGAATATGGGTTAACAAGAGCCCCATATATATTACAAACTTTAGTGCAGAACCCGGAGTTCCAGCCAAGTATGGAGTACAGGGCCTTTAGTAGATGGGAGAAATGGGGAACTACAACTACCAAAATAAGAGACCTAATCAGAAATAAGAGAATCATTCCCCAGGCAGAAATCCAAAAAAGATGGGGTTCACACCTCAGAGACGGCTGGAGCTATACTCAATTGCAAGGGTTTATATATTCTAGATTGAACACAGATTGGGAGAGATCGGAAACCCTCTGGGAATCAATAATTACCGCCCAAAAAGACATTATTAAACCTCTATCCAAAATGTATAAGCTACTCCTCGAAACTTACCATCCTAGTTTTGATTCACAACGTAGGGATAGCGGGAAAGCGTTAATGATCGAGATTCCAGAAGATCTATGGAAAGATGTCATTATAACTATTTACAAAACTTCTAAAGCAGCCAAAACAAGGGAAGCCTCATACAAATTGCTAACAAGGTGGCATTACACCCCAATGAAACTTAAAAGGATGTACCCTAATAACTCAGGGAGGTGCTGGAGGTGTTATGGAGCAGATGGTAACCATACGCATATTTGGTTAACATGCCCAGTGTTGCAGCATTATTGGGAAAATATAATTGATGCCATAGGGAAGATAACACAGAACAAGATTAGGATAGATAGACAATCCAAGTGGTATTATTCTAAATCTACAGAAAGATACAAAGAAAGTAATAAAAGATCTGCTTACTCGGCAATTATTACAATCTGGGGATAATCCCTAAGCGTTTAGAGCAGTGGTCCCCAACCAGTAGCTCGTGAGCAACATGTTGCTCTCCGACCCCCTTGGATGTTGCTCCTCATGGCCTCAAAGCAGGAGCTCATTTTTGAACTTGAGGCTTGGAGGCAAGTTTTGGTTACATAAATACCAGGTGTACTGCCAAACATAGGCCCCTGTAGACTGCCAGTCTTCATGGAGGCTACTAAATGGTCAATCACAGCACTTATTTGGTACCTCCAGAAACATTTTTCATGCTTGTGTTGCTCCCCAACTCTTTTTACATCCGATTGTTGCTCACAGGTAGAAAAGGTTGGGGATCCCTGGTTTAGAGAGTGGCTGATAAAAACAGAGGAAAAAAGACAGATGGAGGACATTGCTAGCACATAACCAAAATGAAAAGTACTGGAAAATATGGTCACCTTGGGAAAATTATATTAAATCATTAAATCCTTAAAGAACAACAAGAGGCTGCATAGTATTTTTGCATATAGAGGAATAACTTGTAGCCAATGTTTTTGATGTTATAAGTAGATTTATGTGGACCTTATGCTCAAATATCCCCTTTTACCCCTTTCCTCCCCTTTTTATATTCTGTACCCTATTCCCAAAAACTAATATAAATAAAGAGTTATAAAAAAAAACGTGGAGATGCAGGAGAGATAAACACAGAGCAGTATAGCATACGTATAGTTGTCTGCAACAGCATCAGACTTTGTATTTTCTGACCTCTACTGGTTGATTTACTACATTCAGAAAAGTGCACATTTTTAAATAAAGTATAGTGAGAGATTAGTTATGCTGGTCATTTTAAATAAGGATTAATAAAATATTTATCTTCAATTATTACTGTTTGTATCAATTGTATTTTTCTAATATATTGTTTCTAGCTCCAGTTATTACAACTGTTCTTGGTTTTTTTTTGTGTGGATTTCCTGCCCTTAAAGGTGCGTATTCATTGTCCTTGGAACATTAGCAAAATAACTTGCATCTTGATAAGGTAATTATTAATCACAGCATTACATTTTATGCATTAATAACATATTTAACTGTGTCTGCAATAGCATTCGACGTGTATCTTGAGACCTCTAGTGGTGAAATGGATTTTAAGTATGGATACACACTGGTAATAAAGTACCATGTATTTGACACTAACACCATATAGGGTATGGGTTCTTAAATACAGAATGCATGGGACCTAGGATTTCCTAGATAAAGGGAATGGTGTGACATACCTTAACTAAAACGTAATTAAAGAAGTAGGTTAGAAATGTTGTACATTATGTTTTGGGTACCAGCCCAAGGCAACCACAGCCCTTTAGTAATAAACATATGTGCCTTCAAAGATGCCCCAGTAGCTCCCCATCTTCTTTTCTGCTGATTCACTGCACATGCTCTGTGCTGCTGTCATTTACTGAGCTTAGGGACCCACTCACAATATACAGTACACATAGAATAGAAATGTCACAATATACAGTACACAGAATATAAATGTCACAATATAAGGTGGATCAGTAATTAATACAGATAATTACTACATGGCAGTAGGGATGGGCGAATTTGACCCGTTTCGTTTCGCCAAAAATTCGCAGCCGGCGAAATGTCGCAGACACCCATTAAAGCCTATGGGCGTCAAAACAATTTTGTCTTGCTGCAAAAATTTTTTGACGCACGTCTTTTTTTTTTTGACGCACAACGCCATACAAGTCTATGGGCGTCATTTTTTAGGCGAAACAAGGCGAAAAAATTCGCCCATCCCTACATGGCAGCACAGAAACCAGTGCAATTAGCATCGGAATTTAATAATCGGCAGCTTATATGACAAGTCAACTTCATTTTCTGCTTGATAATTTACGACAACCCAACGAGCTTAGCTTCTCAACAGCTGCTCAGAGCAAACAACATGTTTCAGATTCAAGATCCTTCCTCAGGTGCTTATATCTGTATATTTCAATAAAAAGATGACCATTTTATAAAACAATTGGTTCTCCAGAGCACTATTATCTACGATTTGTGAATGTTTGTTCAGGCGGTACCTGACTCTAATGGTTGAACCTACTACACTATCAATGAAGGATCTTATCACTTGCTAAACCTGTATGCTCAGAGCCCACTGAGCATGTGAGTGTCGCAGACAATATATAAATATGGCATTTTAAGCCATATTAATTGTTAGGGTTTAGTTCTCCTTTAAGGCTACTAAAAATATGTAAAAATAAAATAATACAATATGATTGTTGACCAACTTAGTCACCATCTAGTTCTTATTATAAGAGAGAAAAAGCAAATCAGTCAAAAAAGAAAAAAACGTATGTTTAAATAAGATTGGTGGACGTGTTCAAAATTTTGCTAAGTGATTTATTTGTAGGTATTTTCGTTTTATAAAGCAGGCATATCCAACCTGCAGCCCTTCAGCTCTTGCTAACCTGCAATAACCAGTAGGATGCTGGAAGATTTAATACAACAGATGGAGGGCCATAGGTTGGACAAACGCAAAATTTAAGCCATTTGCCTTAGCTTTCTTGCACTGCAAGGGTGTCTGTTTTTTCTAAAGGTTGTCATACACTGGTGACCTCTCCAAATAAGTGGACTTTGGCCCAATTTGATAACCATACACTGAGCCAAATCTTGCTGATATGATCGTTGGCCCCTGGTCCAATTTTCAGATAGATATCAGTTGGGCAGATCCTATACATGAGACAATAAGATGGCAACTTTATCAGAAGAGTCTGCAGTTATTATTGGCTTGTGTATGCCACAAACCTGGCCTTGATTCTGGGATTAATATTGCAATAACAATCATATTTTTTAATAAATGTCCCTTGAATCATTAAACCTTGGAAAGGTAAGGGTAAGTATTGGAGTATTTTAAAACTGCTGTCTTGTTTTTTACCTTTTAGGCTTGTCATCAGTCCATAAACTCTTGTAAGCAAGACAAAATAAGAACACTGCCCAGACAAATATAAGTGTGAATAGTAGCTTGAATAAGAAACCATATTTATTTTTGTTATTATTCTAAGGTGACTTTTTTTGAATGGACTGGAATGACCAGCAGTACAAATGATTTCTTAATGGTCTTGGGGGGTCTCTAGTCGATGTCCATGTCACTTATTTTCCAGGTGTTCAGCACTGGCAGTGATATTGGTGTATATTGTTAAATAAACTTCCCCTTCTAGTGTTGATCATAACTGGAAGGTCTTCTTAGGGTTGTGGGGAGTTTATTACTGGATCTCTCTCAGTTCATAATAATTGCAATGTATAGATTGAATCTTTGTCCCAAGTATTCTTTTCTTATAACTTCTCTCCTATCTTTTAATGATGGACTGATTCCTGTGTACAGCTATAGTCTCAGCCACTGCCTGTTCTTCTACCATACTGAGGGTATACTGGGTTGGTACTTCTATGATGTCCTGTCTTTCATCCGGCCTGCATTATGTCCACTCTGTTATTTCCATTTTCTTATGTTTGGGTTTTCTGGCCTTAAAGGGATACTGTCATGGGAAAAAAAAATTTTTCAAAATGAATCAGTTAATAGTGCTGCTCCAGCAGAATTCTGCACTGAAATCCATTTCTCAAAAGAGCAAACAGATTTTTTTATATTCAATTTTGAAATCTGACATGGGGCTAGACATTTTGTCAATTTCCCAGCTGCCCCTGGTCATGTGACTTGTGCTCTAATAAACTTCAATCACTCTTTACTGCTGTACTGCAAGTTGGAGTGATATCACCCCCCTCCCTTTTCCCCCCAGCAGCCAAACAAAAGAACAATGGGAAGGTAACCAGATAGCAGCTCCCTAACACAAGATAACAGCTGCCTGGTAGATCTAAGAACAACACTCAGTAGTAAAAACCCATGTCTCACTGAGACACATTTAGTTTACATTGAGAAGGAAAAACAGCAGCCTGCCAGAAAGCATTTCTCTCCTGAAGTGCAGGCACAAGTCACATGACCAGGGCCAGCTGGGAAATTGACAAAATGTCTAGCCCCATGTCAGATTTCAAAATTGAATATAAAAAAATCTGTTTGTTCTTTTGAGAAATGGATTTCAGTGCAGAATTCTGCTGGAGCAGCACTATTAACTGATTCATTTTGAAAAAAAATTTTTTTCCCATGACAGTATCCCTTTAAGGGAGTTCTTGCATTTAAGACCTGGGTAGAGTTTACTGAGTAGAGCTCCCCAAGTACAAAGATCATTGCAGAAAATCCAACCTTGGGTTTTCCATGCTCCCCGTGCTTGACACGGTAATGTTTCCAATATCAGACCTAATATTGGTATTCTCTAATTAAAATGTGACACCTTTTTAAACAGACCATAACATTTTAAATAATTCAGTATGTGTAGAAGCGCTCACACTATCATATCTTGGGCAGTGTCAGATTCCAGCCACAATGACCCAGTCTATATATATTGGACACTGGGAAAGTCCAGTCCTCACTATTCGGAGACTACTATAGTGTTCATCCCTATCCCAGAAACAGAAGAAACAGGCAATGAGAAAACCTTTAAATTCTCACTACTGAGGAACTTCTATCCTAGGTTTCTCAATAACTAATCGTGTGCTACCATTATGTTAATAACAATCACAAGCCCATTTTAAAGGTACACTTACTGCAGTGGCCCCTAACCTGTAGCTCGCGAACAACATGTTGCTCCCAGTAGCCTCAAAGCAGATGCTTATTTTTGAATTGCTGGCTTAGAGGCACTTTTGGTTGTGTAAAAAACAGATGTACTGCCACAGAGAGCTTCCTGTAGGCTACCATTTCATATAGGGGCTACCAAACAACCAATCACAGCCCTTATTTGACATCCCCATGGTTATACTTGTGTTGCTCTCCAACTAGGGTTGCCACCTTTTTAAAAATGTGTTACCGGGTGCTGGGGGCGGGGTCACAAAGGGGCGGGTCGTGATGTCAAAAGGGGCGGGGCCGCGCCACAGTCAATAGAAGAAGTAAAAGATAAGGTAAATTCCAGGGGATTGGGGGCGATTGGGGGCAGGCCGAGGGCTCCTTTTAATGGTATTACAAATTTACCGGCAGCTACATTGCCGGTAAATTTGTAATACCGGCCCCGGCCTTAGCAGGTATTTTACCGGCTAGGCCGGTAAAATACCGGCCGGGTGGTAACCCTATCTCCAACTCTTGTTTACATTTAAATGTGGCTCATGAGTAAAAAAGGTTGGGGACCCCTTAACTTACTCCATTTTTCTACCAAGTAACAGCTGATTATAGTTCTGATTAAATATATATTCTTATGGATGATGTGATCCTTTCATTATTTAGTAGTACAGGTATGGGACCTGTTATCCAGAATGTTCAGGACCGGGGGTTTTCCGGATAACGGATCTTTCAGTAATTTCGGACTTCATGCCTTAAGTCTACTAGAAATTCTTTTAAACATTAAATAAACCCAATAGGCTGGTTTTGCTTCCAATAAGGATTAATTATATCTTAGTTGGGATCAAGTACAAGGTACTGTTTTATTACAGAGAAAAAGGAAATCATTTTTAAAAATTTGGATTATTTGGATAAAATTGAGTCTATGGGAGACAGCCATTCCTTAATTCTGAGCATTCTGGATATCGGGTTTCCGGAAAAGGGATCTTATACCAGTATATGGTTCACCTTCAGAGTAAGGCACCGCCAGCCTGGCAAACTTTCACAAATATTAAATATGGCTCTGGAGAATCAATTGCTTGTATAGTGATTCATGTATTCAAAGTTGCACGACATGTTTCGGGCCTAGTGGCCCTTCCTCAGGTACAAGCATATGAGGAAGGGCCACTAGGCCCGAAACCTGTCGTGCAACTTTGAATAAATCAATCACTTAACAAGCAATTGATTCCCCAGAGCCATATCTAGGATTTGTTATAGCTCTGATTGTAGCTCTTTGTTTATATAAGTAACGCAATGACATCATTTCAAATGAAAGTTGTTTTATTGAGACCTCACATGGAAGCAAGACAATACAGAAATATAAATTTTACAGACTTGGATATATAAACATTGGTACATTGCAATATAAATAGCATTGTTGAAACTACTATAAATTAGCAAGTGTAATTTTTAACAGAAAAATTATACAGTACTCCAGAACCATAAAAGTCTTAGCATTAGTACAGTATAAGATAAAAAAAACCCAATATAAATTGGGGCTAACCATAAGGAACAGGTATATTCCTCTCACAGAGAGAACATACAGGGCTCCAGTGAATATCTATGAGCCTACAATTGCTCAGGTGGAATGAAAATATCATTTAAATATAAAATAGTTGAGGTGGGTCTTCTGCAAAAAAATAGAGAACTTTTCTAAAAAAAGACAAATACAAGATAACTGCATTTCTATAAAAATAAATACTTCTGAAAAATATAGAGGAATATTTGCTGAAAGGAAAGTTATGCGGATCCTTATTGCTCCTGTTTCTAAATGGAGATGTGGGCAAGACTGAGGGTCCCAAGCCTGAGTAGCAGAGCAGAACATTAACCTATAATACATATATGCTCTAACTTTAGCATATACCAAATGAAAGCTTGGTGCTGTTACACAGAGCAAATCAGCATCACTCTAAGGCAGGGATCCCCCACCTTTTGAACCCGTGAGCAACATTCAGAAGTAAAAGGAGTTGGGGAGCAACACTAGCATGAAAAATGTTCTTGGGGTGCCAAATAAGGGCTCTGATTGGCCATTTAGTAGCCCTTATGTGGATTGTCAACCTACATTGAGGCTTTGTTTGACAGTGCACCTGTTTTTTATACAATCAAAACTTGAATTCAAAAATAAGCACCTGCTTTGAGTCCACTGAGAGCAACATCCAAGGTGTTGGAGAGCAACATGTTGCTCACGAGCTACTGGTTGGGGACCACTGCTCTAAGGCCTAGAATGGTGCATTAGAACGTCTCTTAGCATGTTTGATATATAAACACCACTAGTATGACTAATGCATCTGATTTCTTGCATTTCTGCATGGACTTGAGAGAAGAGACTCAATGCGATATACAGTATATTGTGGAATTAGGGTTGCCACCTGTTCTGTTTTGACCCGAACAGTTTGGTTTTCCCTTAGGGCTGTTCGGGTCACAACTGCCTGTTTGGGATTCAGCCTTGTGAACCCCGAACAATAATCTGATCAATAACTACCTCTGATGTCAAAACCCCACCCACATGAGGCACGGACATGCCCCCAAATATCATAACCCCACCCCCATATGTCACTGCTCTGCCCCTGATGCCATCACCCTGCCCACTAGGTTGCTTTTTCGAAAGTTGGCAACCCTAGATGGAACCTTCTCCCGAAAAAAAGAAGCCATTTCAACTTCAATGTTATCTACAATGTATAGACTTCATAAATAAATCTCTTGGATCCATCATGGATAGAAAGTGATAACTGAACTCCCTCGTAACGGTCATACCAAATAGTGAACAGAAAATTCACCGCAAATTTGTTCCTTTTGATATATTGTGTTGTTTAATTACACAAAAATTTCCCAGTGACATCTTCAGACATGAAACAGCTCATGGGTCTGGATATTTGTTACCATCTGCCATTTCTCTAAAATTATTGCACTGCTTAATTAATTATAATTAACTAATTTTAGTGCAAAGTGTACAAGTGCCCAGTTCCACCCACTGAAATAAACGACTTTCCATTTTTTAATTAAAGAATTTATTTTTAGTGTTTTTTTATTTCAATATCTACAAAAAAAAGTGTTATCTTTGGCACAAACAAATTGTCATAATGATGCCTACTGGACATTTGTAGAAGTGTCTCAAGGTTTCCTGCATCGGAAAAAATTTAAATGTTTTTGGCCAAAAACTTGCCATAGAATACGGCAGTGATCCCCAACCAGCTGCTCGTGAGCAACATGTTGCTCTTCAACCCCTTGGATGTTGCTCTCAGTCTCCTCAAAGCAGGTGCTTATTTTTATATTCCAGACTTGGAAGCAGATTTTAATTGCATAAAAACTATGTATAGTGCCAAGTAGAGCCAGTCCACATAGGGGCTACCAAATTGCCAATCACAGCACTTATTTGGCACCCCAAAATACTTTTTCATGCTTGTGTAGCTCTCCAACTCTTTTTAAATTTGAATGTGGCTCACGGGTAAAAAAAGGTTGGGGACCCCTGGCATAGAGGGAGGGGGAAACAAATGTAATTCCCTGCCAAAAAAAATAAAGTTAAAGGTGGCCAAACACGGGCAGATAAAGCTGCAGGTATCAGTCGTTTAGACCAATTTGACAGCTTATCTGCCCGTGTATGGGGGCTTCCGACGGGTCTTCCCGATCAATATCTGGCCACGATATCGATCAGGAAAGTTTGATTTTTAACCGACCGACCCGTCGGAGCCCCTTGATGTATCGTAATTCAATCGTTCGGCAATACGGATGAACGTTCGAATTACCCCCGATATAGCCATGCCGTTAGTGGCATATCGGGGAAAGATCCGCTTGTTTGGCGATGTCGCCAAACGAGCGAATCTTGGAGTCTATGGCCAGCTTAAGACATTTGCACAGATTTTTGATGAATCTGACCCATGTAGTAGCTGCAGCTGCAAATATTTTAGTCAGTGTAGCAGAGTGCAATAAATATGGTTATTTAAAGTATGAGATTTGTAGCCACTAGAGGACAGTAGTGTTCTAATAGCAGCCTACTTGGGCTACTTGTATGAGACTGCAAATACAGATGAAGCACTGGTGGAGCACCATTAATACTGCAAATTCATGACTGTTTTTAGTGTGTGAGAGGAAACCTGGAAAAAACCTTTGCAAACTTCGGAAAAACATACAAACTTCTTACAAAAGGGCCCTGGTTTTAAAGTCAAAGGCAGTCTGTCCATAATGATACTAGTCACTCCCAACACAACACACAACTGTGCTCCATCTGTATCTAATATTGTGGAGTAAACAATGAAGCTCATCTGTAGTTTATAATCTACATAATTGTAATTTACTACAGTCTATGAGGCCCTGGTCTTGTGTAAAGACACTGTGTCATACAGTTTAATGCAACTGAAAAGAGAACACAAATAAAAATTGCTACCCATTCAAAGATTTATGAAACAAAAAAAAACACATTTTCTTAAAATCAGACGCTCTGTGATAGAACAACCTTGAACCATATTTTAGTATACACAATAAGATTAAATGAGGTGGGAGGACAAGTACAAGTCACTGCACCAGACAGTACCCGTATTAGTGGCCCAAACCACACCTTCTCAACATACACCTTATTTTATCTAAACCTTGTAGATAAGTGTATTGCCTCCTCCACATTGCACCTGGGAAGATCTTTTATATTGCTTTATTAGAACATTTGTAAACATTACTATGGTTTCTAATGCTGGGTTAGATGGTCCCCATGCTCTCCAGAATCTTCTTATTAATGAACAATAAACAATACTTGATATGAGGCACAATTAATCTGATCCCCAGTTGTAATCTGGATTCCCCAAACATTTAGGGTAGAACTACACCGACATGTTCGGCACGATCCGACATGCTGCGATAAAACACAAATCGCTTGCAACAGAATTAAGGTAAGAGATAGAAATGACGGATTAAGTCGCATCGTTGATCCGACGCGACACGACTGTCGGATTCAGACGTCCGTGTAGTCCTAACCAAAGGTGTCTCTCCCCCCCCACCTCCCAATTGTGGGAGAAGGTAATTAATCCACCAAATGTGAACTCCCCCTATTTGTAAATTTGAAACACCAGTTTTTAGATTGTAAACTCTACTGAACTCTCTTTACCTGTTGTATTGGTTAGTTGTTTCTTTGTATGTATTTGATGGTTCTATGTATACACTGATCTATTGTATAGCACTATGTAATATCTGCTTTCTAAATATGTTTTATTTATAATAATTAATATTATTATATTTATAGTAGTAATACAACTGTGGAAAGGAGGGTGTTTAGGAGTTGTTTACTGAGCACTCATTATGGGGGATTACCCATTTATAATGAGAAAACATGAAAAATATGTATATTTTTTAAGAGAGAATAAGCAGCATATATTCTCAACAAAAGTTCTATTTACTGAACAAAGGTGTATATATATATATATATATATATATATATATATATATATATATATATATATATATATATATTTAGAAAACCCTGCTAATTAATCGATCACAAACCAGTCGTATTTGTTGATGGTTCTGGATATACTTTGCAGTCGCCTTTTGTGGAGATGCTAAAGACAGCGCTGCACAAATTATTTATACCAACTTTAGCCAGGTAAAAGGCCCCTTTAGAACAAAGGCACGTGGGATATTTTATCACCAAATAAATATGAACTACTGACATATGTATGCTTCCCCACCTGTGATTCACATTACTGCTGGTGGCAAGGAAACTAGGGATGTTTTGTCACCCGTGCGAGCGCAGATTTATCGTGGGTGACAAAATGTCCCCTGTGTCATTGCCCTTAGGGCCCTGACAGATACCTGTCACTTTGGATTCATTTGAATTGCTGCATATGAAAATCTTAACATGCTGTAATCCTGGGTAATCACTCAAAAATGCCAAAATGCATGCGGACAGTAAGGTTGCCACATGTCCAGTTTTGAACCAAAAACATTGTTCCAAACTGCAAGGACTTCCGAAATTTTGTGTTATAGCCCGCCCCTAAACATCAGTGACACTCCACAAAATGTCATTGGTCTGCCCCTGTATCATTAGTCCCTCCCTCTGACATCACCCATGCGCTCTCCACCCAGCCAGATCACAAGAGATCCAAAGATGGCAACCCTAGCAGAGGGCCTGGTATTTTCAGATTACTTGAAAAAAACAATAACCAGTAACAGATACAACAGGTAAAAAAGACCCAGCTGTAAGGGCAGAAGCACACGCTGCGATTCGGGGAGATTAGTCGCCCGTCAACAAATCTCTTCTTCAGGGCGACTAGTTCCCGAACTGCCTTCCCGCCGGCTCAGAGGACTTCATTTTCCAAACTCGGCCAAAGCTGCCTCACAAGGAAACTTCGGAAATCTAAGTGCTCCGAGTTGTGATTTACATTCTAGCCAGCGGGAAGGCAGGGGGAGGCGGAGCACAGAAATGTAAAAATAAAAATGCACAGAAAGATAAAAATAAATACTATGCTGAGACAAACATCTGTCTGAGTTGCATTTAGGGCAGAGACACACGCTGCAATTTGGGGAGACAAATCTCCTCTTCTTTGGGGTGACTAATCTCCCCGAACTGCCTCCTCGTCTGCTAGAATGAAAAACTCAACTTCGGGCGACTTCGGAAACAAAGAGATCCGAGTGCCATCCAGCCGGCGATTTTCATTCTAGCTTTCGAGAAGGCAGGGGAGATTAGTCGTCCCGAAGAAGAGGAGATTTGTCGCCGGGTGACTAATCTCCCCGAATCGCATCGTGTATAAATGGTTTATACATGTTATTTATCAGTACATATTACCAGTGCTCTTCTAGGGATATCACTCCTTATCAATGCATTGACCCCAATCCATCATGAATACAAACAATGTACAGGTTTTCATTTTTACAACATACAATACTGCTATTAGCGGGCAAGGCTAACGGTCCATCGTGACATTTTTAACATTAAAGTGGAAGAGAAAAGTATGTAAAACTTATTCAAAACCATAACCCTCCAATTCTGTGTTGGTTTCTGATTAAATAACAGAAAACTGCTTAAAACAATCAGTAACTGATTAGTACACTAATCACTTTTTATGCTTGAGCAACAATATCAGCACATCATCGTAATTAAACATTTAATACGTAACCAGGTCCTGAGCTTCTAAGGTACAGTACAACAACCAAGTGCTCTATTCTCTAAAATATGGGGATATTAATAATGAAGTGGGCTCATTAATATCACTAGGCAAAGTTGATCCTTAGAAGTAACCTACAGCAACCAATTAGCAGCTATTTTCAGTCAGTTGTAAATTTGCAAAAAAATTAATTTGCAAATTAGTTAATGAGCCCCAGTGTTTAATTTTATCCCAGGAAAACCGCTATAAAATAAAATACAGGTATGGATCTGTTATCCAAAAACCCATTATCCAGAAAGCTCAGAATTACAGAAAGGCTGTCTCCCATAGACTCCATTCCTTTTTCTCTGTAATAAAAAACAGTACTTGATCCAAACTAAGATATAATTAATCCTTATTGGTAACAAACCCAGACTATTGGGTATATTTAATTCTTACACGATTTTCTAGAAGAGGTTAGGTATGAAGATCCAAATTACGTAAAGATCTGGTACCCGGAAAACCCCTGGTACAGAGCATTCTGGATAACAGGTCCCATATCCATACCAATTTATAAAGATGATTCCTTCAAACTGACATGAACATTCTTTGGTGCAAATACGGAATATAAAGGCACTGGGTGCAGTATTTATAAAGTGATGGACTTTGAGGAAGCAAATTAAAATTTCGGGTAAATTCGAATTTATCAGGGTAAATAAAATTCACATGAATTTGAAATTCGACCCTTGATAAATAGGCCTCTTTATGTATATATGTATATATATATATATACTTGCAAAGAAGATCAGAACTTCACAGGTCTTAAAAAATAAACCTGAGGAACCTTGCACCTGAGGAAGGGGTTGACCCCGAAAGCTTGTGCCAACACTGCTGAATAAATGTCCTAAAAGGCAAAATCATATGTTTGGTGTGCTTCCTCCCTATGGGAATCGTTGCTTAAAAAATAAACTTCATTTATTTAGCAACAGACTGACGTTTCAGCTGGCTCCTCAGCCTTTCTCAAAAGTCTGAGAAAGGCTGAGGAGTCAGCCGAAACGTCAGTCTGTTGCTAAGTAAATGAAGTTTTTTTTTTTAAGACCTGTGAAGTGCTGATCTTCTTTGCAAGTATATATATATACATATATATATACAAAAAGAGGCCTATTTATAACTCACTATGTTACATTTGGTAAATCTGCACAGAAAATGTTACTGCATAGAAACATACTCAATTTACCTACCTACACCAATTTTTTACTAGACTAGCACTATTTTTTTTACCCATGGCTTGATAGGCACTCCTCAGCATATTTAATATGCCATATTTTACATGGTGACGGGCTCTAAAAAAGAGGAACAGAAATGGAAACTCCACTTTTAACCTAACGACCATGACCTCAGTAAGAAAAATGATAGCTATAAATATAAATTTAAGTGCAGCAAAATAAAATGTCAAATGCCCTAGATTTACTTTCATCTGACCCTAGGCCAGTAACAGCACCCAGATCTCATAACGGAGGACGGATTCATCATTCATTCCCTATTACTGCTGGTAGAATCCCTATCTTACAAACCTTCATCTTCATACTGCACTTTACGAATATCCCAGTTTGATCAGATAGATCCCCAGACTGATCATCGGCAGCCCCATGCTCTGAAATAGGATACCCTTAAAATGCACCTGTTAGCACACAACTATAGAGAAGAATAAAATGACAGTCAGGTTAATCAAAGTAGCATTAAGAATTTCTAGTCTTAATGCTGTTAGTCCTCCATAATCTTTACATTGCAGAGAAACGTGAGAAATTACAGAAATGTAACTACCAGAAAAGAATATGGGCATTGTACGTTGTGTTATTCACACTGCGGATTATTGTTTGGCCTAAAAGGATCTCCATTACCTGGTGTGAGATGAACAGAGTGATGCTTGAGGGATACAGAATAACCTCCTACACTAACTAGAATTCCATTCCACTTTTATGGGTAGAATTGCACTTATAATGCACTCTGTTTTGCTTTCTTTGAGCTTGTATACCACTTAACGATAGCGGTCCCTGCAGTGCTGGCGACGATACAGAGAGCGCCCCCTATTGTCCATAGTGTAGGATTATGGCTTAAAAACAATGCCTGAAATATAAAGGCAAATACCACGTCCATTGTTCTCATGACGGACACTGGCCCAGCCCTTTCAATCTGTAAGGCTTTCACGAGAAAAATCTGCCCACCCAAGCCCAAGATACCTATAAATACTAAGAACATTCTGTCTATTCCACAGGTTGGCAGACGCCACTCACCAAGGGCAAAGAGGGCAATAATGCATTCAATCAGTCCAATGATGGCATAGAACCAAATAGAGAGCAGGAAATGCACAGATTTGCCCATTTTTCTCAGCACAACCAAAGTTAAAGAAGCACCAACTGCACTTGATACAGCAGCAATAGTTCCTTTCATATGGTCTGCATAATCATAATCAAGACTTTCATCCAGCGAGCCAAACAAAAATGGTGGCCTGGCTATTAGAATGACTCCAGTTATGGTAAAAAGCATAAAAACGATATCCCATATGGTGCACCTTTCCTTAAGGAATATGCAGGCGAATATACAGGTGAATGCTGGGCTGCTGAAGGTGATCACGGTGGCATCAGCGAGGGGCATACACTGGACAGCGTAGTACAGCAAGATCATAGCAGTGGAGCCAAGGAAACCCCTTAAAAATAGAAAAATCCTTTGGTCTTTGGGTCCCAAAAATCCTGTCCTGGAAAAAAAAAAAAAGAATTCAGAATTTTGCCAGAATCTGAAAGTCATTTACATTCATTAGGCAAATTATTATTTTCTGCAGGTGTCTCTACGGCTGCAGTTACATGGTCAAAAGTTAACTAAGACACTCTATGTATAAACTTTACAGGCCACGTTCCTTTAGCACCACTGACTTGTTTGCAAGCCGCACTCCACCAATTTCCATGGTCGACTATAGGCTAGCACTGGGCATTGTTAGCACAGGTATTATAATTACTGTATATGATCTATAGATCAGTGAATTCCCTATGGGTCAGACTATAATTTATATCCTTATAATACACAAAAGCCATGAATATCTTGTAAATTATATAGTGAATAAAGTACCCCCTCTTGTAAAATATAAGGATATTATAAGTTAACGAGGAGTTTCATGACCATATAAAAACACGAGGCCGAAGGCCGAGTGTTTTTATACAGGTCATGGAACTCCGAGGTAACTTCTAATATCCTCATATTTTGCAACTGGGGTACTTTATTTATTATAATACACAAATTTCAGTGAGGCATGTGACAGAAATGACATCAGAACTCACCGTTTATAACTGATGACATCACTACTCACCGTTTATAAGGATATATATATACATAATTTACAAGATATTCATGGCTTTTGTGTATTATATCCTTATAAACTGTGAGTTCTGATGTCATCAGTTATAAACGGTGAGTTCTGATGTCATTTCTGTCACATGACTCACTGAAACTTGTGTATTATAATAAATAAAGTACCCCCAGTTGCTTGGATATTAGAAGTAACCTCTGAGTTCCATGACCTGTATAAAAACACTCGGCCTTCGGCCTCATGTTTTTATATGGTCATGAAACTCCTCGGTAACTTATAATATCCTTATATTTTACAAGAGGGGGTACTTTATTCACTATATAATACACAACAGCCATGAATATCTTGTAAATGATATCCTCATAAACGGTGACTAGTGATGTCATCAGTAATAAACGGTGAGTAGTGATGTCATTTTTGTCACATGACTCACTAAAACTTGTGTATTATAATAAATAAAGTACCCCTTGTTGGAAAATTTTCGGTCATGAAACTCCTCTGTAATTTATAATTTTAAAGTAGGGGGTACTTTATTCACTATATAAACAAAGCATTTCTACATAACAACTTGCCGTTCATATCTGAAAAGCACTAGGTGATTTTTTTTAAGGTCTGGGTATAGCGAAATATGATCTGGTCTTTTCCTAAGGGAAAATGACATTCTAATCTAATGTAACTAGACTAACAAAGGATCAGGAGGGAATACAGTTATGGGATCCATTATCTGAAAATCCGTTATCCAGAAAGATCCAAATTACAGAAAGGACACCTCCAATAGTCTCCATTTTAACTGAATAGTCTAATCGAATCTAAACAGCCTGCAAGATTTGGGTTCACAACTTACTTGTAATAAATTAAGCCAGGAAGAACAAACAGCATCTGGAAAAGACACCTTATTGCACTGATTTCCACAGAATGCAGATCTTCAATTTTCTTCACCAGTAATGAACTGGAAGAAAAGAAGGCGGCAGACAGGATGGTATAGAAAATGCCAAGTCCCGGGCATACGCATTTCCTCTTGCCTGAAAGGGGAGCAAGATGAAAAATTAGTAAGACTTCATAAATTGGCAAAAGTAAATACAGGTATGGGACTTTTTATCCAGAATGCTCGGGACCTGTTGTTTTCCAGAAAAGGGATCTTTCTGTAATTTGGATCTTCATACCTTAAGTCTACTAGAAAATCATGTAAATATTAAATAAATCCAATAGGCTGGTTTTGCCTCCAATAAGGATACTTTGTATATTAGTTGGGATCAAGTACAAGCTACTGTTTTATTATTACAAAGAAAAGGAAATCATTTTTTAAATTGTGGATTATTTGATTATAATGGAGTCTATGGGAGGCGGCTTTTCTGTAATTTGGAGTCTTCTGGATAAAGGGTTTCCAGATAACGAATCCCATACCTGTATAGCTGCCCGATGCCTTTTTTCTACAAAGGGTTGCATAAATAAATGTGTTGCTCTATTTTAGATCATCATAATTTATTTATGTAGTGCCGGTAAATTTATAACAATAATGGGTATTACAATAACAAACAGAGTAAAAATAGGATCAGAGAGCACTAAACAACACCTGGTATAGTGCAGCTGGGGGGGAATTCTTTCGAACTACAGAGAAAGCGGAGCCTGTGGTCTGGTCCCCCCTGTTCCCCCCACCTCCCTTAGGTACCTTATAGGGAAAGACGGAATTATTGATCTATGATTCAAGATTTTGGATGTTGTAAGTAATAAAGTTATCATTTAGAGCTGACATCTCATGTTGAAATTCTTATGACATCAGTAAATCTTTTTGGGTATACTCAGTCTGGGTGGTAGTACATTACTAGTAGTATTATACAGGAACGGGACTTGTTGTCCAGGATTTTGTGGATAAGGGATCTTTCTGCTATTTGGATCTCCGTACCTTAAGTCTACTAAAAAATCGTTTAAACATTGATTAAACCCAATAGGATTGTTTCGCCTCCAAATAGGATGTATTATATCTTAGTTGGGATCAAGTACAAGGTACCGTTTCATTACTACAGAGAAAAAAAAAATAATTAAAAAAAATGTAATTATTTGATTATAATGGAGTCTACTGGAGAAATCCTTTCCATAATTCGGCAATTCTGGATCACTGGTTTCTGGATGACAGGTCCCATACCTGTACTATTATTATAGTAATATAAAAAGGCCAGGATACAATAAATAATCTGTTGGTAATAATTTTATTATAACAATAGAGGCAAAACTACTATATCTACTATATACAGGCCTGTAAAATATAACCTTGGAAGTGGTATCTGCCTTTGTGCTACTATATGGTTGTGGAACTAGGAGGTGTCCTCTAGTATGCTTCAGGTGTACAGTATTCCTTATATCAACTATTTTAAAAAATATATGAAGGTTAGAGGGCACATTTGTAGATGTGCAGCTTTCACTGATAATAATTACTCAAATAATTACAGGATTATTTTCCCTTCTCTTGACCTAGAAGGGAGGGCTGCAGAGCTGATAAGTACAGGTATGGTACCTGTTATCCAGAATGCTCAGAAACCTTGGGTTTTCCGAATAACGAATCTTTCTGTAATTTGGATCTTCCTACCTTACGTCTAATAGAAAATCATGTAAGAATTAAATGAACCCAATAGCCTCGTTTTGCTTCCAATAAGGATTAATTTTATCTTAGTTTGGATCAAGAACAGTGTACAGTTTTATTATTACAGAGAAAAAGGAAATATGGTTAAATATTTGGGTTATTTGGATAACCTGTAATTCGGAGCTTCCTGGATAAAGGGCTTCCGGATAACGGATTCTATACCTGTACCAGAAATTATCCATAAATTGTACTCTCTAGCCGAGAAAAGAATGTTTTCCCCTTCCCACCCCTAATTTGCATATTCAAATTAGGATTTTGGTTTGGTATTCGCCCGTATTTCCCTAAGGATTGGGGGGTACGGCCGAAACCAAAATAGTGAATTCCTAGAGCAAACGTAACAACTTTTTCATTAAGAAGTTTTATTACATACACGGCACACTGGCGCAAACTATAAAATTCACAATTGATATCCTACTGTTGTGTGGGTAGTGTGAAGGGCAAAGTATTTGCAAAGGCAAAATTGTTCACTTTGCAAACATTTATTCGTATTGCGAACGATTTTTCCCGTTAGCCAGAGACGGCCAACCGACCAGACGCCCTAGGCAACCTGGCGGGCCACGGCGTGGGCTCAGTGCGCACTTGACTGCGAATGCGCAAAACTTCGCTCCAGGGCGCATGCGCAGAAGCGCATTTACGCGAAAGACACCAACGGCAGTTGGGGAGAGACGGGACCGGACACGGTGTAGGCGACAGAGCAGGTACGTGCCTGGTGCCCCCTCAGCTTTGCGGCTTAGGCACGTGCCTACTCTGCCTACCCCTAGTTCCGGCCCTGCCGTTAGCTACCAATTATACATTCCTCCTTTAGATTCCAATATGTTTAGACAAAGACTTGGGATTCTTCAGTCACAAACCTATAATTAAATACAGAGCATTTTAAAGATCTCTATTTTTTGAATCAATCGTATTAAAATAGATACAGGTATGGGACCCATTAAACAGAATGCTTGGAAACTGGGGTTTTCTGAATAAGGGGTTTTTCTGTAATTTGGATCTTCGTACCTTAGAGATACTGAAACCAGAAATAAAACTTTTTTACATCTGTCATAATAATGCCTTTGAAAGCTACTTATAACTTTGCCATAAAGTATTTGCACATTACCTGCCTGATACCCCATGTTCCTGTATGAGGGGGGCTGCCATATTGGTGCAGCAGGGGTCCATTAGCATTAGAAGTTAAAAGGGGACAGTCTGGTTGGCAAAACAGTCAGGTTTAGAAACTTCAACTAACAATTATGTACAAAAACAAACCTCTCGGCTAAAAATGATCAACATGACCTATAGGTAACTTTTAATGTACATTCATATATTAAAAAGTAGTTTTTTAGTGCCGATATCACTTGGTCTACTAAGAAATCATGTAAATATTGAGTAAACCCAATAGGCTGGTTTTGCTTCCAATAAGGAATTATATCTTAGTTTGGATCAAGTACAAGGTACTGTTTTATTATTACAGCGAAAAAGGAAATCACTTTTAAAGTGTAAATTATTTGATTAAAACGGAGTCTATGCGAGATTGCCTTTCCGTAATTCGGAGCTTTCTGGATAATTGATTTCGGGGCCCCTTGTGACTACGACATTGGAATTCTGGAAACAAAGACTGTGATTGCTCTCGAAATAGCACATATGAGCCCTTAGATTTTTATAAACATAATGAACAACATAATACTTCCCTTTCTCTAGTCATCAGGATTATAAATAATAATCTGTCCACAAACCAGTGCCACACATGATATATTTTCCGCAGGCATTTTTTCACTGGACAGATGCCAAGATGCCAGGAACAAGTAAAGGTGCTTCTCCACCAGCAAAAATATCAAAACAGAGAATTTTCCCAATGGCCAATTAGCATTAAATAGAACTGAACATAAACATTATGAATGGTTTAGTGCTGTGCCATAATAAAGGCCATGCCTGTTCCTTTTATTTATAATATCTTTCTCATTAAACATGGCCTTTGCTATCGGTTCCACACAGGCTGAAAGACAAGGTCATTGCTGCTTTACTGATAAAATAGAAGTAGAAAGCTAACAAATCTTGCCTATGCTTGTGTCAGCAGCCATTCACCTCTGCTCCTGCATTCCCCACTATATCAGCTCCTGACGTCAGCTGCCGCTCCTCTGCATGAATTCTCGTCTTAACAATTGCTCAAACTCTCACTTTCGGCCTCACACCCTCACTGGTATCATGTAGCAGATAGTTTCCTGCAATTATTCATAACAATTGCTGTTCCATCTCTAGTAACTGCTTGCTTTCGAACCTGCCCAATAGCAGCGAATTTGGTGCTTGTATTGCATGCTATTATTGAGTTACGGGTTTATAATAGTGATGGGAGAATTTCTCCTGAAAAATTCACGAATTTCCCGCAAAATTCGCGAAACGGCCAAAAATCGTGAAAACAAAGTTCACGAAAAAAATCGTGAAATTCAAAACGTTTTCACAAAAAAATTGTGCAATTCAAATGTTTTCACTAAAAAAATCGAGCAATTCGAACAATTTTACAAAAAAATCTAGCAATTTGAACCTTTTCACGAAAAAATCTAGCAATTCGAACCTCTGCACTAGAAAATCATGAAAATATTAAATTGACTCCGGCGCGGCGGCAAAATTCGGGAATTTGCCGCAAATTCGTGCCAGGTGAATTTATTCGCCCATCAATAGTTTAGAATTTTTTTTTTTATCTCTAACGATTATGAAAACTGATCTTTTTAATTACATTTACAAATGTGGGACCTGTTATCCAGAATGCTCAGGATCTGGGATTTTCCAGATATCTAATCTTACTGTAAATTGGGTCTTCATATCTTATGTCTACTAGAAAATCATGTAAACATTAAGGGGCAGATTTATCAAGGGTCGAATTTGTCAATCGAACGATCAAAGTAAAATCGTTCGATCATATGATTAAATCGTTGGGATCGAACGATTCTAACGATTTCAACGATCGATCGAAGGATTTCCCTTCGACCTCTAAAGACGTAGAAAAATGTTTTGGAAGGTCCCCATAGGCTAACATAGCACTTCGGCAGGTTTAATTTGGCGAAGTATTAAAGTCGAAGTTTTTTTTAAAGAGACAGTACTTCGATTATCGATTGGTCGAAAATTCGAACGATTTTTACTTCGAGTCGAAGTAAATTCGAAGTCATAGCATCCTATTCGATGGTCGAAGTATCAAAAAAATTACTTCGAATTTCGAATTTTTTTACTTCGAAAATTCCCTCGAATTCACTTCGACCCTTAATAAATCTGCCCCTTTAAATAAACTCAATAAGCTGATTTTTCTTCCAATAAGGATTAATTATATATTAGTTGGGATCAAGTACCAGCTACTGTGTTATTATTACAGAGAAAAAAAGGAAATCATTTGTAAAAAATTTAGATTATTAAGATAAAATCTATGGGAGATGGCCTTTCCCTAATTTGGAGCTTTCTGGATAATGGGTTTCCAGATAACGGATCCCATACCTGTATTATGGCCCTTTACTGTTTGTGCTTCATTTTTAAGCAAATGTTTTCCTGTTTGTCTGTTACTGATTTCTGTAGGTTCTGTAGTTTTCGAATAAGAATACATGCATTTACGGTATTTGCAGTTTTAGTATGAATTACCCTTACATTTGTATGTATGTAACAGTGCTGCTTTAAAGAGGCAGTATAAAGGAAATAGAAAAGGATAGTCATGCAATTATTCCATTTTATTTCCTCCTGTATATGTTGGAAGTTGCATGTATTTGTATAGCATTCATTAAGAAGTCTATGCAGTGTACAAGAGCTTTGAGATAGTAAACTATTGACTGAAATATTGACCCTGGATCCAACTGTTTGTGGTTCTACCTGTCTAACCAGTCTAAATTTATTTTTAAAGTTTCTATCAATCAATGTCACTTTATTTAAAAACTGTATTTAAGTTGTGATATTGAGTGGAAAGTACTCTAAACAAAACCTGCCAACTCACTGCTCTGAGGCTGTTCTAAACGGAAGATGACACTATATAAGGAGCTTCCTTGTATTTCCATATTCTTCACTGTTTGCCACATTTTATTCTGTAAGCACATTATTTGGCATAATGATTGGCATCCGAGCTCTCCACTTAAAGGAAATCCAAATCATCAAAACAAATGAATGTAAAAATGCTCAAGTATATATCTAAACACATCTGCAATGACACAGCTTTTTCTAGTTTTCAATATATTTTTATCAGCTGTACACAGCTGACAAGTTTGAAACAACAGCAGCACCTGTCCTTTTTAGCCAATTTACTACAGACTGGCGGCAAAGCAACATCTTAAAGCTGGCCATAGATGTTGAGATTTTTAAAAGATCCGATCGTCACGATCGTACGAATTGTCCATCATCTAAAAAGACCAATTTGCCAGGAAGGGGAGCTGCCTGCTTGGCCCTGCAAACATAGATAGATTGCACTGGGACCGACAAAGATTTTTTAACCTGGCCAATCAATTTCCTGACAGATGTCGGCCGAAAAATCGTTCGAATCCCACTAACCGCACGATAATTTCGAAGGATTGGTCGGACTTCGCTAAATTCGGTCGTTCGGCAAGAGAAATTTTTGGGGAAGACTTTCCTCTTCTCACAAATGGATTTTTCTGACGCCCGCAGCCAGTCGGCCGAAATGAACAACAGCTGACACCGATGTTTCAAGTTCATTATATGAGCAGCAATATTATCGAGAATACTAGAAAAAGATGAATGTAAATAACAATAGCGTTTACAAGAGTTCATTTGTGGGGATACATCTCCTTTATTGTCTCAGGTAACAATCTCTGCCTGTAATCACGCTGCAGTCATAGAGGGGCACAGCAGAGCAGTTTGGAGTCCCAATTTCATGCGTTGGAATGAATAATGTGGGGAAAGTGACATTCCCAAGGTGGTTGTGATTTTAATTTAATTTTAATCTAGGAAATCTGAGATTTTTGCATCTGTGGACAATATAACTTTCAAGGATAAAAAATGCCTATTTTTCTGAATAGCTGAATTTGTGATTTGTGGGTCGAGTTTCTCTTAACCAGAACCCAACCCCTAACCCCAGCCCGCTCCCTCCCCTCTATTTATAGATGTGTCGTATGGGATGGGCGCAAGTCCATAAATTCAGGGAATGGAAGTGTGTGACCCTGAAAATTCTGGAAGCCGGACAGAACCCTTCTAGTTTCGGACTGGCCTGCACATCTCTAAACTGAATGCATAACTGTATATATATTTATATAGAGACCTACAATATGAGAGGTCACCAATTGAGAGGCAGATTAGACCATGCCTAGACCACCCCCACCCCCCCAAATCTGACTAGTCTCTGTCCACATTCCATGAAGACCCACCCTTTTTCAGGTCCATGATGCGGGTCTGTCCTGCAAAAAATGAGGCAGGTTCACCTTTAAGTTAACTTTTAGGGGCAGATTTATCAAGGGTCGAAGCAAAAATCCTTTGAATTCGAAGGATTTAGTGCAAAAGCTTAGATCAAACAAAAATCGTTCGATCGAACAATTCGAGTGATTTTAATCGATCGATCGAAGGATTTTTATTCGACCAAAAAAAACTTAGAAAAGTTCTGGGGAAGGTCCCCATAGGCTAACATTGCACCTTGGTAGGTTTAAAGTGGCGAAGTATGAAGTCGAAGTATTTTTTAAAGAGACAGTACTTAGATTATCGAATGTTCGAACGATCTTTACTTCGAATCTTTCGAAAAATTTGATTCGATCGAATTTGACCAATTCAATGGTCAAAAAATTCTAATATTTTTCCATTCGAATTATTCACTCGAGCTTAGTAAATCTGCACCTTAGTATGTTATAGAGTGGCTAGTTCTAAGCAACTTTTCCATTGGCCTTCATTTTTTCTTTTTATAGTTTCTGAATTATTTGCCTTTTTTATCTGACTCTTTCTCAGCTTTCAAATGGGGGTCATTGTTATTCTTCTTGTTATTACTCATCTTTCTATTCAGGCCACTCGTTAAATATTCAAGGAAAAATATAGAATCAATACAGCTCCAGGCAGTAATTTTCAGTGATAAACTTGATAAAGGGCTCCGCCGAAACATGTAGTGTGCCTGCACTGCTGAATAAAACACATTGCAGTTGAAAATTACTGCCTGCGGCTGTATTGATTCTATATTTTTCCTTGAATTATGCACATGGGGTGTAACACAGACACCTACTGAATCTTACAACAATAAAGTGAAGAAATTGGAGGCTGAATCATACCTACTCTATTCACTCGTTAAATATACCAAACTTTTATTCAAATCAGTGCATGGTTGCTAGGCTAACTTGGGTCTTAGCAACCAGACTGCTGAAACTGCAAACTGGAGAGCTGCTGAATAAAAAGCAAAATAACCACAAATAATATAAAATGAAAACCAATTGGAAACCGGCTAAGAATATCCCTCTCTACATCATACTAAAAGTTCATTTAAAGGTCAACAATGCCTTTGATAAGAAAAGATTCAACAAAAAATAAGTCTTTAGAGCAATCCAGTAGTGACTCTTCAATTTACTTAGTTAGACAAGACATTTGCTGACCCCTCTGCTAGCAGGACAATTGCAACTTGTTGTTATGGTGCAGAGTTGACCTTTCATTAAAACAAATTTATATCACAAGTTGTTCACTTTTAAAGGTGATAAGTACTAAGTACTCCCCTATTCCAAACTGCACCACTGACATCCATGCATTTTTACTTTTTTACTATTCCGTTAACCTGTAAAATTGTATCTCATAATACTCCACACCAGGTTTCACAATCTTAGGTAACAAGTCTGGGCTACAGAACAATATGCAAACAACATCCTATACAAACTCCAGATGGCTCCCATTAATATTGCACAAGAACACTTTGTGCAGAGTCATCCTGATCCTGTAATTGCTGCTGCTGCTCCATGGAAACGACTTAGAGCCTCAGCAGTTCCAGGTAACAGATCTGGCAGGACCCATGCCCAGAGGCACTGGCTGGCGAGCTTTCAAGGTGCAAATTCAAGGAAGGGCTGGTACAGTAACAGATAACGACTGACCTTGATGCACCCAGAGAAGATTCCTGTGATCTAATAATGGAACACTCCTTTGGGACTGCACCTGTGACAAAGGAGATCAGAACTGACTGAGTGCATTAAAGGGGTGCTTCACCTTTACTTTAATTTTTAGTATGTTAAAAACAATTTTAGCAACTTTTCAAATGGACTTGGTTTTTTTCTACAGTTTTTGAGTTATTTGCATTCAACTTCTGACTCTTTCCTGCTTTCAAATGGGGGTCGCTGACCCCATCTAAACACAAATACTCTTTAAGGCTACACATTTATTGCTATTGCTACTTTTTATTACTCCTCTCTATGTTTAGAGCCTCTCCTATTCATATTCCAGTCTCTTATTCAAATCAGTCCATTGTTGCTAGTGTAATTTGGAACCTAGCAAGCAGACTGCTAAAATTGCAAACGGGAGAACTGCTGAATAAAACAGCTAAATAACTCAAAAAACACAATTAATAAAAAATGAAAACCAATTGCAAAGTGTCTTAAAATATCACTCTATACATGATACTAAAATGAATTTAAAATAGAACAATCCTTTTGATAACTGTGCGGTTGCCATGGAGTGAACGCATATAGCGGCACCAAATGCACTTTCCAGACAGGCAGAGAGAGATTCTATTGGAGCAAGTGTAGGTTGCTAGATATACACAATGGCAGAATATGTTTCTAGCAGCTGTTCTACTTAGAAGCACTGGCATATGGGCACATTTAGCAGCTGATATTGCTGCAGCGACAGATATCTGGCCAAAAAAGCCTGAGGGTCAAACAATCGGATCAGCCCAATATGGCCCAGCACATAGGTGGCCTTATCGGGCTTATTTGGTAACTTATGCAGCCCCTTCAGACTGAGTTTGCAGCCTCTGTGTCCATTTACAGGGCCCTCCAACTGGTCTACCCGACCAATATAAATTCGGCAAATACTGATCAAGCAGTATGAGGACCGCATCGCTAATTAATGAGGTCCTTACCCTGAAGGCCTGTATCCCTGATGCCCCAACAAGCTGCATCCCTGAGGGCCAAATGAATTGCCCCTATATTGCCCACTTCAAGGTCGCCAAACAGCAAATCTTTCAATGTATGGCCACCTTAACAATCATTCCGCAATACACCCAGCAATATCCATAAGGATAACTGCAAACCTGGTGACTACAAGAAATGTATAGCCTAAGCAGGGTTGGACTGGAGCCTTGGGGGCCCACCGGGGCTGCAAACAAAGGACCCTCTTGACAGTTCCCAGGGGCCCCTTCCCGACCTCCAATTCCTGGCATGCACATGAGCGAACACATTACTCCGCATGCGAGTGCAACTGCAAGTTCAGCTCTTTAAGAGGCAGCTGGGGGAGCAAGTCTTGGCCGGCAGGGGCCCATGGGGGCCGGGGCTCATCTGGCATTTTACTGATGTCCCGCCAGCCCAGCCTGACCCTGAGCCTAAGCACTTTACACTTTTGTGGGAGGGGGACTCAGTATAACCCCTACTTTACGTTTTTCAGTGGTCCAGAAAAATAATGGTGTAAAAACCAGGAAAATGTATTATAATAATTATATAATACACAAAAGCCATGAATATCCTGTAAATTATATCCTTATAAACGGTGAGTTCTGATGTCATCAGTTATAAACGGTGAGTTCTGATGTCATTTCTGTCACATGACTCACCAAAACTTGTGTATTATAATAAATAAAGTACCCCCAGTTGTAAAATATGAGGATATTAGAAGTTACCTCGGAGTTTCCTGACCTGTATAAAAACACGAGGCCGAAGGCAACTTATAATATCCTTATATTTTACAAAAGGGGGTACTTTAATCACTATATAATACACAAGAGCCATGAATATCTTGTAAATTATATCCTTATAAACAGTGAGTTCTGATGTCATTTCTGTCACATGACTCACTGAAACATGTTTATTATAATAAATAAAGTACCCCCAGTTGCAAAATATGAGGATATTAGAAGTTACCTCGGAGTTCCATGACCTGTATAAAAACACTCAGCCTTCGGCCTCGTACTTTTATATGGTCATGAAACTCCTTGGTAACTTATAATATCCTTATATTTGACAAGAGGGGGTACTTTATTCACTATATAATACTATATATTTAGATAGGACCACATAATATATAAGCGGGAACACGAAAATGATGTAAAAGGAGGGAAAACAAAATCAGGTGATGTAAAATTGGGGTTTCGCTGTAAATGTTCCAAATCAGCCCCCATTGAAAGTCACTTGACAGCACAGGGCACTTGGCGGTGATTCCCATTATAATGTATTATAATTGCACTAATCCATAAAGTGTGTGTGTGTGTGTGTGTGTCAAAAAGCTTGAAATTGTCCAGAGCCGCCAAAATGTCTGCAGAAAAAACCCAAAAACCCCTATATTTTTATGTTTCTTCCCCATTTGGCATTAAACATCATACTGGCCAGGTTAGTAAACTGTCAGCTTTGTGGCAAATAGAACTACTCTAAGACTCTTAGACAAAGAGATACTGACTGACAGACAGAGGGACGAGATATCCAGACAGACAATATCCAGGGCTGTGAGTGTGAGCTGAGGGCATGAGAGTTGAGAGCAGGTATATTAGTAATGGGAGAGAGAGTAGGAACTTTCAGTAGATGGATGAATGTGGCCCTTACCGGTCTCCTCGTCTGTCACTATTATCTGGGCACAGGGAGGGCAGAGCGTTCGTCGCTGGGTTTCCCGCACTTGGGGACAGTCAGAGGTGATAGGGATGTCACCTGGAACGAGATTGTCACTTCCCTTGGCAGCTGCTCGTCTCTCCGTGCTGTCACACCAAGTCCCCTCGGGAAGACCCTCCTCCTCCTCCAGCATGTTGACCTTTCTGGCGCCGCTGAGGTCTCCCAGCTCGGCGTCCTCCTCTGTGACATCCCGATCGTCGCTGCCCATGTCGGCCCTGATTGTTTGTGCTCAGCGGGTTCATCAGTGTTTGCCGGTCTGACGTTGCAGTACCTGCTTCTTGGCCTGCTGGGGAGCAGAGAGCTAACACCCAAATATAGGCATGAGAGGCGGGGACACTGGCACACGGGCAAAGCTGATTAGGCTCCAGTGAGCAGTGGGAGGGCTCGTTATATAAACTAGTGCTGGCTGACAGAGGATTCTGGGAGATTTAGTACAGGCAGATCTGTTGTGTGAGCCATATTACTGCTACGCGTCTCTTATATATACTGCTGCCCACACGTGTGATGCAACATCCTACACTGTACAGCAATAAAGGAGCTGCATGATGTAACCATAGCGACATAATGGCCACTGATCATGTGTCCCTTTTTATTTCTTTATGTCAGCAGTTGGGGAAAAACTTTCCACGCAGTTTTATATACATATATATATCATTATTATTTTTTTTTTATTTATTTAACTACTTATTTCCCTATAGCAGGCCCGGACTGGCAATCTGTGGGTTCTGGCAAATGCCACAGGGGCTGCTCTGAGGTGCCAAAGAAAGTCACATCTTAGTAGGCTGGTGGGGGACTGTTTGGGCCTCTGTGTACCTGAAATGCCAGGGCCTATTTTAATTCTCAGTCCAGACCTGCCCTGTAGATCACGTCAGTGTCTGGGTATTCCCTCAACTCCTGCAGGAGCCCTAAATGGGACACCAGGCTTTTTTTGTCTGAAAACACATGGAACTTTTAATTAGAATACAGACATCTTGTATTTTCCCAGCCACCCTCTGTCCTGCTCTGGGTTGAATCAGTTGCGCAGTATAGTACAATTTAAAAAATTGCATGTGAACTGGCCCACGTTGGTGCAAGGTTCGCTGGGAGAATAGAAGATGGTGATGCAGAACCCCATACATTCATGTAACCTTCTTTACAAATTTTCCCCTCTCTTCTCCGATACAAAAATGGGGAACAACCAAGGAATAGGACGCACGCTTCAGTGAACAAGAAGGAAAACGGACACCTGGGATCACCAGGAGTTTTCCGACACTACTTTAATGCAAATTATTGGCTTGTACCAACTGCATTTAAGCTAAAAGAAATGAAAGCTGCTATGTTATTAGGCCAAGGAACCCCCTATCCCCCCAGGTCGCGCTTTTACCACTCAATTGAAAACACAGAGACATATTATGGCAAAAATCTGTGGAGGTCACAGGCTTTATTTAACAGTTTAAAAAAATCTAAGTCTAGGTACACCCTGACCCCAGCTGCGGCTCTTATTCTCCAAACGTGGGCTCACTGCTCAAAAACTTGTATGTCAAAAAACGTGGGCTCAATGGCCAAAGAATTTCCAAACATGAAACAGGGATCATTAGGCCTGGCACACTAAGTGACCGCCTTTTAGCCCATCCCTCTGCTCCCTCATTGTGCATAAATGGTGCTCAGGGCCGCCACAGGGGGGACAGTGCCACACAACTTATTTGCCAGGCCCCTTCACCTAGAGAAACCCGGGCCCAGCTATTGGTGTCAGCGGCTATTCCTATTGGCTGCATCCTGTGCGTATGCATGACGCAACTCTATTTAAACCGCCGGCAGACAGAAGATTGAAGACGCGATTGGAGAAGGACCTTCTTCCTGGTGACGGCCTGCTTCCTGGTGACGGCAAAGATGCAGAAGACCCTGCCGGAGGAGACAGCGCAGAAGAAGATAACAGCGCAAAAGAAAACAGCACAGAAGAAGGAGACAGCACAGAAGAAGAAGACTGCATAGGAGAAGAAGTCGCCATGTGAGGCCGTGTAAGAGGCCCCTGAACCACAAATGCGGGCCCCTGAACCACCAATGCAGGCCCCTGAACCCCATGCAGGGCAGTGGGCCCCTGAACCACCAATGCAGGGCCCTGAGCCACCAGTGCAGGGCCCCTGAACCCCCAATGGGGGCACCTAACCCATTCTGGGGGGATACCAAAGAGCTACATTGGTGGCCAGGGGTCACAAAAAAACCCACTGGTGGCAGGGCCCCTCTGCAAGTTACTGACCAGCAATGATTACCCCTGACCCTCCATGCTGGATCCTGACCCTCCATGTGGCCCCCTGTCTTGCAGAAGGGTCTGGCCGCCGGTGTTTTTTTTTTGTGACCCCGGCCACCAATGTAGCTTTTGACATCCTCCTGAATGGCGTTGTGTCTTTATATATAATTTATTTGGGGAACTTGGCCACCAGTTTTTTTTTTCTAGGTCTTGGGCCCTTGACTTAAGTATGACTCAATATCGTTCCAACTCTTTATCAACCCCACCAAATTTAACAAAATTACCATAAGACTTAGTTTGGGTGAAAAAGGCCGCAGCTTGTTTTATTCCATAACCTTATTCAAACTTGGTAAAATATCCACCAACAAACCATCTTTATTCTTATTATAAAACAAATGAGTAATAAATTGACATGTAAAATACAAGCCGCTGAAGGCTGCATACAACATTTAACAATATCTTTGAAATAACTTAACAGTATTCCTATTAACCTACATGTTTTTCAGCCTAAAGGCTAATCCACCATCACTTGTTTTTATACCTGCTGTGCCTCCTTGCCCGTAGGCCTAGCCCCGGGCCAACTCACCTTGGCACTACCAGCCCCTTTTGGCTACCCAGTAGGGCAGCCCCACTGCGACTGAAACCCCCCCCCACACTGTCGGGCGGGCGGGAGGGAAACACTGTTGCCCCTTGTGGTCCTGGAGGTAAGAATAGATACAAGACACACCAGCACAACATGGATAATTCCAGCAGGATTTGACCTTGCTCGTTTATTTGCGGATGCAACGTTTCGGGGCGTGACCCCTTTCTCAAGCATGCTTGAGAAAGGGGTCACGCCCCGAAACGTTGCATCCGCAAATAAACGAGCAAGGTCAAATCCTGCTGGAATTATCCATGTTGTGCTGGTGTGTCTTGTATCTATACTGCTTCCGAGGTTGTCCAATTCCTCTAAACATCTAGCACCTGGAGTTCGTTTGACTTCGGACGGCCAGGGTGTGCGAGTGTAAGTTTTTCTTTCCTGGAGGTAAGAATGCCTTTTCCCGCCAAACTCGCCTCTATTTAACACCTAAGCTCCTCCCCTTTTATCCTTGCCTATCTTTCCTACAATTCCCAGAATGCCTAGCATACGAAGCACCCCCCACTATTGTCCTACTCGTCCCTCAGTCATGCCCCTTCTCCGCTTCACCTGTCCCAGGGTCGCTCTATGGGCTTCTGTCTGGTTTTCTTAACTAGTCACAAATGTCCATGTGACCTTTGTACTGGTGGGGGCGTGGTTAGGCGAGGTGTGGAGAGTGGGGCCCAGAAAAATTTTGTTTTGCGTGGAGCCCCGTGATTTCTGATGGCGGCCCTGATGGCGCTAACCCAGTCTCTTGCATGCATCAGAGAAGACCGTGCAGTCCCAGTCTGATGCACTCGTGACTCAATCAAGGTAGGTCTGCACTATAACCAATTTGTGCTCCTAGAGCCGCACTGACGCCAACCAATGGAAAAAAGGGGAGGGTGACACATATCCTTTTCCAATGGCCCCATTACCCTGCCCATGTCCTCCACCATTTCTCAATGAACACCTTGATAATCCCAATGTAATAGCATTTGCAAGTGTTAAATCCTGCTCTAAGAGCTGTCTCTCCCTTATGTGCGGTGAGTTTGTTTTTTCCACTATTTGATCTCTTAGCATTTCATCTGTTAGATTCCCAAACTCACAGGTAACAACCAGCTCTCTCAAAGCTGCTACAAATTGTTCTGTGGATTCGCCATTACGCTGTCCACGTTGGCGGAATTTATATCTTTCAGCAACCACATTTACTCTTGGCACGAAAAATTTCTTTATAGCAGTAAGAGCAGTTTCATAAGTTTCATCAGGTAATGGTAATGTATAGAATATACGCTGTCCCTCTGTTCCCAGGCAGTGAATAAGTAAAGCACGCTTTCTAGCAGCAGAAATCTCCCCTTGGTCAGCAGCAATAATGTCATTTTCAAACATACGAATCCAAGCAGTAAAAGGTATGCTAGGCTCACCAGGGTTTGGAAGAAAAGCTGCAGGCTGCTGCAGAGGTAGAAGGGCCATCCTTGTCGCCATTTGTTATGTTTTGGTAGTCGAGGATGAGGAGAGTATAACAGTGCTTTATTAGCAGAGTCAGACAGCCATTACACAACAGTAACTTTCACTTTTAAGATACCAGGAAGTATGCACAGTATAAGTGAGCACAGTGACATCTAAAGGCCATTTGTATAAACACCACACCTTCCATTGTTCTTACCAGAGGGCTAGCTGAGAATGGGTGGGGGAGGCTAAAAATCTGCACCTGAGGGGGAAGGGGGCCTCGCCTAACCCCATTTTGGCCCTAGATGGGCTTCATTTCCCCTTAGGGTTGCCATGTTTTAAAAAAATCTCTACCGGCTGGTGGAGGGGGCGGGAATAAAAGGGTGGGTCGCGACGGTTAATGGAGCGGAGCCACGGTGCGATTGGCTGGGCGGGTTGTGATATCAAAGGGGACGGGCCACGGCGTGCGTTTGGACTCAAGCCGGCAGCAAAAAGGTTAGTTTTTACTAGGCTGGGGGCAGGCCAGGGGCTTTTGTTTGGTGTATTACAAATTTACCGGCAGCTACATTGCCGGTAAATTTGTACCAGCTAGGCCGGTAAAATACCGGCCGGATGGCAACACTATTCCCCTTTCCCCAGACCAGTGCTATTTTTACAAAATAAATGTACCAGACAATTTACCTACTTAATCGCAGCTGTCCCTAGCACTGAATTACACTTGTGCATGCTGATCAGAATGAAACTTTAAATTATTACTCCACTTAGCAACTCAAGCCCAAGCTGGGAATACTTTTTTGGTACCTGTCCAAGGAAAAAATTAGCAAAATAATTCACTGAGGTTTCCTAACATTTTAACCCCCTCCCCCTGTGAATAAAGCTGGCTATAGACGCAAAGATAAAGACATACGAATCTTCAGGGCAGATTCATCAAGGGTCGAATTTCGAGTTTGAAAAACTTTTGAGTTCAAAAAGACCAACCGAAATTAAATTGAAGGTTTTTTTTTTTGTTGGCCGCACAGGCCCGTCTTTGATCGAATAGGTCCGTTTCGAATTGGATGAATCAAAATAATAAAGCATACAAATCGTACGATTTGAAGTTCCCCCAAAAAGAAACTTCTCTTCTCCTATTTGACTCTAAGTAGGTTCTAGGAGATCACCCATAGGCTAAAACAGCAATTTGGAAGATTTTAGATGGTGAATAGTCGAAGTTGAATTTGGACTATTCCCAAGTCTAAGTACACAAAAATTAGCTCGAAATTCAATTTTTTTTAATTCGAATTTTCACTTCAACCTTTGATATTCTGCACCTTCGTTTTGTATGATTTTCGTGCCATGGTGGTCGGTTGTTTAGTCAATTGGGCAGTTTATAAGATTTCTGTCACCAAATGATAATATCTCAGCATTTATTGTCAGTGGGTGACTGTCACTACTATTTGTTGTACCTAACTTTTGTACGATTGCTGTCTTTGAATTAATGGCCAGAACATCATCTGATTTGTTCTTTATACTACTTTATTTAATCTGAATGGTAAAGGTAGGTTGGGAAATTGCAATGAACGATCAGACATAAGGATATATCTATGGCCAGCTTTAGCCTTTTCCTTGTCTTTTAAATACAATCAGTACAGTCCCTTTAGCTGGATTTGCTAGTGTTCTAGATCTTTCACTAGATCACTGTAGAAGATGGGGTACCCCCACCCTGTATTACCTTGAGATGGATTACCTCAGACTTGGCCAAACTAGTCACAACTCCCTGCAACTCCCAGTACAGCACATGTTACATGGGATTCTCTTTCAGGTTGGCTCTCATTGTATTGGTGGAGGAGGGGTTAATGACCCTGAATCACACATACAGAAATGAATCTCACAATAACTTGGGCGCCAGTAGTTGAAACAAACAGATAACTCTTTATTTGTTAGATGTTACACAGTCTCTTTTGTGGTGCTGTGTACATGATCATTTCAGAGGTACTTAATATCATGTATTTAATACACAGCATAGTGTAGGCAGCAATGCAGAGGTAGTACTTACTACAGCTAGGGATGCTGGTACCTTACTCCACTTCTCTCCTTTTTAAGCTTTTATTATAGTTAGGTAAGGTAAGGGATCCATTATCCGGAAACCCATTATCCAGAATATCAACTATCCATTTTAACCAAATCATTCGCATTTTTAAAAATGATTTCCTTTTTCTCTGTACTAATGTAACAGTACCTTATACTTGATTCTGATTAAGATATAAATCATCTTTATTGGTGGCAAAACAATCCTATTGGAGTTAATTAACGTTTAAGTGATGTTTTTAGTAAACTGAAGGGATGATGATCCAAATTATGGAAAGATCCCTTATCCAGAAAACCCCAGGTCCACAGCATTCTGGATAACAGGTCCCACACCTGTATTATAAAAGCGGGTGATTGATACTTAAGAAACAATTGTCATTTCCCCAGCAACGCAACTAGAGGGGGGCGGAATGCGCAGCTGGGCCCCCCGCCCACCTCAGTTCGCCCAGAACCGGCTGAATTAGTGGTGCGCGAGCTGCCAGGGGGGCCCTGAGGGGGTGCGGGCCCTGGCCCAATCGCACCCCTGCACCCCCGGTAGTTACGCCACTGCATTTCCCTGTAATACTCCAACAGATCATATGCTGTAAAGTTGTATTTGCTGCTTGGAGTTTGCATATTCTTCTTATATACTTACTGTATGTAGGGGGTATCCTTTGGGTACTCAGGGATCCTCTCACATAAATGGCAGGGGTATTAGACGTTAAGCATCACTGAAGCAGGAACCTCCTGTATAAATAACAGACAATCCCTGTAATTTCTTACAGGGATTGAAATGCATACTGTATAAATGTGTTGCTTATGATACCCTGTACCATGATAAATAGACATACAGGAGAGAGATACTGTATAATACACAAGAGCCATGAATATCCTGAAAATGATATCCTTACAGACAGTGCTTAGTGATGTCATTGGTTATAATCGGAGCGTAGTGATGTCATTTCTATCACATGACTCACTGAAACCTGTGTATTATAATAAATTTAAAAAAAAAAAGGAATAAAGTACCCCCCTTCAGGCCTTCAGCCGTGTGCTTTTATATGGTCATAGAACTCCTCAGTAAATTATAATATCCTTATATTTTACAATAGGGGTTACTTTATTCACTATGTAGCTACAAGCAGCAAAAACAGATGTATGGATGGCAGAACATGTGGGACATCTGGAGTATGAAAGCAGGTTGTCATTACATGCTCCTTTTCTTAGTTGGCTTTCTCCCCTTCTACTCTATTCTGCTCTAGTCTTCCTTTTTATTTCGGAAATCCCTATGAACCCCTTTTCTTATCTGACTTAATTTCCTATGTTCTTCCCTTATACCCCTTTTTTGTTCTATTCTCCCTACTTTCTTTTTACCTTGCCATTTATTGTCTCTTTCTCCCATTCATCCCTTGCCCTTTCAGTTATGCATTCCCCCTGTACAGGGTCGGACTGGGGGGCCCGGGGCCCACCGGAAATTGCGTCTGCCCAGCAACACCGCCACTCGGCGCATGCGCAACAGCGCCGTTTGACGCGCATGCGCAACAGCGCCGTTCGCCGCGCATGCGCAGGCGGCGCTGCGCATCGCCGGAAAATTTTTTTTTTACCGTGATTGGAAATATTTAGAGACGGGTTCTGGCCCGGCGGGGGCCCACGAGGGTCGGGGCCCACCGGGTTTTTTCCCGGTTTCCCGCCGGGCCAGTCCGACACTGCCCCTGTACATTTTTCCCTTGCTCTCTTTGGCTCCCTCCTTTAGTGAGTTTGAGTACTTGTTAACCCTTTTTAAAGGGGACCTGTCACCCAAAAAATTATTCTAAATCCTATTGTTTCACATTAGTCAAGCAAAGTGAACTTTAATTACACTATATCAATTATTTGAATATTGTTTCCTTCAGTCTCGGAACTCATAATTACAGCAAGCAGGCAGATTTTTAAATGAGTTTACAACAGCTATGAATGCTTTAATAAAAAATAGAAATTGGATTTCATGTTTAATCTGAAAAGGACTTTTATTATACAGCTTTTTTGTGTCTGGGTGACAGGTCCACTTTAAGGACCAGTAAGACAGAATGTGCTGTTACCCTGCACTAGTGAAAACAGTGTATTGGCTTCAGAAATGCTACTACAGTTTATTTTAATAAGCAGGTATGTGGCCATGGAGGCAGCCAGTAAAGTTGGTCCTTTAAAGTGCACTGACATTCTCTCACTCCCATCCAACAACCCTAACTGCAAATCCCATCTTTATCACTAAGTACAAAGTCTGTGCCAAACTTCCCCATGTGAAACTGGTTTCTGACAAGATAGAGACCCTCCTGTCCAATCAGAGAGCAGTTCTTTAATGTGCATTTATACGGTCATGTAAAATGACTGTCCGCTATAGTCTCTTGTGGTACTTGTGGCTTTGTGTTAGTGTTAAATATTTCACTAATTAAATTAACTTGGTTTAGTTCTGATCAGTATTCATGATATGAATATTTTATTGTTTAGAATAATTGCTGTTCACGTTGTTTTGTTCCTTTTTGGTTTAGTATATTTGCTGCCAAAGCATGAGCTCATTTATTTATAATGATTTTTTTTTATCATCAACATGTCTACCTTCCTTAATAAGTTCACTATTCCCTCCTACCCTACCTACAATATGTTTGTACTCACTGGGTTGAATTTCAGCATAGGTTCTGATCAGTTATTGTATAGCGGAAGGCACAAAACCTGCAGATGATGCTGAGCTAAAGCAATTGCGCATGGAGAAGTAGAAGGCCATAGTTCATCCAAAAATGAAGAGAGCTCCTGATAAAGGAGGTGGTTATCTGCAGTCATAGAAGTCAGAGGTGACACAATCAGTTATTGACTGTAAAAAATGGCAAATATTTTTTTCACAGTTATGTCTGCACATGGTATTATCTTCCACACCAAGGATATGACATGGAGACAGTAGAACTGACAAAACCATCAGATAATATATTTTTACAGTACTATTTTATGAACTTGTATGTTATTTGATCAGTGTAAGGCAGCTTGGAAATGTGCCAAGAGCTCCATTTGCAACCCTGTATTTTTTATAATGTCATCTTATATCTAAAATGCACACTTTCAAAAAAGCCTTCTCTGATACCTACATGCTCACAGACCTCCTTGGTTTTTGTGTGATAAAGGACTGTAGAAGAATTTAGTACAGTACAGGCAGCAGGATCTTGATAAGCTGACTAAGCGATCTATAATTCTTCAAAGGACATTATTTGTCCAAACCAGGGGTCAGCAACCTTTACTAACAAAAGAGACATTTTGCCCCTTCTTCCACTAAAGAAAAATAGTCTGGAGCCGCAAAACATAACACGGCTTATAAACTTTTAAAAGTTTTAACCTTTTTTTAATTTTAACAAAAGTGCAATGTGTAGGCCTACTTTTAAATAAATTAAACACTGAATAGCCCTATTAAATGCTAGTGTTCTCATCTGTTTAAAGGTGAGGGCTATACAAGTTGTCTACAGCCCTCGCATCTGCTGCAGTTGGACTCTGGAGGCTTCTCTCTTGCCTTGAGTGTGCGACCGCAGTAGGGACCATGATGAATCATTTTGCTGTGGCTCGGTCTTGCCTGGGATGTCTATACAACCCTTGCACCTGCAGGCGGCTTCTTGAGCCGCCAGCAGGTGCGAGGGCTGTATAGACGACATGACAGGCAAAGTTGCAAGACTGAGCTGCAGCAAGCAGGATGAAGAGCCGCATGAGGCTCCAGAGCCGCGGGTTACCTACCCCTGGTCCAAATCCATAACATTTGGGTGAACTGTTTTTATCAGACCAGAATGTGTGCATTGTATTGTATTTTATGTGGGTAAAGCTCAGTTTTTTTACCATCACAAAAAGAAATGTTTGCATCAAAAAAAAATTCTGTGAAAACAAAATTGGTTTTTATTTTTACTAAACTCCGAATGCAAAAATCCCGAAGAATTTGAGATATTATTTTTTATAAAATTGGACTATTAAAAAATCACAAATTTTTCAGAATTTATTAAACCCCGAGGCTCAAGCCCGGACTGGCAATCTGTGGATTCTGGCAAATGCCAGAGGGGCTGCTGTAAGTTGCCATAGAGAGTCACTGTATATTGGACTGGTGGGAGGCTGTTTGGGCTGCTGTGTGGCCTGTTTGGGCCTCTGTGTACCTGAAATGCCAGGGCCTATTTCGAATCTCAGTCCAGGCCTGCCGAGGATGGAAAAGTCTGAATCAGGAAATCCTGCATCTCAGACCTGTCGAGGTTGCATATATGTAAGCCAATGATTTGGGTTTCATGCAATAAGCATAAGAAATCTGAGTTTTTCAGGTGAAAAATCTGAAAAAAATGGTGCAAATCAGATTTTTTCCCGCAAAGCAAATTTTCGGGAAAATGTAATAATAAATAAGCATAAAAAATCCGCAGGGGATTTGATTGAGTTTGTAGCAGAAAATGTTGAGATAAAATCGGACTTTGGGGGGTGCTTCGCCTAGTGCCCCACTAGGTACCAGGGGCAGCAAAAATGCTGCTCCTGGTACTTTAAGAGCAAATTTCCGGGGGAGGGGGGGGCAGCAGCAACTGCTGCTGCCTCAGGCAGCAGAGGGGCCAGGATCGCCCCTGCCCAGACTGAAATTAATACTGGTATGGGACCTGTTATCCAGAATGCTCGGGACCTGTGGTTTTCTGTATAACAGATCTTTCCGTAATTTGGATCTTTATACCTTAAGTCTACTAGAAAATCATGTAAACATTAAATAAACCCAATTTGTTGGTTCTGCTTCTAATAAGGATTAATTATATCTTAGTTGGGGTCAAGTACAAGGTACTGTTTTACTATAACTGAGAAAAAGGAAATGAATTTGTAAAATTTGGATTATTTAGATAAAATGAAGTCTATGGGAGACAACCATTCCATAATTTGAAGCTTTCTGGATAATGGGTTTCCGGATAATGGATCCCATACCTGTACTATGAAATATATATAATAGCAGAAAAGAAATGTTGCAATTGTGCTGACAATTTATGTTATCACAAAATGATTTTTGTGTTTACAGACTTCATATTTTTGTAACTGCAACATTATTTATTTGGCAGTAGAATACTGGGAATGCTCGGGACCGCTGCACACATAGCAAATAGCATCTATCCATCTTTTCCACCCCATGGGGGATGTATAATATGCATATTTCTCTGGATAATTCAGAATTAAGGGGAATATTTATTTATTGAAAATTTTTATTTTTAAATTCGAATTTCGAGTTTATTTTAGGAGCATATTTATCAAGGGTTGAATTTCGAATTTGAAAAGACCAACCGAAATTAAGTCAAAGTTTTTTTTTGGCCAAATAGGTCCATTTCGATCGAATAGGTCCGTATTAAGCTGAATTCGAATCGTACCAAAGCGCAACCAGAAATATTCCAGGTTTAGTAAATAACCCTGTTAAACTTTAATTACATGATAACAATACCCTCAATAGAGAGACACATCACAGTAGAATAAATAATAATTAAAATAAATGGGTGCCATCCTAGTTGTAAGTATTCAGTTGGACATGGAGCAGACTTGATATATTGAAAGTGCCTGGAAGGTTCTACCATCTCTGTTTTGTGGCCCAGGGGAGAAATTTTGCTCACTCTGCCTGTGTAAATCTGCAGAGGATCTTGGCAATATTGTTATAGCCCCAGCATCCTCCTGTTTCTTGCAAGAATTACTGATCTATTATTAGCCCACACATTTGATTCACCCATCCCTGCACCATTCCATTCAAGCCACCCTATCCCCTACATTCTACAACTGATAAAAGATCAGATTCTATGATTTTGGCCAAAATCATCACTTACCTACATTTTATTATCCATATATCTGCATGCCTTTCAGTTCCCACATTAATAGGTACCCTTCAGGAAGTTTACTTTATAATTATTGGAAAATTGGCTTATCACCAATCTGTGCTTTTGATTGGGAGCCCTGCTACAGCAGACTATATGGGAGATACCAATGTATATAGGGGGTATATTATAAAGTATGAGGAGGAGTAGGGACAGGAAACTACATGGGAGATACCAATGTATATAGGGGGTATATATCATAAAATATGAGGAGGAGGAGGGACAGAAGACTATATGGGAGATACCAATGTATATAGGGGGGTATATTATAAAGTTTGAGATGGGGCAGGAGGAGACTATAAGGGTAATATCAATGTATATAGGGGGTTATATTATAAAGTATGAGGAGGAAGGGCCGGAAACTATATGGGAGATACCAATGTATATAGGGGGTATATTAAAAAGTATGAGGAGGAGGAGGGGAAGGAGACTATATGGGAGATACCAATGTGTATAGGGGGGACATATTATAAAGTATGAGTAGGAGGAGGGGCAGGAGACCATAAGTTAGTGCAAGGTGTATGGGGCGTGAGTATGTGTCAGGAGAAGCCTGTAATGTATTAGGGGCAGCTATTGGCCAGGCTGGTGCTTCAGGGCTGCATTTACACTGTTTATTCACCTAAGTGCGAGCAGCCGCCCCCATAAACTAAACTTGACCCCCTTCCCACCTGTGGCCGGTACCCAGCACTCACCCCACACACGAATCCACCGCTTCTGTATTCAGACCAAGGAGGCCCGAATCACATATACACACAGCTACTGGTGACAAAAGTGCGTCTCAAGCCTTGTCCTGATACTAGACTCCACCAATCAGAATGCAGGATACGCGAGGCTCGGAACACACTGGGTGCTGGTTACATGTGGAAAGAACATGTTTTGTTGTTACAATGTGCTGCTGCTGCTGGAATAGAAACAGTCAATCCATGCGTGTTCTCTCCCCCCTCACTCGAGCCTTTAGTTACTTTTTATTTTAACTATACGGAAAAACAGTTCTTATTTTGCACCAGTGGCTTAACTACCAAGGAAGCAGCCCCCCCCGGGACTTCGGGGTCAGCTTCCTCGGTAGTTACGCCACTGCAATCACTAATTACTGTAAGTCTCAATAATTCTAAACACCTAATTTATAGACAAATCAGATTTATGGTATTGTAGAAGTTCATCTTCAGTTGAATTTGCGGCCCTGTAGTTCCTATTCTTAACAAGTCTTTGGGTGTAGCCTCTTGCCCATAAATTCTCAGATAAAACTCTTGCTTGTATTTTAAAGTCTTAGCAATTCTGTTTGAGAATTCACTGTTTAAGAATTCACCCACCAGTATAGCTTTTTTTAGTAGATATTAGGTCATAATGTAATTGTGCATTCAGGGAAGTTAGGGAGCAAACAACCCGTCCAAAAAGCTCCCTGTGCTTAACGTGTAACCTGACCCCCACAGGTATATATTGTACACGTTATATCCAAAAAACACAGAGTAAACAAAGGGAGCAAATTGTAATAAAATATCACCTTTAATAGTCTAAGTTTAAAAATCCATCCTTAAACGAATACAAAGCATCCCAGCATTGTGGATCATACACTCAACGCATTTCGTGGCTTCTCACCACTTCCTCAGAAGCGATCACATGATCAAAAAGAGTTAAATACCCTATAAACCCGCCTTTAAAAACATTAACCATCTAATGATTTACAATGAAAAAAACACGGATTAACAAAATTATCATTTTCCATAGGTACACATATAGGGGCACATTTACCTAGGGTCGAATATCGAGGGTTAATTAACCCTCGATATTCGACCGTTGAAGTAAAATCCTTCGACTTCGAATATCGAAGTCGAAGGATTTACCGATATTCCTATGATCGAAGGAATAATCTTTCGATCGAACGATTAAATCCTTCGAATCGTTCGGTTCGAAGGATTTTAATCCATCGATCGAAGGATATTCCTTCGATCAGAAAATTGTTAGGAAGCCTATGGGGACCTTCCCCATAGGCTAACATTGGCCTCGGTAGGTTTTAGGTGGCGAACTAGGAGGTCGAAGAATTTTTTAAAGAGACAGTACTTCAACTATCGAATAGTCGAACAGTTTTTCATTCAAAGTCGTAGCCGAAGTAGCCAAAAAAAACATTCGAAATTCGAACTATTTTTCCTCTATTCCTTCACTCGAGCAAAGTAAATGGGCCCCATAGAGTATAAAATAAATTCATATATAGTCCCTTTCAGAATGCATATCAATTTAGGGATTATTCCTTATAAACCTATTAGCCAATAATTTAGTATTTATGTATATATATATATATATATATATATATATATATATATACACATCATAATGACTAAAAAATAATTAGTAGTCAAGTCAGTTCCCATTCTCTATTGATGCCTCCAAAAGAATCCATAGTTTTTAACCGATAAATCCAAAATGCCTCCTTTCTTAGCAATCTTTTATCAAAATTTCCTCTCCTAACCTGGAAACTAGGTTTATCTATAATCTGAAAAGCGAAAAGTTGTCTCCCATTATGATACTCAATCGAATGCTTTGCTATTGCTGATTTCACATCTTTTTTATCTATTGCAGATGTATCTTCCAGAATATGTGTTCTTGCATTCCGTAAAGTCTTGCCTATATATTGGCATCCACAACCACAAGTGGCAAGATATATAATTCCTTTGGATAGACAATTAAACCATTGTTTTATTATATAAACTTTCCTTGTGTTTGTACTAATAAATTCCTTTTTAGGTTCTCAGATAGTGACAAGATTTATATCTTCCTTCCTTCTTAATAGTCCTAATTCTAGTAATAAAACAAATGATGCATGGTTCACACATGAGGAAATTCAAAAGAGACTTGAACATGTTAAGATAAACAAAGGTCCGTGACCAGACGGTATTCATCCCAGGGTAATTAGCGAGCTTAGCTCTGTGATTGCCAAACCTCTTTACTTAATTTTTCAGGATTCATTGAGGTCTGGCATAGTGCAGAGAGACTGGTGAATTGCTAATGTGGTGCCTCTATTGAAAAAAGGATCCCGTTCTCAGCCTCAAAACTATAGGCCAGTTAGTCTGACGTCCGTGGTAGGAAAGCTTTTTGAAGGGTTGATAAAGGATATGATACTGGACTTTATAGCAAATCATAATACTATGAGTTTGTGCCAGCATGGTTTTATGTGTAATAGATCTTTCCAGACTAACTTAATTTCTTTTTATGAGAAGGTAAGTAGAGACCTCGATTCTGTGATGGCATGTGATGTGATTTACTTAGACTTTATTAAAGCATTTGATACAGTGCCACACAAAAGGTTACTGGTTAAATTAAGGAATGTTGGCCTGGAACATAGTATTTGTACCTGGATAGAGAACTCACTAAAAGATAGACTACAAAGTGGTGGAAAACTGAACATTTTCTAATTGAACCAGTGTTGTTAGTGGAGTACCGCAGGGCTCTGTACTAGGTCCCTTGCTTTTCAACTTGTTTATTAATGACCTGGAGGTGGGCATTGAAAGTACTGTTTCTATTTTTGCAGATGATACTAAATTGTGCAGAACTATAGGTTCCATGCAGGATGCTGCCACTTTGCAGAGTGATTTGTCTAAATTGGAAAACTGGGCAGCAAACTGGAAAATGAGGTTCAATGTTGATAAATGCAAGGTTATGCACTTTGGCAAAAAGAATATAAATGCAAGTTATACACTAAATGGCAATGTGTTGGGAGTTTCCTTAAATGAGAAGGATCTAGGGGTCTTTGTAGATAACAAGTTGTCTAATTCTGGGCTGTGTCATTCTGTGGCTACTAAAGCAAATAAAGTTCTGTCTTGCATAAAAAAGGGCATTAACTCAAGGGATGAAAACATAATTATGCCTCTATATAGGTCCCTGGTAAGGCCTCATCTGGAGTATGCAGTGCAGTTTTGGACTCCAGTCCTTAAGAGGGATATAAATGAGCTGGAGAGAGTGCAGAGACTAAGTGCAACTAAATTGGTTAGGGGGATGGAAGACTTAAATTATGAGGGGAGACTGTCAAGGTTGGGGTTGTTTTCTCTGAAAAAAAGGCGCTTGCGAGGGGGACATGATTACACTTTACAAGTACATTAGAGGACATTATAGACAAATAACAGGGGACCTTTTTACCCATAAAGAGGATCACTGTACCAGAGGCCACCCCTTTAGACTAGAAGAAAAGAACTTTCATTTGAAGCAACGTAGGGGGTTCTTCACAGTCAGGACAGTGAGGTTGTGGAATGCACTGCCGGGTGATGTTGTGATGCTGATTCAGTTAATGCCTTTAAGAATGGCTTGGATGATTTTTTGGACAGACATAATATCAAAGGCTATTGTGATACTAAGCTCTATAGTTAGTATAGGTATGGGTATATAGAATTTATGTGAAAGTATGGAGGGGTGTGTGTGGATACTGGGTTTTCATTTGGAGGGGTTGAACTTGATGGACTTTGTCTTTTTTCAACCTGATTTAACTATGTAATTATCTTGTTTTTCCACAAGGATAAGTACCATTATATCTTATATACAAAGGCAGGTACCTTCTCCAAATTGTGTGCCAAAATGGAGTCCTGCAATAAGATACCCAGATGTTTCTGTATTTTTTTTTCAATTAGATGAGTGCCTTTATTATACGTAGTACAAAAACTTAATGGTTGCTGTCTCTTGTGTTTCTCTCTTTTGTAACATTTGTTACTGTTTTGAAGCAGCTTAGACCTGTAACTCAGTACTGCCTAGGCTATCTTTATATCCTGAGTACTATAACCTATTGATATCCCACAGTTGCATTGTCCTAGCTTGGAAGTCGTCCCACGTGGAACAAATACGGCACAATCTCTGAAATTGCTCAATTGGGATGCCCCTCGAACAACTTCTAGGGTGTGCACTGTGGGAATACAAAAGAGAATTACATGTAATTGGTTTCCTATTTAGATCAGTGACCATCCTGAACCCGAAACACTATATCCAAAAAGAGTATGCTATCCATATGTTATTCATAAGTGAAAGAATTACCCTCTACCACATTACTACAATACTGTACAAATTGTACATACAGTATTATACAAATTATAATTCATCTCCCCCCCATATACCAATACAATAGTCGATGTACCAAAACAAATGTATGATTCGTGGTTTGAAGGCATTTTTTTCCCCAAAAAACGTGGAGCCATTCCAACCAGCCCATGACCACATTGGCATAGGTGGGAGCAAAGGAAGCACCCATCGAGGCTCCCAGTTTTTGAAGATAAAATCCCCCATCAAACATAAAATAATTAGAATTCAATAAAAATTCTCTCTGAAAATAAAAAAAAAGTCTCTGAAAATAAATGATATTTCTCCAACCAATATTGTATAGCCCTAATACCTAATCCTGCATTCCATGCTATTTCGTTCTTCCCTGGATAGCACACCCTGCTCGAATAAATTTTTAAATTTTGTAGGATCACTTTCTAAAGGAGTGTACATGTCTCAATCACTCAACTGTCTCATTATTTCCGTGGTATATGCAGACATATCTAAGACCACAACGGAACCTCCCTTAACCGCATTTTGTATAACTAGGGTTTTATTCTTACTTAGATGTTGTAAAGCTCTATATTCTCCCGTGGTGAGATTCCCATGGGGTTAGATTTAAGATTAAATAGAGCATCCCCTATATCTTGCTGTACCAATTTATGGAATAAATCTATTTGTACACTTTTCGATTGTATAGGACAAAAGTCAGATTGTTTCTTTTTTCAGGTCTATCAGCTGTGGAATTTTCATCAGTTAATTCAGTCATAATGTTTAAAGTGTTAAGATCACAAAAATCATGTAATGGCACATCAATTCCCATCTCCAAATCATGGCTAAAATCTAAATCCGATTGCAATGTTTCTTCTAGATCTTCTTGTAGATTCGTTCGTGGAGACTCATTTGCAGGCTGTAATGTATTATCAACATCAAAACCTTGATCCCTATTCTTGTGAATCACAAAATGCCGTCTCAAAGTTAGTAGTCTTATAAATCTATTCAAATCTAAAAATGCGGAAAAATCATCACAATCTGATTCTGGTATGTAATTAAGACCTCGTGATAATAAATGTAATTTGTCTGATGTTAATTCACGTGATGATAAATTGATCACATTCTTGATTAAATTCTTATTCGCATCCATTTCTGGTATGTTCAAACTAGCTAATATCCCTGAATCTGTACATCCATTATCATAATTGCTTACCACCGCGATGTTCGGTGATTCTTCATGGTGCATTTTCGAATTGGGTTTGGCCCTTCATCCTCCTTTCCTCTTAGTTTTGAGCGGCTGCTTGTCCCCGTCGGTTCTTTCCTTGGTGTAGAGGTCTCTTTCCACCCGGGTCCCATCTCTGGTATTCCCGGTGCCTCTTCTGGATCGCTCCCCGAGTACTCTGGGTCCCATGTTAAAAAAGAGGAGGGGGAGACTGAGCCGCCAGTCTGGTGCTGGTATCCTCATTAGCAAATTGAACAGATTAACCTAACTGCTTTCAATATGTTACGTGGAAACTGCTGTTGTGATCTTTCATCAAAAGACTTGTATTGCTTAGGGGAGAAAGTATAGTCATTAGTTTTCTACATGTACACCTCACCCCTCTCATAATCAGATCATTCTGTCTGAAATGTATCCCTTTTATTAATTTTCACCATATACTCCTACTGATTAATCTGAGCCGTTAGTTTATTCATAAGTCCCGCATCATTAAGTTCAAAGGACGGTGATTTTAGGGTGTCCAGATCAGGGATAATTCTTTCTTAGTACTTTCTAAAAGTTCCATGAGTTTTTTGGAACATTCTTCAATATTTGATTCCATGCATTCCTGAACTCTGATGACACATCAATAAAGGTGGGATATTTCTTAATTCTTAGGCCACGGGGAATGCGATCACATTTCAAATAATTTTCCAAAGAACACACATCTCACCATAATCGTACCTCCCTCTTCATATTCCGTTCCAGATTACGGAGAATCGTTCTCTGGAATTTCCAACAACATATTAGTATCTGGAGTCTCTGAAAAGACCAGCGCCGCTTGTCGTATGCGCTGTTGGTCTGCCATTATGCCGGGACTCTCTAAAACAATTTGTATCAATGTTGGGATCGTAGAATTTTGAATAGACAAAAAGTTATTATGATACAACATACATGTATTTGTATAATTGTCCAAAAAAGACAGGAGGGGGTGCTTCAGGACAAAATTGGAAACTTTATTGGAACAGGGTGTAAAATGGGGTGTGCTATCCAGGGAAGAACGAGATAGCATGGAAGGCAAAAATCCAGTGATCCGTGTTTTGCCAAAGGTGCATAAATCCCTGGATAATGTAAAAGTGAGGCCGATAGTGGCCAGCATAAGATCCTTGAGTGAGGGTTTGTCACAGTATGTAGACATTCTTGAGACCACTGGTGGAGCTATTGCCCACTTTTTTAAAAGACACTACTATGTGCACAAATAACTACAGGATTTTGATTAGAAAACCACACATCATTGGTTCAATATGGATGTGGAAGCACTATATTCTTCTATTAATCACAAAGAGGGTGTTAGGGCTATACAATTTTGGTTGGAGAAATCTAATTTATTTTCAGAGACACAAAGTGATTTTTTGATACAATCCTTTGAATTTTCTATTGAATTCTAATTATTTTATGTTTGATGTGGGATTCTATCTTCAAAAACGGGGGGCTGCGATGGGTGCTTCCTTTGCTGGTTGGACTGGCTTCACGTTTTTGGGGAGAAAAATCCCTTCAAACCACAAATCATACATTTTTTTCGGTACATCGACGATTGTATTGGTATATGGGAGGGAGATGAATTATCATTGACACAATTTGTACAGTATTGTAGTAATGTGGTAGAGGGTATTTCTTTCACTTATGAATCACATACAGATAACATACCCTTTTTGGATATAGTGTTTTGGGTTCAGGATGGTCACATAGAGACTGATCTATATAGGAAACAATAACATGTAATTCTCTTTTGCATTCCCACAGTGCACACCCTAGAAGATGTTTGAGGGGCATCCCAATTGGACAATTTCATAGATTGCTCCAGATCACGTGGGATGACTTCCAAACTAGGGCGATGCAACTGTGGGATCGCTTTATATTAAGAGGCTATAGTACTCAGGATATAAAGATAGCCTAGGCAGTACTGAGTGACAGGTCTAAGCTGCTTTAAAACAGTAACAAATGTAACAAAAGAGAGAAACACAAGAGACAGCAACCATTACGTTTTTGTACTACGTACAATAAAGGCACTCATCTGATCGAACAAAGCATATGGGAACATTGGGGTATCTTATTCCAGGACTCCATTTTGGCACAACATTCGAAGAAGGTACCTGCCTTTGTATATAAGAAATCCAAAAATTTGGCATTCTTGTTGTCAAGAAGGGCATTCAATCCAAAGGATACTGTGTCTACCAAATCTTGGCTAAGTTATAATGGTTCTTATCCTTGTGGAAGAACAAGATGTAAATCTTGTCAATATCTGAGAACCTCAAAGGAATTGATTAGTACAAACACAAGGAAACCTTATATTTAAAAAAAAAAAATGAATTGTCTATCCAAAGGAATTATATATCTTGCCACTTGTGGTTGTGGATGTATATAGGCAAGACACGTATTCTGGAAGATACATCTGCAATAGATAGAAAAGATGTGAAATCAGCAACAGCAAAGCATTCAATTGGGAAACATAATGGAAGACAATGTTTCACTTTTCAGATTATAGATAAACCTAGTTTCCAGGTTAGGAGAGGAGATTTCATAGGTTCAACTCTGTTGTGTTCCTGGGTGTGATTATTGTTATTTGTACTTCTGATCTTGACCTTTGCCTGTATCCCGACCAAGAAAATTTTCTGCCTGAATTGACCTTTTTCCTGGATTGACGACTCTTCTTCTTGACCCCTTTTTGTACCACGAACTGTGTTTGTACCAACAAGCTTCCTCCTTGGTCCGCAACTGCAAACTGAGCCTTTCCGGCCCTGACAATACAGTATGTGTACCTATAGGTGATATTAAAGGTGATATTTTATTACTATTTGCTCCCTTTGTTTGCTCCGTGTTTTTTGGATATAACATAATGTAATTGTGAATTAATATCAGATTTAACAGACTATGATTTAGGAACAGTATATAAATGCGGCTCTTCAATCAATAATAGGAAAGAATAATAGGAAAGATCTGAGAGGCAAATCAAATTTACATGCTAATTCACATGTAACTTACATACAAACCTGGTCATTTCATTGCTTGTTAGGACTGCTGATTAGCTTGCTTGTTAGGACTTGTGTATGGGCTGCCATTTGTCCCGAGTACATTGTACCTACAAATATACTGTACATTCTATTTGTAGAAATAACCTCAGTGCACAGGGTACATATGTAATTATTGCTAAGTACCTGGTGGGCCTTCATAGGCCCCACCAACCCAGGCCTGCTCCACCCGGACTCAGGCCTGCTCCACCACCAGACCCAGACCCACTCCCCCGCTAGGCCCCAGGCCTGCTCCACCACCCTGACTCAGGCCTGCTCTCCCATCGGACCCAGACCCACTCCCCCGCTTGGCCCCAGGCCTGCTCCCCAGACTGGAGGAAGAAGTTAAAATGTACAGGCATGGGTGGGGGTATGGTGGATGCCAGAAGGAAGCCCCTGGATGCCCAGTCCAACCCTGATTGGCACTTTTTACTAAAAGGTGTCCAAAACCGGTTTTTGCACTTAAAGGAAGACTATACCCCAAAATGAATACTCAAGCAACCGATAGTTTATACCAAATTAAATGGCATATTAAAAAATCTTACCAAACTGGAATATATATTTAAGTAAATATTGTACTTTTACATCTCTTGCCTTGAACCACCATTTTGGGACATCTGTGTGCTGCCTCAGAGATCACCTGACCAGAAATACTACAACTCTAACTGTAACAGGAAGAAGTGAGGAAGCATAAGACATAACTCTGTCTGTTAATTGGCTCATGTGACCTAACATGTATGGTTTGTTTGGTATGTTTGTGTGCACCTTGAATCATACGATCTCAGGGGGCGGCCCTTATTTTTTAAAATGCCAATTTTCTATTTCTGATTACCCAATGGCACCTACTACTAAAAAAGTATATTATTATGAAAATGGTTTATTTACATGAAGCAGGGTTTTAGAAATGAGCTGTTTTATGCAATATCTTTTTATAGAAGCCGACATTGTTTGAGGGGTATAGTTTTCCTTTAAGTGTTTTGTGCAATATCCCGTGAGTATTTTCAGATAAGTCACATGCAAGGGTGGCATATCTTGGGACGAACCCCACGTCAAATTATTCTGTACTCTGCAGTCTTCAATTTATTATTATTTACTGTATGTTATGCACTATATCAATGAAATACTATAAGTAATAAAAATAATAGATTTCAAATATCATCAACCAAACAAGTTTATTTTCCCATTACTCCTTTTTTTCTGCTTGCAGGAAGGTTACTTCCTGAATCGTGCAAATATATGGTCATATACCGGTTAAAAAGAAAAATATTTATTTAACAGCAAAGCTTCTTTTCAATAGTTTAATTTCGCTTAGACCTTTCGATTAAACTCTAAACAAGAGCCTCACATTAGAACTAGTAAGTCAAAGTGATAGGATAGCAAACAAAAAGATAGATCAATCAAATTGCAGTGAAAATAACACAATTTTGTACTCATGAGATGAAACAGAAAGCTGACTAAATCATAAAAAAAACAGAAGAAAGAAAATTAGTTTTCACATCTAGAGGCCCATTTATCAAAGGTCGAATTTCGAATTCATGAGAATGTTTTTTAATTCGGATATAATCACAATTCGACTGAGAGGTTATTTAAGAAAAAACTCTAATGTCTAATATTTGATCGAATGGTTCTGACCCCAAAATTCGAATCACATTCGATACGTATTGTATGAATCTAATTTTTTTGTATGAAAAAAAACTGTGAATGTCAAGAAGATTATTAACATCTCCAAATGGCTCAACGGACCTCTGCCATTGACTTGTACATGAACTCAGCAGGTTTTAGGTGGCGAATATTCGAATTAGCACTGTTTCCATGGTCGAGGTGTGATAAATCTCACATTCGAATAGGGGGATTACAATTTGAATGTGTGCATTTTGAATTTGAATTTACTATTCGACCCTTGTTAAATCTGCCCCCTAATGTTACAAAATGATCTCATTTATGGAGATTTTAGATTGTAGCATTTTACTTCTCATCCATCGGTATATTTACAGACAGGTAGAAAACTGGGACAAAACTATCTCAAGGAAGCGTTATCCGTAACAAGAAAGACAGAAAATGTAAACATTTTATTTGGCAGTTTTCTTTCAAACAGGTGAATAAATAAATGGAAAAGTACACCGAATTCTCCCTTTAGATGAGCGTAGGCAACTGCACAAGTATTTACAACTTGTTAATGCAAAGATTGGTGAATGATGAACGTTTTAAAAAGATGGACTCCCGATACTGCTAGCCATGTTGAATCAATGTTGAAGGTACGAGCATAGGCTTTATTCTAGCAAACGTGACTTTTTAAGTCAGTCAACCAGAAGTATGATAAGGAGAAAGATATATCATGCATTTAGTCCGTCATGTCCATGTTGTAAAGTCTGTTATCACGCTATTGGAATCTGGATGGTCATGCGCTCAAGTCAATTATAACATGTTCATATATCTGAGTGGTTCCCTTAAAGCTTGAGGCAAATAGGAAGTCGCGCTTGTCTATGGAAACATGTGTGAAGGACCTGGGGGCCTGAATATTCAACTCTTGAAACTTTACAAACATTCCCTTTTCTGAATCCCAGTGATAAACTTGCGTGAAGGAATAATCGCTACCGAGGATGGCGTATTTATGATTGTTGATTTCGATGGGTTGAAAAACCATGGATCCTCGCGATGGCATCCTTTGTATCTCCCGGAAGTCAGAACCGCCTTCCCATTTAATGACTCGGGAATCCCCAATAAACCTTGTTAGGCAAAGATATACATCATCCTTAACGGTGAAATGTTTCACAGCATAGACATCTTCGGTGTCGGGGATTTCTGTGTGTTTTGCAAATTCATTGGACTTCTTGTTCCACTGGTAAATGATTGGCCGCTGGGAGCTACTTGACAGAATTAAATGGGGCTTGTTGGTCAATTCGAGGTATTCGACATCGGTGTCCCGATACCAGGCGTGTACAGACTGGTGGGAGTAGAATCCATTCCCGTTCCATTTGTAAATGGTAGTAAAACCGGCTTTAGAGCTGTCGGCAACCACAAAATACCAATTTTCTTCAATTCGGAAAGTCTCAATATCATTGGGTTTTCGGATTTTCAATATTTCGATGTCTTGAATCTTGATGAACTTGTTGGCGAAAATGTCTCGTTTGTAAATATGAGAACCACCGAATAACTGCGCCACAATGACATACAACTGTTTCTCAATGACGATCGGCTTACAGACCACCGTTGAGGTACCTGTAAAGGAAAATAGGATTAAAGTGAATGCAGGATTTTACTGAAGGGGGTGGAGGAGAGAGGCTATATCTGACTATACTCAATTCCTACCTGTGATATTATCATAGTTCCTGAATGACATCTCCACGTGGTCCCATTCCAGAAACATGCATTTCCCAGTAAAAGGCTGAGCGATCACAACATACTCATCATTCATGTAGGTGAAGGTGTCCACTGACAGAGACTGATACGGTAACGATTTATATGCAGCAAATTCTGCAAGAGAGAGAAATCAGTTAAAGGCACTGATCATTTAGATGTACTATTCTAGATATATCCAACCCAGTCACCGTTTCTTTTCCAGTATGTGCTGATTTTAACTAAGGTAGGCCAACATATGATATACGATGCATTGCTTAATTGCTCAGAAATGATAAACATGGAATTTTATACTTTCCTAGAGACAGTGGGTGAGATTTAAAGGGGCGGTTCACCTTTAAAGGAGAACTAAAGCCCCCGTTAATCAAAAATCCCATTCTGTCCATTGGCCCCCCTCACTGCTTTCTCCTTCCTTAGTAACTCAGTAGAAAAAGTGTCCGTCATGTACTTTGGCATATTCATACAGAGTAGCGCAGCGGAGCTCTCTGGCGACATCTTCTGTATCTTCTGGTTCCTCGTGAAAGTGAGCGCCGGCACAGAGCTTTTTCGCACATGCACAGTTGGGACCATTCTGGTATTCGTGCCTACTGCACCATGCGTGGAAAGCTCCGAAGATTGCCGAAGGAAAAGAATAGTATCCGAAGATACAGAAGATGGTGCAGAATAGCTCCGCTGCACTACTCTGCATTATTATGCCAAGGTACATGCCAGGGATACTTTTTCCACTGAGTTATTAAGGAGGGAGAAAGCAGTGAGGGGGGCCAATGGACAGAAGGGGATGGGAATTTTTGATTAACGGGGGGTTTAGTTCTCCTTTACGTTAACTTTTAAAGGCCCATTTATCAAAGTCCAAATTTATCTCACTATTTTCTGAAAACAACTCCGACCCTTATTTATCAATACATTTTCCTGAAAATTTATTGTGCGGGAAAAACCACGAAAAATTTGTGAAAAATTCGGATCGTACAACATTTTTCGGATTCGAAAACTCGGATTTTTGCCAGAATACCATGAAATCTTTCGATTATTGCACAAAACCCAGGGCAGATCAGGATATCTTCGAGACTTCTCCCATTGATTTATATGCAACCTCGGCAGGTCTGAGATACCGGATTTTCAGATTCAGACTTTTTCCATCCTCGGTGTATTATAAATTCCGAAAAATTCGTGGTTTTGTTTTTTCAATTAAAAATTTATAGAAAAAAAAAATAAAATTTTTTTTGGGTTTTGGCATTCGGACTTTAATAAAAAGAATCCCCTTATTATGTTATAGAATGGCCAATTCTAAGCAACTTTTTAATTGGCTTTAGTTTTTTTCTTTCTTGTAGTTTTTTTAAATGATTTGCCTTCTCCTTCTGACTCTTTCCATCTTTAAAATAAAATCGAGCAAAAACAAGAATCTCACGAATTTTTTCCCTGAATCACTTGATTTTTTTTGAGTTTTGCTCGAAAACCTAAATTTATCGGGTAATCAGGCTAAACCTGCGCAGACCACGATATCTTCCAGTTGGAATAGGGACATCTTCCATTGACTTATACATGACCTGGACAGGTCTGTGATGGCGGATTTCTGGATTCAGGCATTGGAGTATTATAATTCTTTTTTTTTTCCATGAAAAATGCTAATTTTTGACTATATATAATGCACCTGTCAAAGGGGATAACTACCCTCCCATATAACTTTATATAAAATTGGTAAGAGTTCAGATCAGAGCACCCCTGTTGTTTAACTAGGCAGAAAAGCAAAAGTCAAGACCAATCTAATTGAGCAGGCAAACATCAGGAGACGCTGCTTCAATAAATTAAGATTTTGCTGTTCTGCTCCGATATCTCCCAAGTGGAACAGCAGAGGGCGCTCCAGTCACAGATTCATGATGTTAGCAGTGAAAGACTGGCACATTCTTCTTCATTTCACACAAAACAATTAAAGCTATGATCAGTGTATATTAATACACTTTTCTGATTTCTGTCTGCCGTACCTTCCCTAGAAAATTCAGTTGACCATACAACTGTAGATAGAGATAAAATGTACAGTATGCAATAAATATGGAAATCCCACATGGGTATTGCTGGCTTTACCTGTGGTTATACAGTCAAAATCCTTGGCCGTTAAGCTGTTGATTTTTCTTCCTTTATACTCGGGAGGGCTTTCGCAGTGAATCTGTTCAACTGTTGCGTTGGTTTTATCCAGCCATTCCACTAACCATTTCAGCTTGCAGTCACAGTGGAATGCGTTGCCTCTTAGGTCTCTGAAATAAAGAAACAGATTTCCTGCCGTTGATAATGTGTCATGTCAGGAATAATCAACCAAACGTTATCATACACAGGGTTGGACTGGGCCGGCGGGATACCAGGAAAAAACGTGCAGGGGGCGCGGTTTGCAGCTGGTATGGAGGCGCAGAGGGTGTTTTGCAGCTGGAGGGCCCAGACAGGGGAGATCCTGGCCCTTTCGCCACCTGAGGCAGCTTGGTGTTGCTGCCGCCCCCCCCCCGATGTGCTCACATTTTTTTATCAGTCTGGGGGGGTCCACAAGGGCAGAGGAGAGGGCCAGGACGCTAGTGCAGAGAGCATAATTGTGCTCTCTGCGCTAGAAGTGCGGAATTTCTGGTTTGAAAACCGGAAATTCGTCTTTTAAAGTAACAGGAGAGGCATTGTTGCTGCCCCTTGTACCTATTGGGGCGCTGCCACCTGAGGCGAGTTTCTCAACTCGCCTCATTAGCCCAGGGGATGATGTCATATATGTACGACGCTGGTCATACATGCCAATAGGATTCTGGGAGCAGTTCTGCAGCCAATGTACTTGCGGTCAATTTTCCGTATCCTACACTGTGGATTTTTTACCTTTGTCTTCAGTTTAAGACTGTTCTGGGTGTTCAGAAACATCTGAAGGGCCTCTGGTTGCCCATCCCTATGTCAATGTAAGAGGTATTTGTTGGATAAATAGCAGACATACAGCAACTCTTCTGAAATTTCAATATCCAAACCCAAGCCATGTCTTTCGCCTCAAATAATAAGATTGGGTAAAGGTTCTAAATAAAAATGTGAGCAAAGTCTAAAATAACCAGGCATAATAAATAACCAGGCACTTTGCACACTTGCATTTGTAAATAGCCCTTCTGGTCTGCTTCAACCCATAATTCCATCTGCCAATTGCACGTATGGGTTCATCTACTGTATGTCTATAAATCATTGGCAAATAGTAGGAGGGATAGCAGAACCCTCGTATTCCAATGGAGAGTTGTTTGACTGGCCTATCATTTCACATGATCAGTCGCAATTATTGTTTTGACCCCCAAACTGGACATCTTTGGACCAGATGAAAGTCAGGGTAGTGGAAAAACTCAGTAAACAAAATGCCATTCCTGCCTGATGTTGCACCACGGTGTAGTTCATGAATGGGATCTGCCTGTCCACTTGGATAGATAACACTAGAAAGCCTGCATTTTTCAGTTGGGTTAAATCAAATTATTTTTTACCCAATTTTTTTTATACAACTAAAATTTTATCAAATGAGTTTATTACAATCATTCAGTATTGAAAAAATGAAACGCTCCGAGTGTCATCCCGATGGCGATTTACATTCTAGCAGGCAGTTTAGGGAGATTAGTTGCCCTGAAGAAGAGGCGATTTATCACGGGGGCGACTTAATCTCCCCGAATCTGAGCATGTGTCTCTGCTCTAAGGCCATCTCCCATAGACTCCATTTTCAGCAAATAACTCAGTAGTAGTTTATTTGGGACCCATACCGGAAGCACTGCTGAGATCGGCTAACCGCAGACTGCAAACCGACTTTGGAGAACCGCTTCAATGGAGCATAATTTTTGCGATAGTAGATTCAACGTGCTGATGAGTGCAGACGACCGCAGGGCTCTGCTAGTAAGAGCCTGAAGGTACTTTAATATATGCGATTTAAAATTGCAGGACACATGGCGAGGATATAGATCTCTGCGGAAAATAATATTTACCCGATACACACTCAAACCAACACCGCCATTGTGAGTAGTTCCAACCCTGCACCTCACCGAATATTGAAAAAGTTAACACACTATATAGCGTATCTTTTTTCTCAGGAACAGAGGATTTCGGTTTTCCCGTATAGCACTGAACTTGCCTTATATTTTAAATAGAACCTTGTAGTTGATCCCAACTAAGATATAACTAATCCTTAAAGGGATACTGTCATGGGAAAAACATTTTTTTTCAAAATGAATCAGTTAATAGTGCTGTTCCAGCAGAATTTTGCGCTGAAATCCATTTCTCAAAAGAGCAAACAGATATTTTTTATATTCAATTTTGAAATCTGACATGGGGCTAGACATATTGTCAATTTCCCAGCTGCCCCAAGTCATGTGACTTGTGCTCTGATAAACTTCAATCACTCTTAACTGCTGTACTGCAAGTTGGAGTGATATCACCCCTTCCCTTTTCCCCTCCAGCAGCCAAACAAAAGAACAATGGGAAGGTAACCAGATAACAGCTCCCTAACACAAGATAACAGCTGCCTGGTAGATCTAAGAACAACACTCAATAGTAAAAACCCATGTCCCACTGAGACACATTTAGTTACATTGAGAAGGAAAAACAGCAGCCTTCCAGAAAGCATTTCTCTCCTAAAGTGCAGACACAAGTCACATGACCAGGGGCAGCTGGGAAATTGACAAAATGTCTAGCCCCATGTCAGATTTCAAAATTGAATATAAAAAATCTGTTTGCTCTTTTGAGAAATGGATTTCAGTGCAGAATTCTGCTGGAGTAGCACTATTAACTGATGTGTTTTGAAAAAAACATGTTTTCTGATGACAGTATCCCTTTAATAGAGGCAAAACAATCCTAATGGGTTTACTTAATGTTTAAATTCATTTTAAATACACTTAATGTATGGAGATTCAAATTACTGAAAATCTCTTATTTGGAAAACCCCAGATCCTGAGTATTCTGGATAACAGGTCCCATACCTGTAGCACTTTTCTTAAATCTTTGTCTCCACAAGGTTAACTAGGGAAACAGTTAATTAAGTGACTTGTCCAAGCTCTTAAGGAGCTGACAGTGGGAAATGGGCCAGGTTCTCTAGAGGAATGTTAATCTGAACCAATTACTCCTTTCAATATTAACCATTGTTTTCTAAGAAACCCAACACAAAGTATACTTATATAATATGTTGCTATGGTAATCCTGTAAACTACCATCAGGCCAATGAGTACTACAGAATACCCATGGGAACTGAGTATTTATCACAATAAAAATATAGGCAATAGCCCCCTCATAATGAGCCACAAGGGACTGAGAAAAAGCAGATTTGACTGGAAAGAGGAATGCTTAATTAAATGTCCTCTAACTGGCTTGCTATTTTCTAATTTCTAGAGACATGGACAGTCCTACATGTTATCAACTGGTCACATAAATGCACATAGAATTCATTGATCCATTTGTCTTAAAATATCCTGAACGGAAGGGAGAGGGAGCTGTTTTGTCTGTAATACCCCGTCCTGGGCATCAAGAAATAAAAAATGGCTAGCCTGACAGTTGTAATATGATCTGATTACAGGTTGGATTCTCAAAACTGTCCTGAGATGTCCATACAAGTCCAGATGGAAGATCAAAATTACTGTTATTTCAAGAACTGCACTGGTGGTGCATGATGTCTGTTCACCTGGCTTGACGTTTGTGAATATACGGAGCCGCACACACTCAAATTATGCAGTCGGGGAGCTTACTCCATTTATTGCATCAACGTTTTGGGGGGGGGTACACCTTCCAAAACGTTAATACTTTTGGTGAAGCAATAAATGGGGTGTTCATAATTTGAGTGTGTGCGGCTCAGTATAACCATAATGACCCATGCCTTCAAAGCTGTCCATAATAGGATCACATCTTGGATCTTGTTAGGCAGTCTTTTGAGTGTCAGTGGCACTGCACATGCTCAGTGTGCTCTGGACTGAGAAGCTAAGCTTAGGGGCAGTGGTGTAACTACAGAGGAAGCAGACTCTGTGGCCGTGGGGAACCAGGGCCTGCTTCCTCTGTAGGGGGGGCATTGTTGACCCACATTTTTTTCCGCAGCAAGGGTGACCCGCAACGCCCGGACTGTTGGATGTAGAAGCCTGGAACAAAAAGCCTCCAAAATTAAGCCACAGCTTAGATATAATCAGAAATTATATAATCAGAAAAACAAATATTGCAATTGATTCTTATGGTATTCTTGGTACAGAATCTGGGTTATTCTGCTACCTCCTCCCAGTTTTGATAGCCTAGAAAGCAATACCATTACTTCTCTGATACTAGGACCTCTGGAAGGGGCAGAAAGTGGAAGCAAAGAATGCACATTTACCTTGAACTATCAGAAACAAGGATTCTGTGTTTCCATGTGCAATTAAAATGCCTGAAAGATATGCAGCACTGGAGCAGCCACTGGCAGTCAAAGGGTTAATATACAATATAATTATGATGCACATATACATTTTGGGGGGTGACACACACACTGACATTAATAATATAATAATAAATGATATATAGTATAACATACCGCATTTACAGTATTCTTTGTAAGCCCCTACTAATTGAATGAATTAGGCATATGACAGTTGCAAAATACAGAAGAGAACTTACACATTGGTAAGGGAATCCAGGCCTTTGAAAACATCTTTGGGAAGGGACTGAAGGTTGTTATTTGCCAGGCTCCTGGAAAAGAAATCATAGTGAAATAATCATGGGATGTTCAAATGCCATGTTATAAACCCCCCAAGCATTCCAGATAATAGATCCTATACCTGTACTGCAATGACAACTTCTCCATTGCTTGGATGCTGATTAAGCTTTCTAAATAGACATTTCCAGTTTTAAAATAATGATGCAGCAAGTCTGTGGCTCCAAACATCAGTAAATACAGCAGAATGCATTGTGCAAAGTGCAAAAAAGGTTGCAATTGGCCATTTTTTGCACATTGCATTCTGCTGTTTGCAAATTGCCTCTGTGCTCTGTTTCGAAGCAGTGAAACCTGTTGCTAGCGATAGTTATTTTAAGTCAGTTCTATTTAGGTCTTTCCAAGCAGTAGGTCAATTACCCAATGTGCTACTTCTTGGCAGGGCTGATTAATTTCAACTAATTGTATGCAAAGAATTCTATGGAGATGTTGGATAAGCAGGTGGCGGCATACAAATATACTTTAAAGGGCCACATGTGGCTCCCAACCTACTCCAGTTTTTGTTTTTTTTTTAATTCAAGATTTTCTCATAAGCGGGTTATTTCTGTGATCTCTTTGCCATTCCTTTTCTCAATAAATAAAGGGAAATCTGTCCAAGCATACAGTATACTCCTTATTCCAAAATGTCACACATATCAATATGCCTTTCCCATAGTCAAAGTCACAGAGCAGAGAACATTGTGTATTCATGGAGTCACTGAATATTCTGTATTCATACTTATTTCCCACAATCAAAACTATTCTGAATTTTTTTTCCAGCTGTTCTGTCCAGATTTGCCTCAAGCCAATGCTACTGTTCTACACAATGAACATGTGCAATTTTATCCCATAAACAATGTAAACAGGTAAAACAAGTTTATTTTTTCAATTGTATAATGATCTTATTTTCAGTCTTATAGAAAGTCTATTGCTAGGTACAAATAGTAAGAGGCATCTCCAAATACTTGATAGGTAACGGCTCCCTCCCATGGACAAAATCAGATATGGCCTTTCAGATGTATCAGCAAGACACATGACAAAACAATGTGCATTTATTTCTCAAAATAATAGAAATTGTGTTTGTATTATTTTATTCATTGACATGTTTTTGCTGCATCTATCACTTTGGAAATTTGATCTACTATCTGGTTTCTAGGGTTTAATTGTCCTAGCAACCAGGCAGCAGTTTAGAACAAAGACTGGAAGATGAAAAACATGAAGCCATGAAAAAAAAACAGATAAGCAACAAACAAAAAAAAAAAAACCATACTAAAATAAATAATCTAGACCATTTAAAAAATTGTTTAGAATAAGCCAATCTGTAATTTAATAAAACACAATTTATAGGTGAATTTGCCCTTTAAAAATATTACATGATGTCATAGTAATTTATTGTTATTGTGTTACTCTGCTTGTACCACATACTGAATCAGGAGACCCTCTAAAAAATGTGTGTTTTTTAATGTAGGCATACAGCATAAGGGTCTATTTATTATAAAATACACAACGTATGCCCAGGTGCAGTAACCAATAGCAACCATTCTTCAAAGACCTCATTGGTTGCTATGGGTTACTGCACCTGTGCCAACTATGGGGCCAATTTAACTAATTTTTTTTCGCAAATCTCTAAAAATGTGTGGTTTTCCCATTTTTTTTAAATAGCTCTACAAATGTGATATTTATTAAATGTAAAAACCACATATAAAACTTTGCCAGGTAAAAGTTGTTGAGGTCCTGTGCTGATCCTATTGGACCAGTTTTTAATCAATTCGGAAGTTTTCTGATTTTCTTTTGCTAGGAATTGTCCAAAAAACTCAGCGTTATTTTCCGTTCATACTTTTTTTATTCTGATCTTATTACATTTGATGACATTCATGGTTTTAGAGAAGGTGAGTTAAGTCGTGGTTTCAAAAACCTCTAAAATTTGTCCTTCAATATCACATATAGGGATAGAGTACAGATTCTTGCTGTTCATACCCTGAGATTTGTATAGATATTTAAAGGAATACTGTCATGGGAAAAAAAATTTTTTCAAAATGAATCAGTTAATAGTGCTGCTCCAGCAGAATTCTGCACTGAAATTTCAAAAGAGCAAACAGATTTTTTTTATATTCAATTTTGAAATCTGACATGGGGCTAGACATTTTGTCAATTTCCCAGCTGCCCCGGGTCATGTGACATGTGCCTGCACTTTAGGAGAGAAATGCTTTCTGGCAGGCTGCTGTTTTTCCTTCTCAATGTAACTGAATGTGTCTTAGTGAGACATGGGTTTTTACTATTGAGTGTTGTTCTTAGATCTACCAGGGAGCTGTTATCTTGTGTTAGGGAGCTGTTATCTGGTTACCTTCCCATTGTTCTTTTGTTAGGCTGCTGGGGGGGGGGGGAGAAAGGGAGGGGGTGATATCACTCCAACTTGCAGTACAGCAGTAAAGAGTGATTGAAGTTTATCAGAGCACAAGTCACATGACTTGGGGCAGCTGGGCAATTGACAATATGTCTAGCCCCATGTCAGATTTCAAAATTGAATATAAAAAAATCTGTTTGCTCTTTTGAGAAATGGATTTCAGTGCAGAATTCTGCTGGAGCAGCACTATTAACTGATTCATTTTGAAAAATGTTTTTTCCCATGACAGTATCCCTTTAAGGGCTTATTTATAAGCACAAATGAAGTGTGCAAAATGCATTTTAACCACAATTCTAGGGTACCTATCCCCAGCAAGGTGGAGCCTGACACCATTGCGTGTGCACTTCAAATGCAAGTGACCAGGTGATGCTTCTTGCTGATTGGTTGCTATAGCTGTAGCAATTTTTCACCTTTTATTACATAATCCCCATCTCTATGAAGCATGGCACATAGGGGCAGATTTATTAAGGTTGAGTTGTTTTTTCCACGAAAATTTGAGTTTTTTTTGATCAAACCTCGCATTTCCGGGTTAAAGCAGATGGAAAGTCAACCTGCACTTGGGGTTGCCAAATGTTAGGCACCCCAAGTGATTGTATTGACTTACCTGAAACCCCGGACCGGTGCTCCTATCAGCAGAAAACTGCACAGGCCTGGGGTTATATCAGTGAGCAGCACGGATCAATCCTCTTCCACCTTCTGTTTTCTTCACGGGGCTGTGCATGCACAGTAGAACGAAAAATCGAACTTTTACTTAAAGTTGGCTATTACGCTCAACTGCGCATGCGTTTGAAGCAAGAAGAAGAAGGAAGAGGATCGCTCCGTGGTGCTCACTGGTATAACCCTGGGCCGGTGCAGTTTTCTGCTGATAGGAGAACCGGCCCGGGGTTTCCGGTAAGTCAATACAATCACTTGGGGGTGCCTAACATTTGGCAACCCCAAGTGCAGGATGACTTTCCTTCTCCTCTATTAATTTGAGTTATCAGGTTCTGGGACTCAAACTCAAACTGAGTTTTTTCTTAAATAAGATACCAATCAAGTTTTGAGGTCATTCAAGGTAAAAAAAATTCTTGACCTTTGATAAATAACCCCCACAATGTCAGCACAAGAACAAAACAGGCTTGATCTGATCACTTATGTACTAACAAGATTGTACATTCAAAAACTACCAATTGGGTATTTTTTTTGCAAGTAGCCCATTGTTAAGAGCCTTCCAGACCATTCGCAGTGACCCACCCTGGTAAGTATTATACTATGGTACATACTGTTTGGGAATGTCTGGTCTATGCAGTGCATTGTGCTCTGTAAGGCAGTTTGGGGATTACAGCAGCTGTGAAAAAGAAGCTCAGTGAGAGCTCTCTCTGTACTACAGATGTAATATACACCCACTTACATACTTCCAACGCCTTTTCAAGAAATCCCACTGGCAGCGTAATGAATTATGTATTTCCTATTGTATTACTGAGAAGCTTAATCATTAATACCATTACCAGCAGCTGAGCCAAACCGTAAGGATCATCATTCCTCAATATGAGATTGTGGTAATGCTAAAGGTAATGGCAATGTAATGGCTAATGGTAATGTTAGCGTAACTATTCACTGTTTGTAATTTAAATGACAAATAGCTAAATATCTTGTACTGTATACAAACGAAGGATCTGGCTCACGGTATAAAAATATGCCTGCAGAGACATATAAAAGATTTAAGTTTAAGGAAAATGTGTAGCAATGTATCATCCAATTAAAATAAGTCAATGGGGTCTTTTAGAGTACTATGCGCCCCTAGAATACATTGCTGACTGCGTTTTGCAAATCGGTGAGGGGGGAGGCAGGTAGGTGTACCCCACCCATTCCCTGCCGGTCTTTGTGCATTATTCAGACACACAGGTTAAGGAGCGTCAGTAGTCTGCAACTGGTTTCTGTCCATTCTGCCTGCCTTAAGGAAGCAAAAAGCTCGATTTCCTCTGCCCTTATATGATTGGATGACCTGGATACAGGTGATGTTTTCTCCTTGGCATGGTATAGCATTTATACACTACATTTTTGCTAAACATTAAGCTTCCTTAACATTTAACAGTTCCTGGTGCTTTGTAATAAGGCTGACAAGGTTATTGTAAGCATCAGAGGGATTTATTTCATTTTAAGTATAAAATAAATAAAGTTACTTAAAAAAGTTACAATAGAGCATGTTGCAGAATATATTGCACAACCTTGTTTGAAATTTGCTGAGGGGGCTCCTTAGTGCTCAAGAACATAAATAATGTGGCATGAGGTGCAGACCGCAGCATCAGGGATGGAGGCCAACTCAAGTCAGGCTCCTTTTACTGCCTGCGTCACTTCTGCTCCCTAACTTGTCTGTCTAAATGATACACAAGTTTGGGGACAGGTAGGGTCCCAATTGCCGACCCCATCCTTCCAAACAGGCCTGTGGCAATTCTATAACACAGTAAGGCAGGGTGCAAATAACAAGCATATTGCATCCATTTTTTTTAATTTGCACACTGCATTGGAAGTCATAAATGGCCCCTCATGATCTTCTTAAAGGCTCCATTCCATTAACATTACAGGAGAGTATTTGAAGATCTGCAGATAAATAAACATTATACAGTACAGGTATGAAGTCCCTTATCCAGAAACCCGCAAAAAGTTCAGACGTTTCAAAAGTTCATCTTCTATAGGGGCAAATTCACTAAAGCGCGAAGCGGCTAACGCTAGCGCAAATTCGCCAGCGTGACGTCATTTCGTTACTTCGCCGATTTACTAACGGGCGCTGGCGTAAATTTGCTAGCGAAGTGGACCTACTCTAGCGCTACTTCGCACCCTTACGCCAGACGAAGTTGCGCTATGGCGATGGGACGTAACTACGCTAATTCACTAACTTGCACATTTTACTAAATGTTACCTCTTGCGCCAGACTTGCCTTCGCCACCTCAGACCAGGCAAGTGCAATAGCGTAGATAGGGATTGCTTCAAAAAAAGTTGAAATTTTTTCTAAGTCCCAAAAAACGCTGGCGTCTTTTCCTTTTGTAAGGGTGATAGGCTGAAAAAGATCTAAAACATTTTTGGGGGTCTCCTCTTTCTCTCCTACATTTCCTAACCTATGGCATCTAAACTATACAGTGGGCACATGTATAGGGCAAAATAACTATTTTATTTTATGAAGGTTTCCCAGGCTTGTGTAGTGTAATGTATTTGCTGCTAAATATATGTCCATTCAACTTTAACTTGGTGCCGTATGCAAATTAGGCGTCGCTAGCGTAAATTCGCTTTGCTTGACGAATTAACGATAGTGAAAATTCGCTATCGTTCGCCTCCCTGAGCGGATTTGTAGTGAATTTGCGTAGCACTGGCGAAACTACGCCTGGCGAAGCTGTCGCTGGTGCAACTTCGGATCTTAGTGAATTTGCCCCATAGACTCTATTATAAACAAATAATATTTTTTTTTAAAATGATTTCCTTTTTCTGTTAATAAGGAAAGTACCATGTACTCAATGGTAGCTAAGCTGCATGAATCCATATTGGTGAAAAACAATCCTATTGGGCTTATTTCATAGTTATTCTAGAGCAAAGGAAAGCCTAAGATTAAAGGGGTTCTTCACCTTCCAAACACTTTTTTCAGTTCAGTTGATTTCAGATTTTCCCCCAGAAATAAACACTTTTTTTTCAATAATTTCCATTATTTATTTTTTACTGTTCTTCCAAAATCTAAGTTTAAAGTTGAATGCAGTGTCGGACTGGCCCACCGGGATACCAGGAAAAGTCCCAGTGGGCCAAGGTGTCAGAGGCTAAATAGATGGAATAATAGAGTATAGTATGTAAAGAAAAGAGACTAGGGGAATAGAGGTTGAGGGAGGAGAGGAAGAACAATACTACTAAGAGTGGCCCCCTGGTCTAAGGTTAATTGGTGGGCCCCTAGTCAAAGGTTTTTGGGTGGGCCCCTGGTGTCCCAGTCCGACACTGGTTGAATGTTCCTGTCTCTGGTGTTTGAGTCTGGCAGCTCAGTAATTCAGGTGCAGTCAGACTCTAAACTGTTGCAAAGTTGATACATTTCTCAGCAGCATCTCTGGAGTATTAGCAACTATTGTATCAATTCTAACAGCTGCCTGTAATGAAACCCAGAGAGTCTGCTCAGCAGGGACAAAGATAAGAAATGTATCAACTAAATGTATCCATTTAGAAGAGTTCAAAGGGTCGACGACCCCCCCTCTCAGAGCTGCTTTAGAAGTTGAAAAATGACACTTTAAACTTAAATATTAGAAAAACGGTGACACATAGAAAATAGAAAGTAATTGGAAAAAGTCACGATTTCTGGTGTTCTATATGCAAACAACTAGTTGGTTGAAGGTGAACAACCCCTTTCAGGAAGCTGCTCCGAAACGCATCAGGCGATGTGGGTCTGTGACCTATTTCAATAAATCATCATCTTTTATCCGAAGTGCCGCCTTTCCTTTGCTCTAATAGGACTTATTACAGTGGGAATGCTGTTGGCAGAGCACCCGGGACTGATATTGGAACATATGAGGGGTGAGTCTAGAGTGGCCTTAATTTCCCATTGACTTAGTTAAATGTTTTTAACGACTTACAAGTAAAAGTACTTCGTTTTTTTTTTGTTGTTTTTTTTTAATTGCTGTCATGTTTTTAGTGGTTTATACTTACAAGTGAATTAGTGATTTCAGACCCCGGAAAGCATTTCTTGAAATAGACTTTATTTTGTTATTCTCTATGAACCTGAAAGAAAGGGAAGCAAATAGGATAAGCAGCACATCTGTGCGGTGTCATAAGTGACAAATAAAATGCACAAATATAAGAAATGTATGTTAAAGTGGGTTATGAAATCGGATGACAAAATCAGAAAACGTTGCAACTGGTACTACATGCCCCAACAGAGACAAAGCCATATGGGATATGGTAGGCAGTAAATACATTCCAAATCCCATGACAAACAGGATACACAGCAATGTGCACAGAAATAGTGGCTGAGCAAATAAATAGTGACTGAGTAATAGTTTATGTTGATTACAGTGCCCCAAAAAGGAAAACTATACCCACAAACAATGTAGGTCTCTATAAAAAGATATTGCATAAAACAGCTCATATGTAAAACCCTGCTTCATGTACATAAACCATTTTCATTGGGTAATCATAAATAGAAAATTGCCATTTTAAAACATAGGGGCCACCCCCTGGGATCCTACAGTTCACGGTGCACACAAACAAACCAGACAAACCATAAATGTTAGGTCACATGAGCCAATTCACAGACAGAGTTCTGTCTTTTGCTTCCACACTTCTTCCTGTTAGAGAGCTGTAGTATTTCTGGTCAGGTGATCACAGACCATCACAAAATGGTGGTTCAAGGCAAGAGATGTAAAAGGCCAATTTTTATTTAAATATATATGCCAGTTTGGTAAGATCCTTTAATATGCTTCTTAATTTGATATAAACTAACTGTACCTTAAATATTCATTTTGGGGTATAGTTTTCCTTTAAAGAAAAATATAGCTAAAATAAAAAAGGTGTCTGTGCATATTGCATAGGTATACATTTCTACCAAAATAACACTGCATAGGCTGTTATTTAGCATTGTTAAAGCAATTTCAGCCCTGGCCATTTGGGGCCCAAAGCTCACCACCAGCTCCTCTCCTATATTTGGAGACTGGATAGCAGGGGCACAAGGAACAGGAATAGTAATCCCTTTCTCCTAGATCAGGGCTAACCAAGTGGAAGTCCCCCCACCTGCTCCACCTGCTGTTCTTAAGCATGATTGTTTCCCTGCAGAGCAGTTAGGGACCGTCTGAAGTTTCCTATCCACAACAGTCAGTCAGGATTCTTACAGATTTCTTACATACAGTCAGGTTTCTTAGAAAAAAACGGTTGAGATTTTTTAATTAAAGTATATTGGAGATAGGTTTCTTTTTCATTAAAGAAAGTTAAAATGGGATTTTATTTTTTTTGCCTTTACATCTCCTTTAAAATAACATAGTACTACATAGATTCTTTGTATGGCATCATCACTTCAATTTATCCAGCACTCAAATATCTGCTGTGTCAAAACCTGGCCAATGATTTAAAAATTCCAGAATTTCGCGTGAAATTCGCGAAACGGCGAAAAATTTGCCAAACAGCGACGGCGTCTCAGTTTTGACGCCGGCGCACGTTTTTGCCGCGAATTTTCGCGGGCGTTTTGCGAATTTATTTGCTGTCAGCGAATCGCGCAAATTCGCCGCAAATTTGCACCTGGCGAATAAATTCGCCCATCACTATATAGAATAAGTTGGACAGCACTGCCCTCATAAAAATGTCAACCTATGACCAGCACCACACCAAATTATTGTGGGCAATTCCCTCCAGTAAAGTGAAACAAAGCTGGTGTAACTGTACAGATAAAGGATGTTGCATTTGTAGTACACCAATGCCTCCTGACACTATATTTCCACACATGGAACAGTTTACTGTATGTGCAGTGCCTTGCGCTAACCCCAAATGTTGTTTGTTCTCTTTGTCAAACGAATAATAAAACAATAATGAAACAAAAATATTTTACTCTTCATCAGTCCTAGCTCCAACTTAGTTTCATGATATTGTATACTCAGTTTCAACAAAAATAGTTCCAGGTCACTAAAATAATATACAATATATTCTTGTGGAATTCCTTAGAATCACATCATATGAATGTTTCTTCTGAAATCTCCCTGGAGTGAGAACTACAGACTCTAATGTGACCACCGTGTCCCTCTTTTATTGCTTTGAAAGCTGCAGGCTAAACCTATCCAAGCTATCTAGAATGCCTACATTATTTGTTATGTATAAAACTGAATTATATTACAGCCTGTTTCTTTTTGAAAATGTACTGCCAGTCTCAACAAATGACTGGCTACTAGGGATGCACCGAATCCAGAATTCGGTTAGGGATTCAGCCTTCTTCAGCAGGATTCGGCCGAATTCTTCTGCCGAATCCTAACCCTAAATTTGCATATGCAAATTAGGGCGGGGAGGGAAATCACCTGACTTTTTGTCAGAAAACAAGGAAGTAAAACATTTCTCCCCTTCCCACCCCTAATTTGCATATGCAAATTAGGGTTCGGTATTCGGGGGTTCGGCCTTACTGGCTACACACTTACAGGTTGGATCTGGTTGGATTTTGCCCAGACATATTTAAATTTTGTTCAAAGAGAAAAAGGGTTTGCCTAGAAAATCCAGGCTAAACATATCCCATGTAGTAACAAATTTGTCTGGTCAATCTAAGGTGATAACAGTGAGTCATGTACCATTCTTGGGAATTGCCACATTCATTATCCCCAGTAAATGAATCCACTGACAGTTGTATGTCAGCCACGGGGTCGTCAAAGTGCATCTTTGTTTAAATGTCTTTAAAGGAGAACTAACCCCTAAAGTTAAAAAACCCTACCCCCCTACCCTACATAGACCCCCTCCCTCCTCCCCCCCCAGCCTAAGTGTTACCCCAGGCAAATGCCCCTAAAATTTTACTTACCCCTCGGTGCAAATCCAGGTATCGGAGTTCACGGGGGCGCCATCTTCAGCCGATTGGGTAATCTTCATAATGAGACCGGTGCTTCGCCAATTTCGTGAGTTTCAGCCCCTGCGCAGTTGTCGAGAAACAAAAAATTGCTCCACGCCCTTCTCATTCAGAAGAGAAGAAGATGGCGCCCATGAACTCCGATGCCTGAATCTTCACCAAGCGTTAAGTAAAATGTTAGGGGCATTTGCCCAGGGTAACACTTAGGCTGGGGGGAGGAGGGAGGGGGATCTATCTAGGGTAGGGGGGGTAGGGGTTTTTTAAACTTTAGGGTTGAATTCTCCTTTAAAAATAAGCTCCCAATTTATCAATTAAAAACAAAGCATGGAATGAAGGGGTATTACACTTGAAGGGCCATTTAGGGAAGATGAACCTTGAGCTATAGAAGGGTGACTATTAAAATTCTGTTTTATTTATCTGCTGGGCTACAAATGGCACTTGAACAAATCTTTATTTCAGTAAGGAACTTAGCGATGGAGAGGTAGAGGTTGAAGCATCCACATAACCTCCATACTCATATCTCACCCCGTTCAGGTGATCCATTACAGAGATTCTTTTTAACAAGGCTTGGGTGGTGGAAGATATTGATTTTATTAGGTTTCCCAGAGAGCCATTTGCTGACAGCAAACCTTCCTGCAGTATCTGCATTTTCTCTTTTCATGCTGGAAAAGGGTTCTGACAGATAATCTCATTTATTAAATAGACTTACATCCACAAAATTGAATACCATAAGCAGATTCCCTTCTTTAAAGGCTGAAATGACAGCAGACCATTTTGTGTTGTAAACAAAAAATTAAAAAGGCTTTATAGGAAATATAACGTCCTTATTTTATGCATTAATTATATAGGCATATTTAGAAGGATCTTCCTTCCTTTCTATGAGCGGATAGTAAAAGGTAAAGTAAGTGCGTGATCCTTCTCTGCCATATCAATTGCCTCTATAAAGGTGTAATAAATTTCTACATAGACGACTACAGTAATATTACAGCTAGTTGTCATAAATAAAGTGTGTGGTGGCTTTTGTTGTCTATAAAGGTTTCCTTTGAGGGGTCAAGTTATGAATAATTTCCATGGAGTAAAAAGAAATAAACAGTAATTAAAGTGGCTATGCACAGACTGGCTTATCTGTTATTCGATCAGTCAACTGGCAGAATAAGATCCACTTGGAACTGGATGGCCAAATAGAAGTGATTTGTTTATTCAATAACCCCAACTAGTGAATCACTTCTAAAATTAGTGTTTCCCCAATCATCTTATAAGACATCAGCTGGTCAGATTTTACAGTAAAGGTGGCCATAGACACACCGATAATGTCGTACAAAATGATTTTTGTATTATATTCGGTGCGTGTATGATGGGACACGAGCTGACCAATATCGGCAGAACACTTCGATATCCTCATTGATGGGGGCGGCTGGAAAATTTGGATCGGGCGCCATTGAAGGCACCCGAACATCGGCCATTGTTAGTGCTGAATCGTCAGATACAGGTAGAATTCTATTGTTTTTACATGTATATCTCACGATTCAGTTCTATGCATGTGTATTGAAACAAACAATCTTTCCTAGATCTTTCCTGGAAAGATCTATCCTAAAAAGATCTTTCCCAGGAAAGATCATAATTGTAATGTCTATGGTCTCCTTAAAGGGATACTGTCATGGGAAAAATTTTTTTTTTCAAAATGAATCAGTTAATAGTGCTGCTCCAGCAGAATTCTGCACTGAAATCCATTTCTCAAAAGAGCAAACAGATTTTTTTACATTTAATTTTGAAATCTGACATGGGGCTAGACATATTGTCCATTTCCCAGCTGACTTGTGCTCTGATAAACTTCAATCACTCTTTACTGCTGTACTGCAAGTTGGAGTGATATCACCCCCTCCCTTTTCCCCCCAGCAGCCAAACAACAGAACAATGGGAAGGTAACCAGATAACAGCTCCCTAACACAAGATAAAGCTGCCTGGTAGATCTAAGAACAACACTCAATAGTAAAAACCCATGTCCCACTGAGACACATTCAGTTACATTGAGAAGGAAAAACAGCAGCCTGCCAGAAAGCATTTCTCTCCTAAAGTGCAGGCACAAGTCACATGACTGGGGCAGCTGGGAAATTGACAAAATGTCTAGCCCCATGTCAGATTTCAAAATTGAATATAAAAAAATCTGTTTGCTCTTTTGAGAAATGGATTTCAGTGCAGAATTCTGCTGGAGTAGCACTATTAACTGATGCGTTTGGAAAAAAACATGACAGGATCCCTTTAAGTCCAGGCAGAGGACTGCCATCTGATGAAACTGCCCCCTCCCCAAGTGCCATACATGCGCATATGAAATGCAAGCAATGTTGAAATGTGACATATTCCCTGACCAAATGGCAGTGCTTTTATGACTGTTAATATCACTCAAATAGAGTTAGAGGCCATAAAAGACATGCAAAAAAGACTGAACCATGCATCAGTGCTCAAACAGACAAACAAGTAGGTCATAGAATTATGAAACTCAGTCATGTCCAGGCAGAAATCAGGAGGGGCCTTATGATGTTCCGAATAAATTCATGAGAATGTATTTTTAAGACTAAAATTTCATTCAGCAATGGAGTGACTCACAGATATTAGATTAATGTAACATGACAATGAAAAAAGCCAGCAGTGAAATAAGAGGTGGATGATCACATTAGTGGATCTGAGCCAGGTTCTTGCTTTGGAAATGGATTATTATTATAGTGATGGTGATGTTTCCTTTATTTATACTTACAAGTACTCTAGGTGAGGGAGACCAGTAAAAGCATCATCACTAATAGCATCAAAAGCGTTTGAAGTGAACAGTCTGCGTAACATGTGAAAATTAGAACAGAAGAAAAAAAGAATTGATGTTAGCAAATAATTAGTCTAAGAAACAAACAGGGTTGCAAGTCATCTGTTCAGGTAACTAAATACAAAGATAATGTTTACTGTCTGTCAAAGGTCTAAGCACAAATCCAACATGTTGGAAATCCCCAAATCATGTGCAGTTTTACTCCTTGTGACTGGGGCCCACAGAAACCTTTACTGTTTGGCCCATCACTTTTTATTTATGCCCCACCCTCTGAGCTATCTGCTTCCCTTTCCTGATACCGAGGACATTTTTATTTCTTACGCAACAATAATAAAACCCCAAAGAGAGTGTTATATGCCAGTGTATGCATATGCTTTATATGAGAACTAGCTATTACCCCAACTGCTCACAGGTACTGTATGTACTCACTGGATTTTATGGTAGCAACTTGCATATTGAAAGTGCTGATACTCTCAAGCGATGTGTGAGTTGACCCAAAACCCATGGGACCTGTGGGTTGATCCATGGGTTGGGCGGGTTCAGGTTGGATGTGGGTCAAACTGGGGAAATACACATCTACACTTGTCCCAAATATTCCCTGTCTTGGAGTAGTGTAGAAGTAGTAAAAGGAATGAAAAAAGGCAGGTATGGGTTGGGGCAGGTACTACAATAAAAATATTTTACAGTTTAGGGCCAGGTGCAGGTTAAGGTCTTGTGAGTTAGTGCCTGATGTGGGTTGTATTATTCCTGACCCAACCATCACTTTTGCTGACATCTCAGTTAGACCATACTGGCCATTTACTATGACCCTGGAGCAAGTGCTAAAGCATTAAAGGGGTTGTTCACCTTTAAATTAACTTTTAGTATGATGTAGACTAGAGAGTGATATGCTGAGACATTTTGCATTTGGTTTTTAATTTTTTTAGTTTATTAGTTTATTTAGTCATTTATTCAACAGCTCCCCAGTTGACAATTTCAGCAATCTGGTTCCAAAATTACCTTAGCAACCATGCATTGATTTGAATAAGAGACTGGAATATGAATAGTTGAGGGCCTGAATAGAAAGATGAGTAATAAAATGTAGCAATAACAATAAATATGAAACCTTACAGAGCATTTGCTTTTTAGACGGGATCAGTGACCCCCATTTGAAAGCTGGAAAGAGTCAAAAGAAGAAGGCAAATAATTAAAAAGCTATAAAAATAATGGCCAACTGAAAAGTTGCCAAGTTGCCTAGAATTGGTGATTCTATAACATACTAAAAGTTAACGTAAAGGTGAACCACCCCTTTAAAAGGCAAAGAAATGTACCCTTTCGGCTAATGGCACACAGAGAGATTTGTCATCTGCGGTAGATTTAAATGTGGGCAACAAATCTCCCCATGTACCAATAGCATTAGTACTTCAAAAACACACACCTCCATGGTATGACTACACTATAAACCTAGCACCAGCATTCCCTGGCTTACATGTCTGAATGAAAACTCAAGTTAGTAGATAGGTAGGAATAAGGATGTCTACTGGCCTCCCCCTGCCAAACCCTCCAACCATCACAAATATATATATATATATATATATATACATTGTAGGGATGCACCAAATCCAGGATTTGTTTCCTGATTCGGCCAGAATTCGGCCTTTTTCAGCAGGATGCGAATTTGGCCGAATCCTTCTGCCCGGCTGAACCGAATCCTAATTTGCATATGCAAATTAGATGCTAGGAGGGAAATCACGTGACGCCAAAAAATAAGGAAGTAAAAAAAGTTTCCCCCTTCCCACACCTAATTTGACCTAAATTTCGAAATTCAGACGAATCTTTCGAGAAGGATTTGGGGGTTCGGCCGAATCCAAAATAGTGGATTCGGTGCATCCCTAATACATTGCCAAATCAAAATCAAAAACATGTGAGCAAGTAAAGAGGGGGACTATTACCTTACTGTTTGTAGCAGATTTTTTGTTTGTACTTGTTGAGACGCTAGTTGCTGTCAGTGTAAAGATAATCTAGTACATTAAATCTCCCCATGGGCAATTAACAACATGTAACTCTTGTTTCCCTTTTCCGCGAGTGACTGCTGACATTTTATCTGCCTGTAATTAGGTCAGTGGTCTGGGTAGAAAGGCTGGGAAAAAAACGAAGTGAATTCTTGTCCTAGCGAAAGATCTCACATTAGCAGGGTTATTCTGATCATCCTGCTACACATATGTAATTGCAAAAAAAAAAAAGCCCACATATGTAATTGCAATGATGTTTAAGGAGCAAGAGTCAGATAGGAGTCCTTTTGTATATGTATTGTATTTGGGGCACCCAAAAAAACGCACTTAGTAGCACCCTTTTGCTAATGACTGTCCCTTTGTTCACTGGAATTTTCAACCACATTATTGCAGTTCATGAACCATTTGTAACTCATTGAACAAGAACATGGGACAGCTGCCAAAACCCTTATTGCTAAATTGCAGTGTCTGTGTAGTTATGCTGTCACAATAAATTAGCCCAGCTCCCTTTGTTTTCTCTTGCACGTGATAATAAAATATGCAGGGCCTCTATTCAATGAGAAACCTGTAAAAATATATGTGTCTATGTAGTGGATATCCGTGTGTACTGTATGTTACATGTGCCCCCAAGTTAGTTCTCCAAAGAGAGATGGTATCAGTGTTGGGTGACTTCTTCATGTTAAAGGGGTTGTTCACCTTCAAATTAACATTTAGTATGCTGTAGACAATGGTCCCCAACCTTTTTTATCCATGAGCCACATTCAAGTGTAACATAATGTTGGAGAGCAACATAAGCATGCAAATAGTTCATGGGGCTTCCAGATAAGGGCTGTGATTGGGTATTGTAAGCTTCTATGTGGACTTGCAACCAACAGGAGGCTATGTTTGGCAATAGACATGTTTTTTATGAAAATGTCTTTAAACCAAGAATTTAAAAATAAGCATCTGCTTGGAGGTAGGGTTGCCACCTTTTCTGGAAAAAAATACTGATGATGGGTCAGTGACCCCCAAGCTGGAAAGAATCAGGAGAAGGCAAAAAATTCAAAAACTATAAAAAAGAAAAAACAAAGGCCAATTGAAAAGTTTTTAAAATTAGCTATTCTATAACATACTATAAATTAACTTAAAAGTGAACCACCCCTTTAAAGGAGAGGAGATGATTCACCCTCAGTGAAGAAAACAATCTAGAACCTTGAAAGATGACCAATGAAGAAGTCCTAGGAAGAACCCAAGATACGGCAAGAGCAATCATTAATTGGGACTATTTTCAAAGACACCTAAAGTTTACCTGAAACTTTCAGCACAGTGTATTCATGATATTCCCTTTTTAATATAGTAATACTCTAGCCAAAATTGTACCTACTGTGTAGTATCCTGCTCTTTGGTATCTCTTTGGTAATAGCAATATGTATTATTACACATAATTTAACATTGATTTATACTGCGTTATAATTATTATAAGTCCCACAACTTTGATTTAATGACAACAAAAATGTAAATTGTGAAACATTTTGGTGGTAATGCTACAGTTGAGTGTAAAGTAAAAATATGAATCAGTAGGTGGGAAGAATTGTGATTTCTAGCTAAGGGGTCATCATTTTATCTGCTAGGCAGCTACTTGACCATAAAATATGTCTTAAACATGTGCACTACGGAGATGTGTCTGGGGTTTAAAGGTTTATTGACTGTTTTAAATGAGGTTCACTACATTAAATAGAAAGAAACATAGACAACTATCACATTATGGCAATGATGGGTGCAATTGCTATGCAGTTCAACGGGAAACTATACCCTTGAACATTGCAGGTCTCTAAATTAGGGATTCACCGAATCCAGGATTCAGTTTGGGATTCAGCCAGGATTCTACCTTTTTCAGTAGGATTTGGCCAATTCCTTCTGCCAGGCCATACCAAATCCGAATTTGCATATGCAAATTAGGGACAGGATATGTGCTGCAGTTCAATACCAACAGAGTGAAGGCATAAAGAGTGAGAAGACTCACTATAAGGGCTCTTACAGATGAGCGTTTGAAGCTGCGCTCCAGTTTTATGCCTTCAGCCGCAGGGGAGCGCAGGAGTAGATGCATTCAGTTTTTTTCAATGGAGCTGTACTCACACAGGCGCATGTAGGCGCCTAACGCAGGAAAAATGCAGCATGTTGTGTCTCAAACTGCGTTTGGCGCCTACATGCGCCTGTGTGAGTACAGCTCCATTGAAAAAAAATAAGCACATGTGCCAATAGCCCTTTAACCATTTGTATGAAAATAAAAAGAAATGAATGATGTCTCTTTACAGGAAAAGCTATAACATTTACTTGATTTAAGGCATAATCCAATAAAACCGCACAGTACCACAGAAACTTTATGACAGTGAAAATACGTTTCTAGGTGGCAGCATCGCTTTTACATATTCTTTAAACATTTCATTTTCCACAGATTGGTCACTCAAAAAATGTTTCACTGGCAGATGTAGAATGTATAGAACTGACATTATATATAAGTGCCCTTCTTTACAGGTCCTTCCAACTTTGTTCACACATGGAACAGGGGTTAACAGACCCACTATGGGGACAGTACCCACAGAGGTGCACTGAAATGCCAAACGCAGAAGAAACTTGAAGCATTTTATCTGCTTTTGACATTCAGTGTGCTCCAAACCAGTGCATGGGAATGTAGTAGCAAATGCCTCTGTGTATGCTCACAACCCTACAATGCATTTTATACTGCTCCCACTGAGCCTTTTATTTACTAGGTTTGGGTATTTATGAACTAAAACAAATCCCAAAGGAAGGAAATAATCGGGGAAAAGTGAAAAAGACCAGAATCAAGTTTAGTAAAACAACAGAGGAATAATCATGCAAAGTTAAGGCTACATACAGGACCGCCATCAGAAATCACAGGGCCCCATATGACAAAATTTCCTGGGCCCCCTGGGCTGCGCCCACTGCAAGCCCCACCCACAGGTCCCCCCACCCTACAGGTCCGCCCCCCACCACACAGTAAAAAAACAAAAAAATATTGGTGGCTAGGGTTCCCACATGTTAATAAATAATAAAAAGATATTGGTGGTCAGGGCCCCCCATAAAAAAAAACATTTGTGGCCTGGGCCCCCCATTAAAAAATATTGGTGGCTAGGACCCCACATGAGAAAAAAAATTGGTGGCCAGGCCCCCCCCCACACATTATAAGAAAATTGGTGGCCAGGGCCCCTTAAACGTACATGCCTTCCCGAAGTCAGCAGCAGAAAGATGGGGGGCCCGGCTAATCAAGTAATTGTGGCGTGGCCGGGCCCCCCTTACCCTCAGGGCCCCCTTCAACTCTCCCCCCCTGCAAGTCCAATCTTATCAACCTTAAATAAACCTAATAGGCTGGTTTTGCTTCCAGTAAGGATTCATTATATCTTACTTTGGATCAGGTAATAGGCACTGAAGAAAACGGAAATAATTTTTCAAAATTTGGATTATTTGGATAAAATGAAGTCTATTGCCGATGGCCTTCAGAGCTATCTGGATAACAGATCCCATATATGTATATACTTTATATATTGTTATATATATGTAATATGGTATATAATAAAGTATATGTTGCAAAATATGAAGATATTAGAAGTCACTTCCATGATCTTTATGAAAGCACTCAGCCTCATGCTTTTATATGGTCATGGAACTCCTCCTATAATATCCTTATATTTGACAATAGGGGTTACTTTATTCACTATATAATATGCCCATTACATTGCACATACATTCACAACAGTCACTGGCTCACTGGAGCTTCCAAGCTAAGGTCCCTATCACATTCAAACAACACACACTAGGGTCAATTCCATAAGGAGCCAATTAACCTGTCTGTATTGTTAAGGAGTGTGGGAGGAAACAAGTGCACCCAAAGGAAATTCACCCGGAGCATAAAAATTCCTGGTCAGAATGATACTCAGGACTCCTGCACAGCTAACCACTGAGTCACATTGCTAGCAATATAAACCACTGTATTGATTGCCATGGAGGTTTATACACAGGGAAAATCAATCTGCCCAGATTAGACCATAAAAGTGTTGTAGATCTGGCTATGCTGAGGGATATGTAATAATAATAAGGGGCAGATTTATCAAGGGTCGCATTTCGAGGTGATGAGAGTTTTTTTAAACTCCCATCACCTTGAAATTCAAATAAAAAATGACCAAACCGAATGTATTTAAAAAATCTAATTTTTTAATTTCGGGTGAATAGGCTGTATTCGATCATTCGATTCAAATTCGGATCGTATTCGAACAATTCGAATCAAAGTATTTTCGAAAAAAAAATCTTTGATTTTTCAAAGTCCACCAAATGACTCCAAACAGGTTCTAGGAGGCTAAAACAGCAATTCGGCAGGTTTTAGATGGCGAATAGTCGAAGTCGAATTTTTAATGAGACAGTAAATTTCGATATTCGAATCCTCAAACTTTTTTCAAATTCTATTTGAATTTAGGCTACTCCCTAGTCGAAGTACACTAAAATTACCTCGATATTCGTATTTAAAAATTCGAATTTTCACTTCAACCCTTGATAAATCTGCCCCTAAAAGTACAAAACACTACTGAGTCATCTTAGAATACCAATAACTTCAAGAGCTCCATTGACTCTGGATTTGGGTGTACTGGCAAAACCCCTTTCTTTCTTTTTTGACAAAAGACTGCTAAAAAGGGCTCATATTTAAGAAAATCAATAAAATAAGAGGACACCCTTTGTTATATAAGCCCATATAATTAAACTAAGAAATCAAGAGTCAAACCAGTTACTTAAAATATGCAAAGGAATGGGACGCAACACTGCTTTAATTATTGTTACAGCCAATGAGCTTTTCCCTTTCCAACATAATGACATAAGTCCTTTTGAGCAGACATGCTACCAATAAAATGGAGCTATAAAGCTGAGTAAAGGATTTGACCCAAGCTAAGTGTAATACCTATGAACTATTAAATCATATAAATACAAAATATACATTGTGTGCCAATTTATACAACATGGTTGCCCTACATCTTTTTATTTTGTGCTACACTTAAAAATAGATTTGCCTCTTTTAAAGGGTTCGTTCACCCTTGAGTTAACTTTTAGTATGATGGAGAGTGATATTCTGAGACAATTTGCAATTGCTTTTCATTTTCTATTATTTGTGGTTTGTGAGTTATTTAGCTATTTAATCAGCAGCTATGCAGTTTGCAGAGATGAGTAATAAAAATATAGATGGGACCTTTGGCAACATCTGGCAATAATCTTCATATTCTTCTGTTGCTAATGTACATGAAGCAGTACCCAGTATACCATATGTAAGTATTATGGCAGCTTCCACTTTTATAAACACAAAATAAATAAATCATGATTATCACTCATATAAATTTATATATATGAGTTCAAGACTTAAGGCTGTGATTGCCAGCAAAAGGTTTTTAAGCAAGTATAATATAAATATATATTGGTTAAGAGTGCATATGGTTGGTAAGGATTTTAGGTTTAACACAAAAAACTCTTTATTTCACATACCACTTGTGTCCAACGTTTCGGCCCACATTAGGAAAAACATATTATAGGGGTCAACTGTATATGTAAAAATCGGGGTAGTCATGGAAATCAAATAAATAAAGTGAAAATATTTTAAAGGAGAACTAAAGCCTAACAAATGAAGTATGCTAAAAATGTTGTACATTATGTTTTGGGCTTCTGTACCAGCCCAAGGTAACCACAGCCCTTTAGCAGTAAATATCTGTGTCTCCAAAGATGCCCCAGTAGCTCCCCATCTTCTTTTCTGCTGATTCACTGCACATGCTCTGTGCTGCTGTCACTTACTGAGCTTAGAGACCCACTCACAATATACAGTACACATAGAATAGAAATGTCACAATATAAGGCTGCTTAGTAATTAATACAGATAATTACTACATGGCAGCACAGAAACCAGTGCAATTTGCATCTGCATTTAATAATCAGCCCTGTAGCATCAGTTTATATTACAGGCCAACCTCATTTTCATCTTGATAATTTGCGACGACCCCTAAGCTTAGCTGCTTCGAGACCACTGAGCATGTGACTTTCCAAGATGGTGACCCTTAAAACAAGCTTGAAGTCCTGGATCATTGCTGCTATTGTAAAGCTGAAGCTTTAGGCTGGTGCAATGATTTCAGTATATAACATATGACATTTTTAGCCATATTAATTTTTAGGGTTTAGTTCTCCTTTAACAGGTCAATGTTTTGGTTCCGCTCATACATCTCATATATGTAAGAAAGGACTTGTACTCTAATGCACACTGATTCAACTACTCTCGTTCAATGGCTCATCCTGTAGAATAATCTGACAAGGTATTACATTAAGCATTGCAGTAGTGTTAAATCACAATTATTAGTAGTATTTCATGTTAAACCTACTGGGCTCCAGTTTGCTGACACTAAGTTAATGCAAATGAACCTGCCACAATCTGTTTTAATTACACTGAATGACACAGTGTATAAATCAATTTAAGGCTCCCATCATTTTCACAAAACCCTGCCCACCTCACTCAGTTTCCATGGACACCGAAGAATACTATAAATTACAGTAAATGTAAAAGAAAGGATATTATATATTACATTTGGTTGCCATGCCACACATTCTCTATTCCGCAACCTGCAGTTACCACTGTACTAGGGTATTTTCTGGGTTTTATTTGCCTTATTCCATGTATAATTGTGTATGAGGTTTCACATATACAGGATGATTATTATTGTTTACTTATATAGTTCTTCCTCAGTGGAGTTTACAATCTAAGGTTCCTATCACATACATTATGGCCATTTGTAATCTGTATGTTTTGGGAGTGAAGGGGGGAAACCCATGCAAGCACAAAAAAACATACAATCTCCCTGCTGATAGTGGCTGGAAATTTTTTAAAACTGCAATGGTAACTGCTACCCATAACTAGACAAAATGAGACAAGGCACAAACTACTGTTACAGTTACAGTTATACGTAAACCTGTTATCCAGAAAGCTCCAAATTATGGAAAGGCCAGACTCCATTTTATGCAAATAATCCACATTTTTAAAAATGATTTCCTTTTTCTCTGTAATAATAAAACAGTAGCTTGTACTTGATCCCAACTAAGATATAATTAATCCTTATTGGAAGCAAAACCAGCCTATTGGGTATATTTAATGTTTACTTGACTTTCTAGTAGACTTAGGGGCACATTTACTATTGGTCGAATATCGAGGGTTAATTAACCCTCGATATTCGACCCTCGAAGTTAAATCCTTCGACTTCGAATATCGAAGTCGAAGGATTTAGCGCAATTCGTTCGATCGAAGGAATAATCGTTCGATCAAACGATTAAATCCTTTGAAATGAACGATTCGAAGGATTTTAATACATCGATCAAACGATTTTCCTTCGATCCCAAATTGCCTAGAAAGCCTATGGGGACCTTCCCCATAGGCTAACATTGGTGCTCGGTAGGTTTTAGGTGGCGAAGTAGGAGGTCGAAGTTTTTTTTAAAGAGACAGTACTTAGACTATCGAATGGTCGAATAGTCGAACGATTTTTAGTTCGAATCGTTCGATTCGAAGTCGTAGTCAAGGTCGAAGTAGCCAATTTGATGGTCGAACTTCGAAGTATTTTTTATTCTAATCCTTCACTCGAGCTAAGTAAATGTGCCCCTTAAGGTATGAAGATCCAAATTAAGGAAAGATCCGTTATCCAGAAAACCTCAGGCCCTGAGCATTCTGGATAACAGGTCCCATACCTGTAACTATTCCATCTACAGGTATGGGACCTGTTATTCTGAATACTCGTGACCTGGGTTTTTCAGGATAAAGACTAAAATCATTGAAACATCAAATAAACCCAATAGGAATATTTTGCCCCCAATAAGGATTAATTTTCTTGGTTGGGATCAAGTACAAGGTACTGTTCTATTATTACAGAGAAAAAGGAAATCATTCTTAAAAATCCAGTTGTTAAAAGGTTAAGAGAACCAAAGAACTGTAGATAAGACCAAGCTCAATTTTTTAGGTCAATAGAAGAGAGCGCCACTTAATAAATCACCATAATAAAACGCCATCAGTGGCTCTACCTGCTTTTGTTGCTATAGCAACTCTGAAACTGACTGGAAAGCAGAATACAGGAAAACTGGTAATTTAGTTTTGAGGAATAATGGCACATTATTATGCACTCGGGTATAAAAAAAATAAAAATAAAACAAATGAAATAGCAAGGGCTATTTAACACCTCTCTGTTAGTCACTTGAGGCTCAAATGTCCTTCTGGTATAGAACCATAGAGCGCCCACTGGTTTTCTGTTTTCTAGTAAGAGCCAACCTGCTGGCTGCAACCGCAAATTATGGCACAACTTATGGCACATACCCACAGCTGCTTTGTGCACCAGAGTGAACTAAATATGGAATGAACACAGATATGAAATCTTGTGATATTGCAGGAGAAAAAGCATCAGTGGACCCTTTCTGTGTGGCACCACGGAATATGTACAATATAGATAAAGACAACCACCCTTCCAAGTGCATTGTTGGTGCACCATGAACCTTCAGGCATGTCCACCTAAAAATACATACATGTGGATGTGTACATTAAAAAAGCAATCACGTGAGTGTGTTTTTGCCTTCACCAACTCAGGTATGGGACCTGTTATCCAGAATGATTGGGACCTGAGGTTTTTTCAGATAATGGATCATCATACTATCATCAGTTTACTAGAAAATCATGTAAATATCAAATAACCCCAATGGGCTGGTTTTGCCTCCAATAAGGATTAATTGTATCTTAGTTTGGATCAAGTACAAGATACTGTTTTATTAATACAGAGAAAAATAAAATGATTTTTGGAAATTTGGATAAAATGGCGTCTATGCGAGACGGCCTTCCAGACATTCAGAACTGGATAACGGGTTTCTGGATGCTATACCTGTATACCACAAGATGCCTTCAAAAATTATTATAAGAAGAACATTCAGGTGGGGAAAGTTGTCTTCTCTCAGCAGCTGGGACCCGTTATCCGGAAACCGGATATCCAGAAAGGATTATGGAAAGGCCATCTCCCATAGACTCCATTTTATCCAAATAATCCAAATTTTTAAAAATGATTTCATTTTTCTCTGTAATAATAAAACAGTAGCTTGCACTTGATCCAAACTAAGATATAATTAATCCTTATTGGAAGCAAAACCAGCCTATTGGGTTTATTTAATGTTAGAAGAAAGCAAATGGCACACACAGCGTGTTCAAGCAGGGAAACCCTTGCGTATATTTATTTGCACACGATGCATCGTGTGCAAATAAATATACGCAAGGGTTTCCCTGCTTGAACACGCTGTGTGTGCCATTTGCTTTCTTCTTTCGTTGTATGAGGAGGGTGCCGATCCTTCCAAGCAATTGAGCACCTGGCGGATCTTTAGAAGGCCTGGGTGTGCGAGTTTGCCATACTTTCTTGGTTTATTTAATGTTTACATGACTTTCTAGTAGACTTAAGGTATGAAGATCCAAATTAAGGAAAGATCTGTTATCCGGAAAACCTCAGGCCCCACGCATTCTGGATAATAGGTCCCATACCTGTAACTATTTCATTTACAGGTATGGGACATGTTATAATGGATGCCATACCTGTATACCACAAGATGCCTTCATTATTATATGAAGAACATTCAGGTGGGAAAAGTTGTCTTTTCTCAGCAGGTATAGGACCCGTTATCCAGACACCTGTTATCCAGCAAGCTCCAAATTATGAAAAGGCCATCTCCATAGACTCCATTTTATTGGTCACACCATTCATCATATTTATGGGGCAGATTTCTTAAGGGTTGATGTCAAATTCTAATTGTGAATTATCCAACTATTAACTCGATTCAAGTTTTAATTAGAATTAGGATTTTTCATACTCTGGCCCTTTAAGAACTCAAATTCGACTATTCACCACCTAAAACCTGCAGAATTGATGTATGAGTCAATGGGAGAGGTCCAGGGATGAATTTAGTGATATTTGCAGCCTTCCAGACATTCGGGTCTTTTAAATTCGAATCGAGAATTTGATTCGAGTTTTAGGGTCGATTAAAAAAAAAATCGATTGTAATAATAAATTTTAATTGGTCGAATATGAGAGTTTTGGGGAGTTTAGAAAAACTCACATGAATTCAAAATTCGACCCTTGCTAAATGTGCCTCTGTGTTTGGTCAAGGAACTACCCCTATTTCTCTAAATATATCCAATATAGATGTCTGTAATTAAAGCATACGTCCATTTGTCTGTAGGCTCATTTAAATTATGAAATTACAAAAGATTAAAAAAAGCAAAAGATAAAAATATATGTCAAAATCTGTTGTCATCTAGAAAGTTCAGACAAAATCAGACATGCAGAGATGTCATTATGTGACGTGGCCCTAATTAGTGACCTTGTCAGTCAGTGTCATTAGAGTGCTGACACCGAGTGGGCTAAAGAGAGGGCAACTGACATAGTACCCTCAGTTCTCAGGGGGCAAAAGTCAAGTGTTTTACAAAAGGCTATTTATGCATGGAATGGCGAATGGCTGGAATTTTAATATACATACAATCATACTGACGTATCAATGTGCCTTTACATTATATCTCGAGTTTAGTCCCTTTCAGTGGTGTCACACAGTAACAGTTATTGTTTTACAGAACTGCTGTGAATTGTTACAAAATAAAAAATAAACACAAAAAATACATTTGAGATAGTTTAATAACTGATCTTTTCCTTATTGCTGCTGAATTATGAATTGGACAATGTATATTGAAATTCGAGCCAATCGCCATTCAATGCATAGAAAGTCTTTTGTAGAACACTTGCCTTTTGCCCTCTGAGAATTGAGGGTATAATGCCAGTTGCCCTGTCTTTAGCCCACTCAGCAGCCCCAGGAGCAATGTCACAACACCAAATGACACTGACAAGGTCGCCATTTAGGGCCACATCACATAATTACATTTTTTAGGTCAGTCTAAACCACCAGGGACTGAAATATGTTTAATCATTGCTTTTTTTTTAATCTCAATTTATAGCTCAATTTCATAGTTGGACAAACCTACAGACCCATAAATGATGTGCTTTAAAGGGGTGGTTTACCTTTAAGTTAACTTTCAAATGGGGGTCACTGACCCCATTTAAAAAACAACTGCTCTGTATGGCTACACATTAATTGTTATTGCTACTTTGTATTAGGGCAAGGCCAGACGTGGCGTTTTTGTGGCGTTTTTAAAAAAGAACAGCCAGGCGTAAATACGCCACTGAAACCACATGCGACCGTCAAGATGCGTTTTTCAGCAGGTCGGATTCTTTTCCCAACATGCACTTCTCATTGTTCTCATTGAGAATTTGGACGTCATATTTAAAATACGCTGCGTATTTACGCAAAATGTGGTTTCAAACGTGCAGATCCCATAGAGTCTATTGATCTGGTAGTTTCCAGACGTATTGGCGTTTCTGCTAAAAAACGCCAATACTGGCGTCCTGTGGCGGATTTCAGCTTGCAAGCGCCCTCTTATTCAAATCAATGCATGGTTGCTAGGATAATTTGGACCCTAGCAATAAGATTTCTGAAATTGCAAACTGAAGAGCTGCTCTATAAAAAACTAAATGATGCCAATGATGCAAAAATAACAAGTAATAAGAAATGAAAAACAATTGCAGATTGTCTCAGAATATCACTCTCTACATTATATTAAAAAAGTTAATTTAAAGGTGAACAACCTCCTTAATTGTTGCCGTTTGCCTGACATTTACTGCACAACAACCTCAAAAGTTGTGAGTGTTCCTCAAAAAGTAAATAAAAAAAGTAGTAAAATTACAAATACATTTATTAGGACATTGCAAAAGCCTAATGCATTTTGTGCCTGTTGGAGCACTTACTCATAGGCTACTGGGTCCATCCCTGTACATCTTTTATAAAGGGGCTATGACCAATCAAAACAATATACGTCTGTGGTAGTGTTAAGAATTGGCTTCCAGCATTATTTTTGCTGAATGACATTTACTGCACGAGCCACTGACCCTAGAAATCAGGCTGGAAATAAATGGGCAAGAGAAATATGTTATAAAAAATATAATCCTGATAAAAAGCAGCGCTATAATAAATCTGCCTTTTGGTTGGTGGGATCAATGGACCAGTCAACCAGATATTAATTTTAAATTCCTCCTGTGTTGATAAAAAAAACAGGATAAAAAGCAAATAGTAAAGGCTCACACTCTCTTCTAAAAGTGTGTTTGAGTTTTACATGGAGGCTAATGTACATTACTAAGAAGATCATTTTCTGTTCCCCATCTTTTACAAAACATTTTCAAAAAAAAAATTAGGTACCTCTTGGTGTAAAAAGTAACAAATTTCTCTGGGGGCTTGTAGGTCACTTGGGTTACTTTATCCTGGGGCCATATTTGCAGAGGTTTTATATTTATACAAATTAACAGTGCCCAGTTGACTCTGAAATGCTTTGGGGATGGACCTCTTTCTACCTCATTTGAAGATGAGTTACCATAAAACAAAACAACCAGATAAAGCTGCTTCCTAGTAAAAACATCCCTAGCATTACATGGTGGAATTGTCTCATGGCGCACGCCATACCTTTATTCAGCATTTTTTATGTACAAAAAAAAAAATACAGCAGCAGCTGTAGCAATGCAGGAGCATGGCAGCATCTTAGCTACGTGTAGGGCTGCCCTCGTCATTGATTATCCAAAGACAGAGATTCTTAGATTGCAGAGAATTCTCTAACAAGAGGCCTTCTGATAGAGAATTCAGAGATACAAACACGACATGCAGAGTAATGAATATATAGGAGCGTTTATGGATTATGCATGATTTTGTATTGGGTGGAGCTAAAGTGGAGGTTCTGAAATTAATACACAAGGATTGGTAACGTATCATAAGACATTTAAAAAAAAAAAAGACCTAAATCAAGTGTTTTCAACCTACTTACCCAGGACTGCCAGGGGTTGTTGGGAGTTGGTAGTTTTAATTAGAGAGATGCAAATGCAGACACACTGAGTTGTTGTTCTGAGCTTGTTGAACATCCCTGACATGAATATTAAAGATCTGTTTTTCTAGAGCATATACCCACTGGGATGCTGCAGGAACATACCCAAGGGTTTCAGCAGAGGAACAACACAGGGTCATCTGTATAAAGCACTGTTATTTTAGTAGTGCAAGAGAAAGCACTGTATTTGTGTATTATTATATAATCTTTCCAGAAACCATCCCTAACTGCCACGGCCAAGAAATCCAGTAAGTGGAAGCACATGAACATGACTCAGGTAACTCATTAAAATGACAGCATTGCTATTTGGCACGCAAGGGACTCCTGTGCCTCTATTTTACTACAGTCTTGGATGATGGCATGATACCAGTACAAATATATGTAATATTCCTAGACACAGGTATTTAGAATTCTGTTGTGGCCAAGCTAAATAAAAAGCACTTAAGCCTCAGCTTCCAGGCAAAATGCCTCCGACCCATCTTAAAAATCAAGTTAACCCATATGATTTTACTGCAGATTGCAGCAGATATGTGTGTTCAAGCTTGCTGCAATGTCCAGGCATCTGTAGTATAAGCATCAGAAATAGCCGCATCAGATCAATTGATTATAAGTGCTTACATATAAAGCCAGTGTCAGCCGTAGCTGTTACCCACTCTTGTAATTTATTAGAAAGGCAATCGTGTTTCCCCTATGAAAAGGCAATCCTGCCACACTTGCTGTATAATCCATACTGCAAAGCACACTAACAGGGGTATATTAAAAGTCAAGGTTTCTTACAGGAGCTGTAGGGATGGTATGTGTAAAAAACTCCCCTCTGGAATCTCTGTAAATTCAGATCTCACAAAGGATCTGCAAAAATAGGAAGAGAAATACATATCAATGCCTTGATAAAAGCCTAGATATACATAACCACTATAAAAGGGGAAAGAAAATGCAATTCATGGAGTGTCACATCTAAAGACATGCTGTGAAAATAAGAGAACCCTTGGGTGCTAGACAAGGTCTGGAGATACTGTGTCTTTGGTGCCTTGTCTGGTACCCAAGGTGCCTACAAGATTCTCTATATTCTGCACAACATAATTAACACAATGACATCATAACAAAAAAAAAGAATGACATCGTAAAATAACATCATTGCAGCTAGCAGCACAAAGATACTACATCCCTGAAAAATGGTGATCTGTACAAAAAAAAAAAGCATTATAGAATGGCCATAATGATAAAATGCTTACAGCCCTTACAGTGAAATAACGTCGGGAAGGAAGGTGCGAGGAATAGTTTTGGCATTTTCACATAAAGCATTGTCTTTGGTACAGGTACACCAGATAGGGCATTTCGACTTAGGTTTCCTGCCCTCGCTCCAGTTGATCAGCAGAAGCACAAATGAAATGCTGATGAGAAAAGAAATCCGTGCAGAGGATCTGCTGCCATTCCCCATCCTCTGGATCTTCTATGATTCCAGCTAGACCAAAGGATTTCCCAAACCATGAAAAGGGTCTTTTCTTTTAATCTCTATTCAGCTGTCCTTGTCTATTGTCCGGCCAGTCCGAGGCTTTCTGTCTCCCTCCCTGGATTGTTGCCTCTTCTTCTGAGCCTCTGCTGCTTACCGCTGAGCTATGACTTGTGCAGTGTGCAGCAAGAAGACTACAGAGGGGAATTTCCTACTGTTTGTCAGTACCGAAGCAAATGGGAGAATACATGCAGTTCCATGTAAACATCAAGCACACAGCGGACAAATGCAAAGTGGTGCCATTTAGAAAATGCACAGCTTGCGGCTTTGAAAGGGAGGCCCTCTCCTAGTAACCAAAAATAGTACAGCTTTATGTTTTGCTGGGGCTGAGAAAAGGGGAGGGAATTCATCATTTTCACTGGATCACTTCAGCCTTAAACCCACTGGGAATGCTCCCTGACATATTGCAGGGAGTAGCAAAACCAACAGGATTAAAAGAAGAAGAAGCATCATCTGGATTAAAATAGTTTAAAGGCATACGTGCATTTTTACTATCCATGCTAGTAGCTCTGGAGACAAGAAAACGTCTGTATACTGATAAAAAATGTTTTTACTAAGCTGTGAATAGGATCTCAGGTATAATGCAGCATTTAGCCCTTTAGGGACTGTATGTTAATTCTAGCACCTGGTACCAAAATGGTAAGCACCATCTGGAGCAGGGCACACGTCCAACCTTATTGCTTCTGTATAAAATTTTCAAACAGAAATGATAGGATATTATACTATTTCAGTATGTGAGCATGCAGTGAAATACAATACCACGCTATACACATGCAGCATTATTTGTCATTTACCCTAAAGTCTTCCCCGATTTTCTAAATATGTATATATTTCCACATTGCATTTACAGAGTTTTGTATAGACAGAGAAGTTTCCTGCTTAAATGGCTATGGCATTTACCTGTTAGAATTTTAATTAATGGAAAAACAACAACCTTTATATTTGATGTATATTCATTTGCAAGTACTAAAATAAAGGAGAACTGGCAACTGAGCCATCCAAATGCACTTGGAGGTTGGAAGACCCAATAACATGATATAACAAAACAGGAGGTGGTTGCCTGGAGTTGTCTATCATCTGGGTCTCGTTCTGGAGCATTTGGAAGGATGTAGCCTTCCAAGAGTTTTATATAGCTCTTAGAGCAAGTGGATTATTTTTCCATGACATTAAGGGGCAGATTTATTAAGGGTCGAGTTGTGTTTTCCATGAAAAATTCAAGTTTACAAGGTGATTTTTCGGTCAAAAATTGGGTTTTAGAGATTTATTATACCATGACCCTGGAAAAAGCGTGAAAATACACCATCTAAAACCTGTCATGGTCATGTAGAAGTCAATAGCAGAGGACTATTTGAAGATGTTTGTATCCTTCATTATGTTTGAGTTTTTTCGCTCAAAAACTATATGAATTTGAGCAGTTGGAGTTTTTTCACGCTGAGTTTTCGGTTTGTTAACACCGAACTCGCTGACTCTAAATTTTTCCATTCGAGTTTTTTCTTAAGTAAGAAACCATTTCAGTTGTGAGTTCAAAAGTTTTTAAAAATAACTCAAAAATTCAACCTTGGATAAATAGCCCCCTAAAAGAAAACTATGCCATTGTGACCTTTAATTTCTCAAAGCCTATGCTCTCTTGCAGTGATCCCCAACCAGTTTCTTGTGAGCAACATGTTGCTTTTCAACCCCTTGGATGTTGCTTCCAATGGGTTCCAGGCTTGGAGGCAAGTTTTGGTTTCATAAAAACCAAGTGCAGTGCCAAACAGAGCCTCAATGTAGGTTGACAATCCACATAGGAGCTACCAAATGGCCAATCACAGCACTTATTTGGCAGCCCAAGAACATTTTTCATGCTTGTGTTGCTCCCCAACTTTTTTTACTTCTGAATGTTGCTCACGGGTTCAAAAGGTTGGGGATCCCTGTTCAACTGCATCCAGGAGTTCCAAGAGCTGAAAATAATCATGTCTACCAGATAAGACAATTTACCATAATTTTCTATGGTTCTATAATTAGCTTAGCTCATTATGACATTCTTGTTTCTTCATTATAGCTGGATCCAGTGCATGCTAATTGGGAGCAAAAGTAATAGCTCATACGCTGGCTATAATAGTATATTCTAATACATTTCCTTTTACTATTCTGTTGTAGCAGACAGATCAAAGCTAGCTGCTGATTAGTTGCTATGAGTTACCTTACCAGGCAAATTAGCTCTGTGTTGGTCTGTTTAGTAATGATTCTTGAGCAAACAAAATAAAATTAGGTTTATTATGTTTACAGGCAATAAAAGGCATCATATAATTTTGGGGAGGGTCTTGACTCACTTCCTTCTAATTAAAGAGACCACACTTATAAATACCTTGAAGTAGTGAACCTTAAAGAGATCACACTATTTACAACAAACATACAATGTTCTGATGATGATATGCAGTAGAATAGAAACAAACCAGCTTTATACAGGTGTGGGACCTGTTATCCAGAATAATCTGGACTTGGGGGTTTCCAGATAACAGATCATTCCGTAATATGGATCTTCATACACTGTCTACTAGAAATGTATTCCAATAAGGATTAATTATATATTAGTTGAGATCGATTACAAGGTACTATTTCAGTATTACAGAGATAAAGAAAAAATTTGGATTATCTGGATAAAATGCAGTCTATGGGGTAAATTTATCAAAGAGTGAAGTTCCGCCACTAGAGTGAAATTCCGCAGCTCTCAATTCATATCTATGGGATTTTGAAAGGCATATTTATCAATGGGTGAAAGTGAAAGTTCACCCTTTGATAAATATGCCTATAAAAATCCCATATAAATTAATGGAGAGTGGCGGAATTTCACTCTAGTGGCGGAACTTCACTATTAACTTCACTCTTTGATAAATATACCCCTATGGGAGAAGGCCTTGCTATAATACTGAGCTTTATGGCTAACTGGTTTCTGGATAACAGATCCCATACCTGTACAAGGATTTTGAGTATACACCATGTAATGGGGAATTGAGGTGAAATCTCAATAAACTGTATGAAATGAAAAAGCATCATTTTAATTAAACATGAAAATGTAATAACAGGCTGACTAAAACAGACTATCAATGCTTTTGAATATTAATGAAATTGTATATATTATGAGGGAGAGGAAGAGAGTACCTACTTAGGAAGGAGATGCCTATATACACATTCATAGGAACCAGTATTCAGAATGTTTGAAATTTGCCAGATAAGGGTTTTTTTTCTAAGGCTACTAAAAAAATCACATTGTCATAGAACATTGAATACATGGTGTGGGCTATCAAGAACCTGACAGTCACACACTATGTCAAACCTATGTTTCTGCATTTCTTTTCAGGCAATGAAAAGTTTATGTTGCTGCAAGGCTAATAATGTTACATTAAATCATTTAGGATTTAGTAGCGTGACTACAATACAGCAGATGTCACAGGGTTCCCCTCCCTAGCCTATTCCACCACTTAAAACTTCCTCACCAACCATAAACAAGTAGGGGGTTTTAGTCGGCGGGGAAGAGGGTTGCACTCCCCCAACAGGAGGGCCTGGCCTCCCCATGCTGTTGTCAATTATTGTATATATGAGAGGAGCCTAAAACATTAACACCAGATGTCAAGAAAACCCTCTTTTTCCCATTTTTCATCAGATTAAATCACACTGAAATCCCACAATAAAGAAAAATTAGTCCTTTTAATCAGATTTTCTAGACTATAGAGTCTGTCCTACTCGGGTGCCATTGTCAAAGTGACCTCTTTATTGACCTCCTGCACCTTTTTCACTGCTCAATTGTGTTTGTGTTCCTCTCTGATTTAAATAATTACATGTGAGCTGCATCAACATATTCTGCAGGATTTTAGAGAGGCTATACATCTTTCACATCAATCCCAGCCCCAATGGAACCCCTACCACATTTACAAACTATGGTCAATTAACCTGCCTGAGGAGTATGTGTGAAAACCAAAGTACCTTGAGGACAAGTAAGAAAAACAGCCGCTCTCACCTCATTTTTATTCACTCACAGAGAAAACGAGTGCATTCTTCTTGGCATCCTCTGCACATCAAGCAATGCAAAAGACAATATTGGATGTTGCTTTGGCCCAGAAGATAGACTATGTGATTTTAAATGGTATAAATAAATGATACTATGATATGATACTAATGGTATTTTCTTTTGCATACCTGGATGAAACCCTTGCAAAGAGTGCCCTGGTTGAAAAGCATGAAGGCTAACCATTTCACCACTGTGCTAGACTGCATGCATTCAAACATTGCGAATAAGGGGCCCATTTACTAACAATTCAATTTTTTCAATGAATCACTAAAAATTTGTGGTTTTTCTATTTTTTTTTTAAAAAAGCTAAAAATTTGAGATTTATTAAGTATAAAAACCTCTAGTACAAAACTTCACCAGGTAAAAGTTGTCAAGGTCCTATAGAAGTCAATGGCAGCGGCAATGATTCAGTTGACACGTTTTAAATCAATTCCGACATTTAGAGGTTTTCGGATCTTTTTCTTGCTAGGAATTGTCTGAGGTTAGAGGTTTTAAGGGCATTTATATATATATATATATATATATATTTTTTTTTTTTTGGTTCGTTGAGCCTAATTTTCCGTCTGTACTTTTTATGCACTTTTTATATTTTGATCTTTTAATAAATTCCATGGCATTGTGGTTTTAGAGAAAGCGAGTTTAGTCGTGGCTTCAAAAATCACTAAAACCAAGAAAATTAGGCTATTTGATAAATAAGCATCCACATCAGCTTTCACTATGTGGTATGTTGCAACTCTACGCACCTAATCACAATGTTTAAATAAGCATTGTGCCATCAATGCTCTTGGTGCTCTCCTTGCCCCTGTCAACAGTCAGAACGATTGGAAATGCATATGAAATGCAAAGTTGCACAAGGCCAGGTGTCAAATGATTTGAATACATATATTCAGCTGAAAATTTGCACATTTTCAAAGTGCTTGCCCGGTTATGGATTGGCCAGGAGGAAGTCACTTCAGACTTGTGTCACATATCAATTCTAAATGCTCTAGTTTAGCTTTTTTTTTTTTTCAAACAAGAATGCTATATA